>NC_134541.1:35050130-35353160 GCF_050624435.1 Tenrec ecaudatus | reverse complement strand
TTTTCCATTCCGGAGACCCTGCTCCTGACCCTTTCCTGCCTTCCCTTGCATCTGACCTCAATCCTCCATGTAGTAAGGACCTGAGAATGAGGTAGGGGAGGAAGCTTCTGACTATGGGAGTTGGGGCAGAAAAGATGAAAATGGAGAGACTAGGGGTGCTGAAATAAAGAGATGTACAGGAAGGGTCTGGGCCTTTCATCTCCTCCTGCTCGGAGCTGGGGCCAACCCCAAATCCAACAAATAAAATGGGAGCTCTGTCTTGTCTGTCCCACCACATCAGATGTGGGAAGCAAGGCCAAGTCCCCAATGGGACAATGACCACTGCTGACCACTCTGCAAGGAAGCGGTCCATACCCGTTGATACGTCCCTCTTCCTCATTGTTTTCTGGTTCCCTGACCTATGTCTTCATCACGGTTTCCTTATTCCCCATCTCTCCACGGCCAGCCAGCCCATTGGCCAGAACTGAACTGCGCTGTAGGGTTTCTAAAATCAACCCCGGTGGCGTGGTTATGAGTTGGGCTGCAATCCGCAAAGTCCACAGTTCAAAACCACCAGCTGCTCTGTGGGAGAAAGTCGGGTCTTTCTAGTCCCCTAAAGAGTTACACTCACAGAGGCAGTTTTCTCTGTCCTCCAGAGGCACTGTGAGTCGAGGGCAACGAATGTGTAAGTGTGCTTTACCCAAGTGATGTAGGTGTGGATTGCGATGAGTTGTATGAGCCCCAATAAAATAATTTTAAAAAGAAAAAGAAAGCAGACTCTATCAGAAAGAGAAAAAAAAGAGTATCTCTGAGTCAGAAATGACTCGATCAATGGCAGTGCGGTTGGTTATTGTTGTTGTTGTTGTTGTTGTTCGTGTTTTAGTAGGGTTTCTGAGACTGTTCATCTTTACTGGGGCAGACAGCTTGATATTTTTCCCTCAAAGCAACTGGTGGGGTTGGAAAGGATGAGCTTGCAGTTAGCAGGGAGTGTTTATTAGACGCCAGGCATTGTGCTAGATCCTGCAGCCACAGAAACAAGCAAGACAACACAGTCGTACCTCCCAGAAGCTCACAATGGAGTCCATCTTCCCCTTCTTTCTCCCAGCACCGACCTTCGGTGGTCTCTGAGGTCCAGGCTACAGCACTGCTCTCCTTCTGTAAGATTCTCACCCAGGACGATGCCATCTTGTCCCAGGACTTAGTACACCCGGCCTCGGAAAGACCGGCCCTCCAGGGGATGGTTCATCTTATGTATCGATGTGGCTAGACTAGGGTGCCCAGTTATTTGGTCACACACTTGTCTAGATGTTGCTATAATCTGGTGACTGTACGTAATGGAGATTATCCTGCATAATGTGATGGGCCTTCTTGAATCGGCTTAAAGCCCTAAGAGTAAACACACACACACACACACACTCACTCTATGTCTCTCCCAACTACTGGTTTATCTATATACTTGTGTAGTTACATACACACATCTTATTGGTCTACTTCCCTGAAAACATTGGCAGATCCATTTCTCAAGTCTCACTGTTCTTTCTCCCTCTGAAACTAGCTGATTCCTACCCATCCCAAGAGCCATCTCTTGAAAACAAATACTTTCCCCACTCGTTTTCTTGTGTTTATGATCTTAAGAAGAAGAAAAATTCAAAGATAAAGCTGAATTTACCATTCTTCCCAGAGTCTACTGGTTCCTTGGATAGGAATACAGTGCCTATATAAACTCCTTAGCAGTGAGGATGGCAATGCTTCACCTCACAAACATTCGGACATGTCGGGAGAGAGCGGTCCCTGGAAAAGGACACCATGCTTGGTAAAGTAAGAGGACCAGTGTAAAAGAGGACAACCCTCAAGGAGACAGCTAGACCCCATGGCGGCAACAATGAGCTCACCCATAACGATTGGGAGGAAGATGCAAGGCCCCGGAAGTGTTTTGTTCTGTTGAACACGGCGTCACTATGATCGGAGAGCACCTAACAACATGTACCAGATGCTGCTCTAAACCCTTCACATACAACTACCCTTTCAATCCTGCTCGCCATCCTAGAAGGCAGGCCTTGCTGTGCTGGTATTTGTTCAGCCTTCTTCGCTCTCTTCCTTCTCTTGCTCTGGCCTCCTTTGGGTGGAGAGTATTTCTCTTAACCCGTGGATTTCAACCTTGGTTGGGTGACTTGCTTTGGCCAATGGAATCAGCGCTAAGCAATGTGCCCCTTCTGAGTCAAAGACTTAAGAGGCATTCTGTGTTTCCTCTTGTCAAGCTTGGAATGGTAAACTCTGCCATTAAAAGAACACACCCTGGGTAGTTGCTGGAAAAGACACATGAAGCAGCCTTGAGCCCAAATCACAACCCACAGCCCAGCCCAACCAAGCCCAGCAGAGCCGTCATCAACCCAGACCTACAAATGAAAAATAAATGCTTATGATTCGAAGCCACTGAGCTTAGAGGTTATTTGTGAAACATCATTATTGCCGCAATTGCTGACAAATACTGTTGTAATTTCCCATTCTGTACAAGTGAAAGCCAAGGGGGCAGAAGTTGACTAACTTTTCCAGCAGGCAGAACTCGAATGGAAATCCCTCCAGTCTCACAGCAAATCCCACCCCTGACTATTGACCCTCTTGTTGAGTATTGGCATTCTC
Source organism: Tenrec ecaudatus (assembly GCF_050624435.1). Taxonomy (NCBI): domain Eukaryota; kingdom Metazoa; phylum Chordata; class Mammalia; order Afrosoricida; family Tenrecidae; genus Tenrec; species Tenrec ecaudatus. Next base: position 35,350,541 of record NC_134541.1, on the reverse strand, counting down.
AATCATGTTCTCAAGATACATGTATTATAAATATTCTCACCAGGAATATACGTGTTCTTGCTATCTTGGCCTTAGCACCATCGTGTTAAACACCACGGAGCCATCAGAGCCAAGTGGAAGAAATGAATGCCTAAACTGACACACAGAACAGCAAAGGGTGTGTGTATCCACAGAAGCCACAGCAGCAGGGATGTGTAATGCCAGGGGCCAGGACACTGGTACAAGGTATTGGCTGAACACTTCTGCCTCGGTCTCAATGGATCTAGAACTTCCATCACCATTTGTTCATGGCAAAGACTTTGATAGGCCTACCTGGCTCAAACCAAATCAGTCCTTGGGAGCCTTTTCCCCGAACCTATGATATTCTGGACTAGTTATGAACATAACATGTACATAATAAATCATCACTTCACTGTCTTCAATGAAGAAGGGGAAAAGGAACATATACTTCTTACTATAGATATGTTTATATATGAGGTGCTTCAAAAACTTCATGGAAAAATTTCAATGTTTTTAGTTCCATTTTTCCACAAACTTTTAAAAATTATTTTACTTGGGGGCTCTTACAGCTCTTACAACATTCCATAGATCAGTTGTACCAAGCATATTTATACATATGTTGCCATCATCATTTCCAAAACATTTTCTACTTGAGCTCTTGATCTAAGCTCCTCTTTTTCCCCTCCCACCCCCACAAACTTTTTAAACCCCCTCATGTAAGTAAACACATCATATTGTTTTATGTTGTTAGCATTATGTAAGTAAAATTATGTATGTCATTCTGTAGCATGTTTTTTAATAAAATAATAGTTTCATTGACCTATAATTCACCCACCTCATTTGCTCGCATCCCCAGTGGAGAGAGCACTGTCCATACCTATGTCTTTATTGAATATTTGTTGAATGAATTAAAGGATAAATTGCATTGGATAAAGGCGTACACCAAAGGATTTCTAAAGAGACAAATGACTTTCTAGAACTTACAAGTGTCTAAGTTTTCCCTAACTCCTTACCAAACCTCACACTTAACACTCACCATACAGAGGCACTTCCAAATGTGACATCATAGCCCATTTCCCATTAAAAACAAAACAGGTTTCTCTTTCTTTTTCTTCTCTGGGCTCTCACAGCCCTGCCTCCCACCTCCCTTTCTGCAATCATGACATTCTGCAAGCTTCCATCTACCCTCTTCTGACCAGGGCTCCCGGCCACACTTCCTTCCTCTCTGTTTCACATACACACACTCGGCAGTCTCTTCATCTTTTGAGCTTCTTGCTTTAAAATCTACAGGTTCCACCTTTGCTTTGCCACTCGGCAGCCCCACTTCAGACAGGAAAAGACTCACTCCAGCAGTCTTCCCCTTACTATTCCCCTCCTTCCTCCCTGGGGGCCATGTCACTGTGACTTCATCTCTCACTTCCTCCACCTCACTCTACACACACATACACGCACACACACTACAGACAGGGAGACAGCTGCCATAATCTCAACTCCCACAATTGATAGTCTTATGCACAACAGAATGAGAAATTGTTTACTCTGGCATCATCCGCACGGCCTCGAAGCCTATTTGAGTCCATCATGCCGTGAGGATGTCAATCCATCTTACAGAGGGTCTTCCTTTGCCTTCACCAGCCCTCTGCTTCACCAAACAGGATGTTCTTTCCCAACTGTGACCCCTCCTAATGATATGTCCAAAACAAGTGAATTGGATAATCATCTGTTGTGGGTTATCATTCACTAATATGTGAAAGTTGACCATTTCAGAAATTCACAGGGCAGTTCTACCCTGTCCAGTGGGTCGCTGTGAGTCAGAATCGACTAGATGGCAGAGTTTTTTATCTGCTTCCATGAAGCTAGCCATTTTGGAAATCCATTGGGACAGTTCGACGTTATTGATTTGGAATTTATTTGAGAGCACATAGCCACAGGAACATGCTGATCTTAGAATGCCTATCTTGGTTCTCCATCTCTTCCTTTTCCTCCATATCTACCATGCTTTATCACTTATGCTTTACCCTAATTTCTCTAAGAAACCTTACTTGACACTCTTACACTTGATTCCACAACAACTGGCCTCCCGTCATTCTCAAAGACAAGATGAAGAAAGTTTGTAGACCACTTGGACCTAGAGGTGTCTCTTCTGCTCCTACCGCTGCCCTTATGACCAAAGCCCAGTGTCTTCCACAATGACTAATAACCTAACTTTATTTCTCAATGAAGCAAAATAATATATTTTTAAAATATTAACCAGAGTTTCTGGCTTCTTCTATGTCTTGGTTAGCCTGTGATCCCTACCTCATTCAGCCAACAACCTGAACATGGTATGTTCATTATTTCATGGAGGAAATGAAGCAGAAAGAGTGAAGTCAAAGGCCCCCCTCACCTTCTAAAACAATTATATTAAGGTATAAATAGAGACTATAATGTACATAAATCTAACATATATAGCTCAAAATTATTTCCAAATATATTCAACAATGTAACCACTGCCACAATCTAAGCAGAGCAAATTTTCAGTACGTCAAAGGCTCCTTTCTGCTCCCTCTCACGTAATAACTCCAATAGGTAACCGCTATTCTCATTTCTACCAGCATAAATGACCTTTGCCTTCGCTAGAACATCATATACATGGGTCCATTAAATATGCTCCTTTGTGTCTGGTTCCTGGCTCTGAGTGGAGTCTTGAAATTCCACTAAAGGGACTTACACTTCCAGGAAGATAGAACAGCCACAGTTTTCCATATTCTCCTTGCTAAATACAGCTAGAAATCCTGGGCACTATAAAACAAACACAAGGAGACTCTGGAAAATGAAGAGAAGAAGGTAGACCAGTTAGGGATACCAGGTTGTAAGGAGACCCAACCCCGTCCCCTCTTGGCACAGAGTCTCAGAAAAAGCCCATAGGGAGCTAGGGCTTTCATACTCACCAGATGGTATAGCAGCCCCGAACCCATCAACTCTCTGCACTCTGCACTCCCATACCTACCATCCTCCCCTCCCCCAACCCTTCTCCAATGGAGACCACAAGGTGAGTCAGGACTTCAGCTACTTGCCTGACATTAGAGAGGCATGCCTCCTTCCCTCAGGTCAGAGGAGGCCTAGTTGAAAGTCAGGACTTCCAACTGCCATGTAAAACCACAGTCAACACCAAGAAGAAACAGAAGTTAGAGCTCTCTGGCAAAGATCTATTTTAAATATTTTTTAATGAAATAAGCATCTGCAACAAATTGTGAACCCACTTGAAACAAACGAGAAAATAGAAAATATCAGTAAATAAATAGAAGATATTAAGGTGAACCCAATAGAAATTTCAGAAATTAAAAACATAATTGTGATGTTGTTGTTTCTTGGGTGCTGTCAATTCAGACTCATAGGGATCCTCTGTCCAACGAGGCAAAATGCTGTCAGGCCCGGCACTATCCTCACAATTGTTGCTATATTTGAACGTATTACTGCAGCCATTGTGTCGATCCATCTCACTGAGGGTCTTCCTCTTTTCACTTCTCCATCTCCGATGCTACCAAGCACGATGCTCTTCTCTAGGGGTTAGTCCCTCCTGAGACAGGTTCAAAATGTGTGAGATGAAGTCTTGTCATTCTCATTTCTAAGGAGCATCTGGGTGTACTTCTTCCAAGACACATTTGTTTGTTCTTCTGAGTGGAAAAAAAATCAAACTCACTGCCATTGAGCTCATTCCAACCCATAGTGATCCTATAGGACAGAGTAGAACTGCCCCTTTGGGTTTCCGGGGCTGTAAATCTCTACAGGAGTAGAAAGCCTCATCTTTCTCCCATTGGATGGGTTCAATCTGTTGATCTCGAGGTTAGTAGCCTAGTAGGTAGGCCACAATGCCACCAGGGCTCATTCTGCATCCCATGGTCTATCTCATACTCTTCACCAACACCATCATTCTGATGCATCCATTACTTTCTGGTCTTTCTTCTTCATGTCCAGCTTTCCCACGCATCTTGGGTGATTGAAAATATCACTGCTTAGATGACCTTGAGGACTAAGGTGTACTTGAAGATATATAACCAGTACTGAAAAACAAAATAACAGCTGATGTGCTTAACAATAGAACGGAGGCAACAGAAGAAGGGAATGCTACTTAGCAACAAAAAGGGAAAGAAATATCAATGCACAAAACCCTTCAGATAAAATTCCAGGGAAGGAGGGTTGTTGGTTAAAATTTTTGAAAAACTATCCCCAAAAGGAACCAACTGTATGATTTTACTTACATAGCCTTCTTGAAGTAGCAAATTATAGAGATGAAGAACGTGTTCATGGTTGCCAGGTGCTGGGGACAAAGTAATTGAAGAGGCAGGGAGAAGAGAGTAATCACAAAAGGATGGGCCCAGGAGTCCCCGTAATGATGTAGGTGTTCTGTCTCTCAATGACTGTGACAGCCATTTTGATTATTTTGGTGGTGGCACATGTCACGAATTGCAGACAACTAAAGACACACACATTCGTGCATGTAAACTGATGCAATCTGAATATATTGGTGTGTTGTGTCTATGTCAAGTTCCTGGCTGTCATACTGTCCTCTTGTTATGTTATATGTTACCACTGGAAAAACTGGAAACCGGGTCGACAGTATCTTTCTATATTATTGCTTCTAAGTATGGGTGAATCTATCTCAAAACCACACCCTTAATTTGAAGAAAATTCATGAGCATGCAGAAAATTCTGAGGCATATTTGTATAGACAATGTGATATGTTTGAGGGCATGAACTTGGTATAGGAGCAAGCACCCACAGACTCCTCACCAAAAAACCCCAACTCACTGCCATCAAGTTGATTATGACTCGTACCGGCCCTACAGGACAGAGCAGAATTGTCCCTGTGGGTTTCTAAGACTTTAAATCTGTATGGAAGTAGAAAGCTACCTAAGATGAAACCTCCAAACTGGAAAGTGAGGAAGGTGACATGATGGTGGGTGGTCTAAGAAAAGGCTGTGCCTCATGCCTTCTTTTCTCAGTCAGACGCATAACAAAGCTTGGGGGTCTAAACACAGGGATCATGGTGCCTTGTATCCTCGACAGAAGCACAGAGGCAGTAAGCCATCTCAGTCAACATAGCTGAGTGCACATTTGGCAGGTTGAGTCCACCCTAATAGGGTCCCAAGAGCCATCAAAGTATGAAAGCAAAGCGGGAGTGGGGAATCTTTTTCTGCCAAAGACCATTTGAGTATTTATAATATTATCCTTGGGCCATACTGGTCAAACAATTAATTAACTCACCCCTAATGCAATAGCTGGACCTTCTCTTTGGTGAGGTGTGTGATGTGAGCTGGTATTGATGATTTCTTGGGCCTCATATGGCCCTCAGGCCAGATATTCCCTAACCCTGAAGTAAAGGAATGAGCCCAGTGCATCCAAGAATAGTCAAGAAAATATGAAGAGTTCTGGGTAATTCAGTCTATACTTGATATTTACCGAGGATAGTTCTGAGGGCCAAAAAGAAAAAGTGACTCGCGCAGATCCCAAAGCTATTTCAAATCATTGCCTAGATCAGAGAACAAACATTACCAATATTAAGCTAGTATATTTCCCCCAAATAGGTCAGAACTCTGTTTTTCAGCCAATTCACCTCAACAGTCTGTGCCTCTAGAAAAATAAGTTATAAAGATGGCACAATAACAGTTGTCATCTTGATAATGACCTAACTGTCTTTTGAGTCGCTCCGCTCAAATCTTCCTAGGTTCATCCCATATTAGTCTCACAGGTATTTCCGATACTTCCCCCCTGAGTGTTGGAAGCCTTTACTGTCTGAATTCTATTTGGTTAATTTCTTTGGTTTAGTAGATCTAGTACATCCTTCAGTAACTTCCTAGAAAATGAAGCAAGGGATACGTGTTTCTAAAATTGTCTTTGCAAAAAAATAAAAGTAAAATAAAATTGTCTTTGCTCTACATTTCTGTTGACTGATAATTCAACTGGGTATAGAATTCTAGATTGGAACTGATTTTCCTTCAGACTTTTGAAGACATCGCTCCATAGTATTTTATCTCACAGTGTTACGAGAGCAGCCGTAGGAAGGAAAACTCTGACATCATTTTGATTCTGAGCCACAGTACAATGTGTTCTTATTCATTTTATTCTTCTCTTTGTCTCAGTGTTCTTACGTTTTACGGTCTTGTTAGGGTCACTAAGAGTCCGCATCAACGTGATGGCAGTGAGTTTGGTTTGGGTCCTATTTTCTTTTTTTCCATTGTTTTCAATACTTATTGATAGCTCCACTCTGCCTTCTCAAAAAATAATATTTATTAATGTCAAAGCTATTTCTGGTATGGCAAAAGCCAAGTGTAGTATAAAAGGCATTTAAGAATAATTAGTTTTTAAGATTGAGGTGAATTTTTTCCTCTCATAATGTCCTAGTAGTCTTCAGACAATGTACATATAAACCAATAAAAATGCAGAGCAACAGGACATTCTCTTAAACATGTATTTCAATAGTCTTCAGCTTCAGACATGTTGTGGCTGTGGTCTCAGCTGTGAAAACTCATTGCCACTCATTCTATTTAGACACCCAAGTTTTCCTTCCATGATACAGTGTAAAATAATATCAAGTTGCCTTAAGCCCTTGTATAATTTACATGGTCCTATTGTCAGTGGGGCACATACTGGCCCTTTGCCCTGGAGATTTGTGGTTTTTTTTCAATGTGGGAAATTTTTCTGGAATTGTTTCATTGACAATTTTGTTCTTTCTCTTTCTGAAATGTCTGTTATTCAGATATTGAGCATTCTGGGATATTTCTCCTACATTTCTCATCTTTCTTTTCCTTTTTTTCATTGTTTTGTCTTTTGACTATTTCCTGGGTTATCAGACTTAACTTCTGAAATCACCTATTATGATTTTCATTTTTGCCGTAATTAAAAAAATAATTCTAATGCTCACTTTTGTTTCCTATCTTTAAAAATATCCTTCTATTTTGTTTCATGGGTGTAATATCATCTCTTATCCTTAAAGATAAGCACTGCTTTCTTCTAAGTTGATTTTTCCTGTTTGCTTTGATTAATTTTTATTTTTGTTCTCCATCTTCCAGATTAGCAACTTTCTTCAGCTATGTGGTGTAAATATTGATAACCTGACAGAGCATTTCTCCCTCAGTTGCTATGAATGGTGACTGCTAAGGGATCAGTGTTGTCCCTTTCCCTAGAGAATTGCCTTTTGGTCAGGAGTTGCCAAAGCAGGTTGGCCTAGCAGAGTGGTTCTCAACCTGTGGGTTGCAACCCCTTTGGGGGTTGAACGACCCATTCACAGAGTTAGCCTAAGACCATCGGAAAACACATATTTCCGATGGTCTTAGGAACCAAGGCACCACTCCTTTATCCGTCTCCAGGTGGGTCCGCCCACATGCAGACACGCCCACAGACAAGTACCCGACGTGAAGACTGTTACTCATGTTACACCATGCTTCAAGACAAAATTTCATTTATTTGTCATTAGAAATAAATATTTCACAATATATAATTACATATTGGTTTTTTGATTAATCACTATGCTTTAATTATATTCAATTTGTAACAATGAAAATGCATCCTGCATATAAGATATTTACATTATGATTCATAACAGTAGCAAAATCACAGTTATAAAGTAGCAACCACAGTTATAATGTTATGGTTGGGGGGGGGGGTCACCACAACATGAGGAACTGTATTAAAGGGTCGTGACATTAGGAAGGTTGAGAACCACTAGCCTAGCAGATGATGGCTACCCCTCTGACAACTTACAACCAATAACTGATGAATACGAAGGTACAAGAAAACCGTTGGGGTTCAAAGTAAGATTAGCACTATGGTTCCATGCATGCTACCCCAGCTAAGTTTCTTCCTCTGCCCACTCCTACTTCACCCTTATTCTACAAGCCTGAGCTCAATAAAGCACATGTCCTTGAATCTCCATCTCAATCTTTGTTTCTAGGGAACCTAACACATAATCGTTTGTCATCTGCTTTTGATTAAAAAATGAAGGCCTACAAAGTTTATTGAGAGCCCTGGGTGCAAGAGTGGGGCCTGTCAACTTAGATACACTGCAGGGAGACCGTGGAATACAGGGTTGGGCACTCATTGCAATTCCAATGCCAACATCTTTAGTGCTTCCTCTTTTGACTAGCCAGAGTCTCCAGAGAAAAGAAATGGAGTGTGGCTGCCACTGCTCAGGAAGTGCACAGAGAAGAAAGCTGAGGTTCACTGGGTGTGGTTCTCCCAGGGAATGCAGATTGCCTCTGTTCTCAACATGATATTTTGTTCCCATCTGTGACTGGTGCCCTCTATTCAGAGACCCTCTGTTTGACCTTTCCCAGGGGTTGATTCCTCACCCATGTGCCTGGTGAGCAATGGGCTTTTCCGCACGGAGGGATTAGACAAGAGCACTCAGACTTTAGCTGCTTCCCAGGCACCTTTCCCCTGGGTCTGATTTTGGCCTGCTCAGTTCCAGAGGTACCCAAGACTGCCAGTTCCTCCTTTTTAGTTTTAGGATTTTGACATGAAAGTGGGACCTATCTCAGTATTCCTTGGATCTCAGCTTTCTCAGGGCTGCTAATTACCACCATCCTTCTGCTTTCCAGCTTTCAAAATAATGTTTTGCTATTGTTTCTTCTACTTTTCTCTCTGTCCTCAGGCATGCATATCCTTTAGGAGACTCCCCGAATAGTAGCCTTAAAGGTTTGTGAACAGAGCACAGGCACATATGTTGGTTCAGTTTGCCACCTTAGCCTAGGAGGGGGAGAATAAAACAAAATCCCTGTAATTATTAGAAAGACATTTCCCCTCAGAATTTTCCTTCTTGTGTGCCATTTTGGATGATAGGCAAATGTGTTAGTCCAGGTTGACTAGAGAAACAAATTCATGGACACTTACATGTGTATAAGGAAGAAGTTTATACGCAAGAGTAATTGAATATTGAGAAAACATGCCAGCCCAGTCCAGATCAAGTCCATAAGTCCTTTATTAGCCTATGTGTCCAATACCAATCTATAAAGTCCTCGTCACACTAACAAAACACATGCAACAATGTCAAATGCAGGGCGATCACAGGCCAGTGGGTAGAAAGTCTTTTGAATCCAGTGGTGGTAGAAGCATCTTGGCAGGGGCCTCCATGTGGCTCCTCCAGTTCGCAGGGCACAGGGTCGATCGGCGCAGTGCCTTGTGTCTTGTCAGGAGAGCGTCTCTCGGGGAGTGAGCAGACAGAGACAAGTGTCTCCTGCCTCCAAGGAGGAAAATCCAGACATTCCCAGGAGAAGGCCATGCCCGCACAGAGGCCTCATTGCTTATATCTTGATTGACAGGCCAAGCTCCACCCCTTCACTCATAATCCTCTCACTCTGACACCAGATTCTATAACTACCACAACAAAGAAGTGAGGACCCCAAGAAGAAAATCAAAGGTCAGAAATGAAAGCTATGTCTCCTGATAGAGGATACTGCTCCCCTAAAGAGCCTAAGCATCTTCCCTGGGTCAACCTCTGAGGACATAAGGCCTCACTGAATCCAAATTCTGAATACCAGATTGGAAGGGCAGAAAACTAAGATAAAGCAGGAAATCTCGCCTGGAGGAAGTGCTACAGCAGCAGGAAAGGAAAGTATGCTGTACATCTTCTTATCTGTAATCTGAATATGAATTATGAAGCATGAATCCAGGAAAATTGAAAGCCATCCCAAAAGAAATGGAAAGACAAAATTGATGTCTTAGGCAAGAGTGAACGGAGATGGACTGATATTGGCTTTTTGAACCATACAATCTGCAGAACGGCATCATGGTGACTGTGAAAAAGAACATATTCTTTTTGACAACATTGTCCAAACAACATTCATCTATCCTGATGTACAATGTTGTCAGTGAGGGGATAAGATCCATATGCCTACAAGGAAGACCAGTTAGTCCTTGAGATAGGTAAAGCTTATTGTGCCAACCTGACCGATAAACACATATGGGGTTAATTGAAGGGTGGAGAGATAAATGGCTCGTTGAGCCTTGCCTTTCTAGTTCTCCAGTCTCTTGCTTTCTGATGGTCAGACCAGGGTGCAGCTGCCTTAGCAACTTCCCTGCTTCATCTGGGAAGGCTGACTTCCTGCAAGACATCCCCAAGGAGAAGCCGCATGGACCTACCCCGATGCAGCCCTGGGTGCTGGAGCAGCCGTGTGGAGACCGCTGCCAGCACTGAGATGCTTACACGTTCACTGATTGGGTTTTCCTCCTGCAGTCAGCATCATAGTGTGTGTTTTGTGAGATGGAAGAGGACTTTGTGGGTTCGTGTTGGACATATGGGCTAATGTTAAACTTGTAGGCTTGGGCAGCACTGGATTGGGATGTTTTCTTGATGTGCACTTACCCTTTATATAAAACTCTCTCTTATACATGAGTTTCTGGATTTGTTTCTCTAATATATCCAGACTAACACAGTACTGTTATTCAAATGTAAGCACCAACCATTTATACCAAAGATGAAGAAATGGAAGATTTTTACTCATTTCTGCAGTCTGAAATTGATCAAACATGCTATCAAGGTGCACTGATAATTCCTGATGCTTGAAATATGAAAGTTGGAAACAAAGAAGGATCAGCAGTTGGAAAGTATGACTTTGGTGATAGAAATGAAACCTGAGCTCACAAGAGAGAATCTCTGTAAGACAGATGACTTGTTTATTGCAAATGCCTTACCCAGATGAGTAGTAGGATGACATCAAGGGCATGGTATGTGGTAGGTGCAGAAACCAAAAGGTCACCCAAAGGACAGGAAAGAAAGACCAACATGACTATCAGGGGAAGCACTTAAATTTCCTCTTGAATACAGAGTAGCTAGAGCAAAAGGAAGAAATGATTAAGAGCTATACCAAAGATTTCAGAGGGTGGTGCAAGGAGGCAAAGTGAAGTATTACAGTGAAAAGCACAAGAATTTAGGGCTAGACTTAGAGTTAGAAAATCAAAAGGGAAGAATGTGCTCAGCACTTCTCAAGCTGAAGGAATTGGAGGCAAAAAATAAAAGATTCAAGTGGCGATATTGAGGAATTCCGTGGGCAAAAGTCTTGAACGATGCAGAAAGCATCACAAAAGGGTGGAAGAAATGCACACAGCACCCCCAAAAATGATCGCCATTCAACAATTCAGGAGGCAGCATATGATCAAGAACTGGTGGTACTGAAGGAAGACATCCAACCTGCACTGAAGCACTGATTTTAAAAAATTCACAGAATTCCTATTAAAATGTTTCCACAAACAGATGGAATGCTGGAGGCACTCACTCATCTATGCCAAGAAATCTGGAAAATAGCACCTGGTCAACCAACTGGAAGATATTTGTCCACTCCGAAGAAAAGTGAACCAGCAGAATGTGGACAAGAGCATCACACATGAGTAGAATGTTGCTGAAAATCATTCAAAATGTTTGTAGCAGTCCCTCCACAGCGAACTGCCAGAAAGTTAAACAGAACAAGCGATATCATTGTTGACGTCCGATGATCTTGGCTACCAGCAAGGAATACCAAAAAGATGTGTTCCCGCGTTTTATTGACGAGGCAAAGACATGTGACTGTGTGGATCATTCGAAATTATGGGTAACATTGTGAATGAGCATTCCAGAACTGTGCTCAGGTGGAACCTGTGCATAGACTAAGAAGCAGTCACATGAACAGAAGAAGCGGAGAATGCAGGCTTTGAAATCAGAAGAGTTAAGTGTCAGGGTTGTATCATTTCACTATGCTTATTCAATCTAGAGCCATGCTTATTTTATTGTGCCATGCTTTATTATGCTTTGCAGGTATTAAGGTTTTTATAAATTGAAGGTCAGTGACAAACCTGTGTCAAGTAGGTCAATTGACACCAATTTTCCAACAGCATGTGCCCACTTCATGTCTCCGTATGACATTTTGGTAATTCTCACCATATGACTATTTTAAGCTTTTTAATAATTGCACAGTTAACAGGCTGAAGTATAATGTGAACATACCTTTTATATGCATTGTAAAACAAAGCAAAAAATTCATGTGACTCACTTCATTGTCATATCCACTTTATGGTGGTGATCTGGAACTGAGCCCACAGTATCTCTGGACACCTGCCTGTAGATGCTGAACAAATAATCCAAGAAGTCCATCTATATGGAGAAGAAGTAGCATCAAGTTTGAAGGAAGGTGCATTAACAACCTGCAATATACAGATGACACAATTTTGCTTGCTGAAAGTGAAAAGGTCTTGGACTCCATCATGAGATGCTGGTTATGCCAAGGTCTATGACTAAAATTCAAACCTCTGTATCAGAAAACAGTCTCTGGTTCCTGTAATTCTCCACTGTACTATGAGAAAAATTACTTGGCAAACACTTTCAGAGAACAATGTAATGCTGCTTGCTTACAGATTTTGCTCGCCCCCTAGGAAGCCAGGCCCCAAACAATTCTCAGAACAGATGCTTAGTCAAAATAAACTTTAATTATGCATAGAAGGAGGGTTTCATGCTTGTTTCAAGGTCAGCTCTACCCAGTTTCATAATTACTTGGGCTTTGTAATTCAAATAGAACATTTTTAGACATGTATGTAATCTTACACAAATCAGATGTACCACTGTCCAATTTTATAACCATTATCTACATTCCAACCACTGACTGGATTTTTACAGAAGTACTTGTAGTTTCATCTAAAAATTCCCTGAATTACTCCCTTTTGGATCACTTAGTTCAGAATCCTCTGGACTTTGTGATTCCCAATTTTCAAATTGTCCTGCTTCTCAATAAAAAGTCCTTACTTTTAAATTCAATCAGATTATGCCATTTAGCTCTACAACAGTACTACTTACTGCTAGAGATCAAAAATGACAGCCTTCAGTATGGATTATACCTTAACATAAGGAAAACCCACATCCTCAACACCAGCTAACACGCCGCAGCAGCATCAAAGGAGCAAAGAAGTTGTCCAGGATTTCATTTTATTCAAATCCACAGTCAAAGCCCATGGAAGCTAGAAAGTCAAGAAATCAAGTGACCCATGGCATGAGGCAAGTCAGTTGCAAAAGATCCCTTTAAACTAAATTGCAATGTTAAAAAGCAAAGTTCTCACTTTCGGGACTAAAATCATGGTATTCAATTGCTTCATATGCATGTGAAAGCTGAACAATGAATAAGGAAGACCAGAGAAGAATTGATGCAATAGATGGTGTTGGCAAAGATTACCGAACATGCCATGGACTTCCAGAAAAATGAACGAATTTGTCTTAGAAGGAGTACAGCTAAAACATTCCTTGGAATCAAGGGTACTAGACTAGACTTTGCCGCACTTCCTTTGGGCATGTTATCAGGAGATTTCATGCTTGGCAAAGATAAAGGTCAGTGAAAAGAAAACTTAACATGACAGATTGGCCCAGCGGCTACACCAATGGGCTCAAACATAGTAAAGATGTGATGATGGTGCCGGACTGGACAGTGCTTCATTCCATTGTACATAAGGTTGCTAATCTATAGGAAACTGACTTGACAACACCTAGCAACGATTGACCCGTACAATGAACTTCTAGAAGTCATTCATTCCCCCCAAACCTGCCTACTCTCTTGCCCTCTCCTTTCTTAGCTCTTACTTTGAAACTAGGTGATCGTGCTGTGAGTTATTCGGGTAAATTAGATGGGTTGAAAAACGGGGAGGAAGAAAACCACGCTAGTTCCTTTTTCCTAGAATGAGTTCTGGACGAAGATATCAGCCTACTTTTCTTCCTCCTGTAAGCGCAGACCTACAACCCCTGCTGGACTAAACGGCACAATTGAGGAGAACTGAAGCGGTGTGGGAATCATGGTGGTAGCGATGTCATAAGGGTGGTGTGGTCACAGCAGGGAATCAGTGTGGAGGTCCCAAAAGCGGATATACCTGAAGGGGCTTCAAAAAGTTCATGGACATTTTTCATTATTTTTTAACTCCATTTTCCCATGGATTTTGTTTAAAGCTCCCTCATATGTGTGCAATAAACACACATGCGCATCTAAGGAGTCCCTGACTTACTGCATATTCGAATTACAGTCAACCACAGAATAACCATCTGTTTTTGTACGTCTTATCTTTAGTACATCTTCCTGGGAGGTGGTTGTAGAAAAACGCATGCAGGGGACATGGAAAAACTGCTGAGTTATGTGAGCACACTACAAATATCTATTTGATCAGGATAATATGACAGAAGAGATTGGATGGAAACACACCCTGCCGACAAGAATGTTGAATTTATAACTTGATATAATTGCTGTGTGACAGCTCTTAGAAGGAGATTAACAGATCAGGGCTTAATTGACCTTGAGAGGAAAGAAATGCTGGGGAAAAGATTTTTGAAAAAGTTTCTTACAATAAAAGGAAGTATTTCTAAACTCAGTAAGGGCTTTAAGTCACTTGAAAACATGAACACAAATGCTGATCATTTTGCTGAAGTTGATAAGCAGATTCGGGAAGCTATGAGATGTTCACACAAGATGTATGAAGGGAGAAAAAAAAAGAAAGATAAGGCCCATACAGACAACTCTTCCTAATTTTCTGACTGGAAATGCCATCCCCATCCACTGGAATAATCCCAATGATCCAGAACCTTCCATGAGTGGAGTTATTACCAAAATTGACAAAATTCCAACATCATCCAACTCTTTTCTTTCTCATCATCAGAGTAAATTTTTATGATTTGCATATTTTAATATATGTCCGTATCAAAATATCTCTATAAATATATATGGAATGTGTCCAACCTCCAAAGAAAAATCAAGATCAGATTCGTAAAGATGCTGATAACAAAGGCAATAATGATGAGAAGGTTTTTTTCTAATTCTGATTTGTCAGAATCAACTTATACATAGCAGAGAGTTGTCAGAACAGAACTACTCTTGGGTCGAGGATTATGTATGTTCGATATTGTACCGTACATAATAGAAACCTCTGACTTTCTCTCTGTCCTTTCTTGCTACTCTCATGCTCCCTCAAGGTGAGCAGTTGAATTTGAATATATAGCATTCATTGCCTCAGAGACATGGCAACAAAGGGGAAAGAGAAAATTAGTTCTTAGCTTTTGACTTTCAAAAGCCAAACCCTAACTTTAATGAGATAATAAATTAGGAAAGCACATGGAATAAAATCTTGACACACACACTCAATCGTGAAGAATGCATGATGATGAGTGAGCAGGGTTTTCCTATTCTGCCAACTTCCAGGCCTTCACAGATACCCAGCCGGACTGTCAGCAAAGTGTACTGTGGAAAGAATGTGTCCAATGAAGTGTGGTGTGGAAGGTAGAAATGCCTGCACATGGCAGTTGAGTAAGTGGCCTGAGAAGGCCGCAGTGGGTCCTGAGGGACCTTTACTCCTCAGGGAATGTTTCTTGTGAGTGTCAGCAAGAGCATAGGGCAAAATACCAGCAGAAATGGGGTGCCTCGCAGTTGGGCAATGAGCAGGGCCAGTGTTGGCTTCATCAGAAGAGGTGGCAACAAAGGCATCTGGGAAGATGTCAGAGTAGATAGAAAATGACTTCATGTTCATCTCTTGGCGTTTCATTGCAAGTGACAGAAAACAATTCCATCTTAAGCAAAAATGGAATGTTTTAGAAGGTTATTGAGAATTTGTCAAATCAACAGGAAGTTAAAAAACCATCTAAGGAAAGAATACTACAAACAACCTTTTGGGTAGTTCCCCCACATTCTCCCATTTCTTTCAACAGAAAGATCTTAACCTATCCGTCAGGGGCAGCAATGTGCCCAGCTTAAATTAATTGCCAAATTAGCAACCTCTCTCATATGATTGTGCCATGGCCCATAAAATTGATAAGAAGCGGTTGGGTTGTACTTCCGGGAAAATCTTTCAAAGGGATGTGACTAACCTAGCTTGATGACTTTTGCTCTTCCTTCCTTCTTCCTTATCAACAATGTAGACACACAAAGACATCGGTCTACACCCTATTTTTGTGAGCAGTGACTGGGACTGGGGTCTAAAAACTCAGGAGCAGCCATCTGGATGAAAGAAGGATGGTGACAATTAAAGACATGTAGAAACAATTAATCCAATGGGCTAATGAACCAGACAAACATCTGTCTTCAGACCCCTGAGAACAGAAGAACTCGCTGATGCCGAGCTCTGAAAAGGATCACATTAGAAGGTCATGGATAGAGTGGGAGCAAATGTGGGAGAGAGCTCAAAATTGAGTTGACATTGGTGGGGGCCACTTGGTCACCTTCTGGTCTAGAACTGAACTCGCTTTCATACAAGAATAATTAACTATTTGAGAGCAAATGGGCAGTATTAACCCAAGGACAAAGGTCAAGATGGAAAGAGGAATGGAAACAGGAAACACAGAGAAATTGAGTAAGTGATGGTGCATTGAGGAGCTGAGTTGAAACAAACTGTGTATGAATTGTTGAATGTAAAGCTGATGAAATGCCCTATGAATCTTCACCTAATTTGCAATAAAAAAGGTTTTTATAAGGATGAAATGGACATGATGCTGATCTATCTATGCATCTATGATGTAATCTCAAGACTAGAAATCATGTGATACGGGTGCAGAGCAGAAATCTACAAGGAGCCTGGGCCACTGGTAACACTGCCAACCCTGGCCTGATTGTTTTGAGTTTCACATACACAAAACAAGCCCCATGTAGGAGGGTTTCGGTCTCTCTCTGTTGAATATTTCTCTCCACTGATTCGGGCAGTGAATTTCCAAGATGGGACAACAGGAAGAAGAGGAGCCCAAAATGATGGGCTTAGTTGATAAATTGGTGGCCAGAATAAGAAGTCAGTACTTACTAAATGTCATGGGCAAGAAGATGACCACGGGAGTGGATTAGATAGCCCAACCTGTAAAGTCAAGGGAGAAGACAGGCAAGAGTATTAAAGACAGCATTTCTGGGCTTTGATCATGAAGAACCCTGAAGCTGGCCCTAGGCCAGCAGCTTACAGGAAAGCACACACCTTCTGCTGTGCCTGCCAGGACTAAAACCCTCCCCTGGGTTTCCTATCGGTGAGCTGTAGCTTGCTTATGAGCGCCGTTAGCAACCGTTTCATCAAGACTTTGCCACCTTCTGGAAAAGAAATGACATCTAATTTTAAACCAAATGTCTGTGACTAACTTGGGAACTGTGGCTTCTTGGATGGTAACTGTGAGGGAGCAGGGGCTGATCTGAGTCATCCTTGGATCTGGTGCTCAATGCAAGCTTTGTTGAATGGCTGCCTGATTGATGAAACTAGTGTTCAAAGATGGTCCACAGCCCAGCTCTTCTGCCAGTTCTCCCAACTGGTGGGCATCTCCATTTGTTATGTGGTGGACACCGTCCTAGAAAGATGTCCCTCCAATTGGCCAAACAATTGCCTGTTCATTTATCCAGAACTCTGACTGACTCCTCCAAGAGTTGCCCATACAGCGTTTTGACACCTTTGACTGGCTTAGCAGGGAGAGGTCTACCGTTTGTGTGAGAGCCTGAGGTATGAACCTGACTTCCCAGTGTCTTCATCTAAGAACGCCAGAGAGACTCATCTTGCCTAGAAAACCCCAGAAAGCCCTCCCTTCTTCATGGCCCATGTAGACCTCTAGCTGTGGTCAAACCCCATCTGCCCATGGAGTGATGAAACTGCTTCCCAATAAGAGGTGTGTGTGTGTGCCTGATTGTGAAATAAAGAATGAGGAAGTAAGTGTAGGTTCCGGTATATGGGGTGGCCTTGAGCAGGGCTGTGTGTCCACCTTCAGGTCAGGGAAGGTGGAGAGAGCAATGAATTCTGTTTCCTCAGCCACCAATAATCACTGTTCCCTTTCTAGCATGCATGAGATAGGTCCAATCATCCCAACAAAACTCAGGACTCCTAACAATACGAATATTCACAGGAGCCCATGTGACAACTTCCTAGCTGAGAAAAGCACAGAGGGAGGCGAAGAGAGAAGCACAATTACCCAGGAACAGTACACCCCGCTCAGATTCACTTTAAGATTTGAGGGTACCTGTCACCCCGTGGAAGGAGCCTTGGTGGTATAATGGGCTAAGCACTGGGCTGCTAAACACAGGTCAGCAGTTCCGATCCACCAGGCTCTCTATGAGAGAAGGGGGAAGCTTTCTGCTCTTGTGAAGATTTACAGCCTCAGAAACGCACAGGGGTCATTCTTCCATGTCCTGTAAGATTACTGTGAGTCGGAATCAGACCGATGGCAGCGAGTTTAGTTTTTGGTTTGGTCTGCGTGTGGCTGCTCCCAAGGGTAGACACTGGGACAAGGGCTTAGATGCAAGTAATTAACTTGGGAGACAATACTCAGAAATAGGAATGAAGAAATGGGAAAAGCAAATGAAGGAGAGAGAAGTCACTATTAAGCTTCATTAATAGACACAAGTTACTGCCATGGGCAATTGAGATTCAATCTTGCTGGAAACCCACTGAGAAACTGGCATAAGATTTGGCGTCACCTGGATGATGTGGAGCGTGCTGTGGTATTCACCCACTGACTTCCATCCCCCATTGCTTATAAATGACTATTAGGAATCTCAAGTTGGATCTATGGAGCAATGCACGGTGTCCAGTTCAGCTCTTCCACATGTTGGGTACACAGTCCCTCCTACTGCCACCACCATTAGAACACCAGCAGCAGCACAATCCCTGTCCCTCCTAAGGTCTGAGCTTGAAAAAGGAAGAAAACTACCAGCTCTGCTGACCACTCACTCTAGGAAAAAGGAGCTAGAATGGTTCTCTTCGTCCTCCATTTTTAACCTACCTAATCTACCCAAGTAGCTCTCTACCTACACGCTCAGTGGCAAAGTAAGGGAAAGGAAAGAATGGAGAGAAAAGGTAAGAAAACAAGTGGGCTTTCTGGAATGAATTCTAGAAGAACAACTAGAAAGGATGAACTCTTTCATTAGAAAGATGAGAAAAATGAGGTCCATGAACTTGCCAAGCTCATTCAGTGTGTTCAAGACTATAGCAGTCAGTGTAGGTAACGCAAACAATTAACAATACGGCGAAGGCTAAAGAAGCCCCAAATGTTCAACTTCTATAAACTGTTGCACCCCTCCATCATCTCTGACATCAGCTACTACTTACTGCTCCCCTCAGGATTCTCCCTTCCATCTTCAGATTCTCTAATCTGCTGTAACATTTTGCACAACACACAAATGCCTGGTGTGGTTATGGATGCTGGCAAGGCCTAAATCCATGGATCAGGTGATTGGAGGCTTCTCCTGATTCACATGAGTGCAAACCCAAGGTTGGAGAACAGCCTGATGGCTCACAAGACTTCAGAAGTTGGTGAGTCAGGTGAAACAATAGGTAGCTAAGGAACTGGAAATCAGATGATGAGCTAGATGCAGGATGCAGAGCAAGAGTAGGAATTTTGACCATGAAATAAATAAATAAATATATATATATATATATATATATATATATATATGATGCAAACCATCTATATAAGGGGAAAGTGATGCTAGGGTGTGACTTGAATAAGGATAGTAACTAGGGTAATAATGGTGACTTGAGTCACACCCTCTAGTAAGGCAATGGCTCAGATACACCCTACCCTAATCCTGGCTCATTAGCACAACAGAAAAATGAGACCATAATCACAGGCATAGAGCCTAGGATTTATAACACATCACAAATCCGAAGATATTTACATCAGATCAGCAAAAAGAAGACAATTACGCCATACCACAAAATGGAGAATGACTGCATCATTAACTACCTACCAGACCACTGAGAAGTATGGCCTAACCAAGTTGACCCATAGCTTTAATCCTCACAGGTTCCATAGTTTGTCTGCCTTAGCAGCAAGCTGCTCATCCCCTGGGTGGGCCAGAAGAGCTTTATTTGCATAGTCCTACTCAGCTATTTGCTGGCTTTCCATGACCCTAGCTATAAAGGCCATACGAAAGACCACATTGCTTGACTACTCATTGACAGATTGGCATTTCAAAACCATCCAGACTTAACTCAGAAGACAGACTTTATCATCTGTTTTCCATAAAGCCAGTCTTGAAAACCCTGTATTTTTATCCTACTACATACATAGGATCACCATGATTTGGCATGAATTCAAAAGTAATTCACAATAACATCAAGAATAGTTGAAGGAGAAAGATGGATGATTTACAGCCTCAGAAACCCACATGGGCCATCTTACTCTGTTCTATAGGATCAATATGAGTCAGATTAACTCGATGGCAGTGAGTGCGTGGTTTACAGTAACAATGTTCAAATTTCAACAACTCTCAACAAAGAAGACTTAGTATTGGCTTGTGCTTCGCTCTTCTCGTGGGTCACTGTGACTCAAATTTCCTCACTGCAAGACCTAGGTTGATGGATAGCTCATCTGTGCACTGCCAATCCCTGGCAAAGGAAAAGAGAATGCAGAGACAACCACGTACTGACTTTTAAAGTTTTTCCTGGAAACAAGATACAGTACTTTCACTCACATATCATTGGTCAGACCATCATATGACCAAGCCTCATTTCAATGAGTGAGGGAAGTATAATTCAAAATTCAGAGCTCACTTTTTTTAAATTCATATCCTTTTGCAACTTTAATATAAAATTTAAAATCCCACATTGGATTTAGCTGTCATGTCTCCTTCATCTCAATTAATCTGTGACAGTTCTTTCCTTATCTTCATGACCTGGACACTTTTGAAGCGTACTGCTTGGCTATTTCATAGATTGTCCCTCCTTTGGGGTTTGTCTGTTTTCTCTATATTAAATTCAGATCACGTATTCTGGTCAGAATATCACAAGAATGTTTTGCTCTTCTTGGTGCACCAGATCAGGAGGTGCATGATGTCAATATGTCTTGACACCCGAAAAAGTGAACCCTTGCCTATCACCTATGTGGAACAAAGAATGTTAGCTAAGAAACCCCGTACTTTGGATCCTGGAGAAAGACCCCATCCTCCCTTGATGTGATCCGCTCCCATGTGCTTTTTGAGAAAGAAAAAGAGTTGGAGAGACAGTAAAGGCTGTGTGTACATCACTCAAAATTCCAAAAACCAAGCTCACTGACATTGGGTTGATTCCCTCTCAAAAGATCTTGTAGTACAGAGAAGAACTGACCCTGTGGGTTTCCAAGCCCAAGTTGTAACCCACTACCCCACCAGGACTCCTTGTGTATCCTTAGGCAGGCGGAATCACAGACCAGCTGATGAAATCTTCAACTGGAGACACCAGGAAACCAAAAAACTCTGACGTCATGCACGGTTGTTATTGTTAGGTGCAACCATGTGTATAACAGAAAGAACACTAGCCAATCATGCACCAGCATCACAATTGTAATTATATTTTAGCCCATTGTTGTAACCATTGTGTCCATCCATCTTGTCGAGACTCTTCCACTTTTTTGCTGCCCCTCTACTTTATCGAACATAATGTCCTTTTCCAGGGACAGGTCTCTCCTGATAGCATGCCTAGTGTGCAACGTCTAGCCATCCTTACTTCTTTTTTTTGTATTAAATACTTTTATTGGGGTATCTTACATCTCTTATCACAATCCGTACATTCATCCAATGTGTCAAGAACATTTGCATATATGCTGCCATCATCAGTTTGAAAGCATTCTTTTCCCACTTGGGCCCCTGATATCCGCTCCCCATTTCTTCCCCCTCCCTCCCCCGCCCTCTCTCCCTCACAAACCCTTTATATGTTATAGATTATTATTTTCATATCTTACATTGTCCCCCATCGCTCTTCACCCACTTTTCCGTTGTTCATTCCCCTTGATCCTTGTGATTGAGTTTTTTCGTATTTTATGAATGTGTTAATACTTTCAAATATTTATTATCTGCTCTGTTCCCTCTGTTCTTGTTTATTTGCCATCCTTACTTCTAAGGAGCATTCTGGATATACTTCTTCCAAGATAGAGTTGTCTATTCTTCTAGTAATCTATGACACACTCAATATTCTTTACCCACAAAATGATTAAAATGCATCCATCTTTCTTTGGTGTTCCATAATCAATGTCCAACTTTCACATTCATATGAGGTAATTAAAAATACTATGATGTGGGTCAGGGACACTGTAGTCCTCAAAATAACATCCTTGCTTTGCAATGCTTTAAAGAGGTCTTATGCAGCAGAGTTACACTGATTGCTACTTCTATGAGCATCGATTGTGGATGTAACAAGACAAAAATCCTTGACAACTTCAATCTTTTCTCCATTGATCATACTCCCTATTTGTCCAGTTGTGAATTTGTTTTCTTTACATTTAAGTTGTAATCCATATTGACGACTGAAATCCTTGATCGTCATCAGCAAATGCTTCTAGTCCTCTTTACTTCAAGCAAGGTTGTGCGATCTGCATATCACAGATTGTAAGTAGATCTTCCTCCAGACTGCTGCTGCATACGTCTTAATATAATCCAGGTTCTCTGATGGTTTGCTCAGCATACAGACTGAATATGTATGATGAAAGGATACAACCCCAGCATACCTCTCGATTTAAAACCATGCAGAATTCCCTTGTTCTGTTTGTACAACTGCATCTTGATTCATGTGCAGGTTCTTCATGAGCAAATTAAGTGCTTTGGATTTCTCATTCTTCTCAAAGTTATCCATAGTTTGTTATGATCCACAGTCGAATGCCTTTGCATAATCAACAAAACACAAGTTAGCGTCTTTCTAGCCAAGATCCACCTGACATCAGCAATATCCTTTGTTCCAAGTCCTTTTTTGAAGCAACCCTGAATTTCTGTCAGTTCCCTGACAAAGTACTTAAGTTTGTTAAAGTTTATTGTGCCAACCTGGCTGATAAAGAGTTGTGGGGTTAACTGAAGGGCAGAGAGATAAATGGCTCGGTGAGCCTTGCCTTTCTAGCCATCACTTAGTTCCCTGCTTCAGCTGGCAAGGCTCACTTCCTGCAAGACATCCCTAAGGAGAAGCCACATGGACGTACCCCGATGCAGCCCTGGGTGCTGGAGCAGCCATGTGGAGACCCCTGCCAGCGCTGAGATGTTTACACACTCACTGATTCGGCTTTCCTCCTGCAGTCGGCATCATAGTGTGTTTTTGTGAGATGGAGGAGGACTTTATGGATTGGTGTTGGATATGTGGGCTTGGGCAGCACTGGGTTGGGATGCTTTCTTGATGTGCACTTACCCTTTATATAAAACTCTCTCTCATACATGAGTTTCTGTGGATTTGTTTCTCTAAAGTACCCAGACTAATACATAAATGATCTTCAGCAAACATTTACTTGCATGTGATATAGAAGCCATTGTTCAATAACTTGAGCATTCTGTGTGGTTACCTTTCTTTGGGTTTGGGTACAATTATGGATCTCTTCCGGTCAGTAGTCAAGTAACTGTTTTCCAAATGTCTTGGCACAGACTAGTGGGTGCCTCTAGTGCTTCCTCCGCTTTTGGAACATTTCAATTGACATTCTATCAATTACTGGAGCTAAACGGCTTCAGTGGAAGGACTTCTTCCTTCATTGACATTGGTTCCTGCTCAGATGCAACTTTTTGAAATGGCGGAAAGTTGACTAGTTATTTTTGGTACAGTGACTCTGTACTCTTTTCATCTTCTTTTGTATTTCCTGCATTGTCTATAGAATCTTTCAATCTTGCAACTCAAGATTTGATTTTTTTTTCTTTTGATCGTTCAGTTTAAGGGATGTTAAGCATGTTCTTCCTTTTTGGTGTTCTGATTCACAGTTCTTTGCAGAATTCCTTATACTAATTTATTTACTTTGTCTTCTTGAACAGCCTTTTCGATTTTCTGTTGAGCTCTTTTACATCTCTTCCATTGTCATAGCTACTCGACAATTAAGAGCAGGGTTCAGTGTCTCTTCTGACATCTACTTTGATATTTTCTTTCTTTCTTGCCTTTTTAATGACATTTTGCCTTCCTCATATATAATGGTCCTGATGTCCTCCCACAGACGTCAAGGCTTCTGGCATTAGTGTTCAATGCACGAATCTGTTCTTAAGATGTTTTTGAAATTCAGGTGGCATAGCCTCAAGGTCATATTTTGACTCTTATGAACTTTTCATTTTCTTCAGTTTCAACCTGATCTTGAGATATGAACAATTCATGACCTGTTCCACGGTTGGCCCCTGGCCTTGTTTCAGCTGTGGATATAGAGCTTATTCATCATCTTTTCCCATACATGTAGTCAATTTGATCTCTGTGTATTCCATCTAGAGAAGCCAACATGTTTTGATTGCCCTTTTTGTTGTAGGAAAAAAAGGTATTGATGATGAAGTCATTGATGTTGCAAAATCCTATCATGTGATCTCCAGCTTCATTTTTATAACCAAGGACATATTTTCCAACTACTGTTCCTTCCTCTTTGTTTCCAACTCTCTCATTCCAATTGCCAATTATTATTAATGCATCGTGATTGCATGTTCGATCAATTTCTGACTAAAGATGTTGATAAAATTTTTCATCACTAGCTTTAGTAATTGGTGCATAAATTTCAATAGTTGTTGTATTAACTGGATGGATTTCCTTGTACACAGATAGATATTATCCTATCACAGACAGCATTGTACGTTAAGATAAATCTTGAAATGTCCTTTTTGATGATGAAACCATCACAATTCCTCTTGCATTTGTCATTGTCAGTCCAGTAAGTTATATGACTGTCTGATTCAAAATGACCAATGCCTAGTCATTTCACCTCACTGATACAATCTTTATAAAGATATCTATTTTTATGTGTTCCCTTTCATTTTTTATTACTTCAATTCTCCCAGATTTATATTTTGTACATTCCACGTTCCAATTATTAATTGATGTTCGCACCTGTTCTCAATTTTTTCATCAAGCCCCATCAGCAACTGAAGTTCACAAAGGCTTTACTCTTGAAGGCTTTACTTCTTCTACATCTTTATGGTTGACCCTACTTTGAGAAGGCAGCTTTTCCTCAAAGTTTGAGTGCCTTCCAATCCGATGGGGTCATTTAGGAGTACCCTATTTCTGACGATGCCCTGTTGCTATTCATGAAGTTTTCCGTATCTGACAATGTTCTACTCCATTCATACAGTTTGCAGCAGATAATTCCTCAGAAGTTGACAGCCTATTCCTTCTTCATACTAAGAAGCTCTGTTGAAATCTGTTCACCTGTGACCCTCCTGGTATTTTAAAGACCACTAGCATAGCTTCCATCATCACAGCAACGCACAAGCCATCACAGTATGACAAACGAGGGACAAAAAGTGTAGTATCCTGCCTTCCAGTTGGTTCCAACTCATAACATCCCTCATAATTGTGGTCATGCTTGAGTCTGTTGTTGTAGTTACTGTGTCACTCCGTCTCTGAAGGTCCTCCTCTTTGTCAATGACCTTACCAAGCACGATGCCTGTGCCAGGGTCTCGTCCCTCCTGATGACACATCCAAAGATGGGAGACAGTCCCACCATCCTCGTTTCTAAGGAGCATTCAGGCTGTTCTTCTTCCAGCATAGATGTGTTTGTTTTTCTGGTAGTCCATGATACTTTAAGTATTCTTTGCCAACACCATAATTCAAGCACATCTGTTCTTCTCCAGTCTCCTTTATCCATTTTGTTCATTTATTAATGTCCAGCTTTAACATGCATATGAGGCAATTGGAAATATCTCAGGTCAGACACACTTTAAACCTCAAAGTGATATCTTTTCTCTTTAATACTTTAAACAGGTCTTTTTTTTAAGGGGCTCATACAATTCTTATCACAGTCCATACACACATCAATGTGTAAAGCACATTTGTACATTCATTGCCCTCATCATTCTCAAAACATTTTCTCTCCACTTAAACCCCTGGAATCAGCTCCTCATTTTCCCCCTCCTTCCCTGCTCCTCCCTCCCTCATGAACCCTTGATAATTTATAAATTATTATTTTGTCATATCTTGCCCTGCCCGACGTCTCCCTTCACCCACTTTTCTGTTGTCCATCCCCCCAGGGAGGAGGTCACATGTAGATCCTTGTAATCTGTTCCCCTTTTCAACCCACCCTCCATATACCCTCCCAGTATCACCACTCACACCACTGGTCCTGAAGGGATCATCCGCACTGGATTGCCTCTGTTTCCAGTTCCTAACTGTACCAGTGAACAACCTCTGGTCTGGGCAGACTTGCAAGGTAGAATTGGGATCATGATAGTGGGGTGGGGGGCATTTAGGAACTAGAGGAAAGTTGTATTTTTCATCGTTGCTACATCACACCCTGACTGGCTCATCTCCTCCTTGAGACCCTTCTGTAAGTGGGTCCAGTGGTCTACAAATGGGCTTTGGGTCTCCACTCTGCATCCCCCTGCCCCATTCACTATGGTAAGATTTTTTGTTTCTGATGATGCCTGATACATTCGACACCTCGTGATCACACAGACTGGTGTGCTTCTTCCATGTGGGCTTTGTTGCTTCTGAGCTAGATGGCCGCTTGTTCACTTTCAAGCCTTTAAGACCCCAGACACTATCTCTTTTGATAGCCAGGCACCATCAACTTTCTTCATATTTGCTTATTCACCCACTTTGTCTTCAGCGATTGTGTTGGGAAGGTGAGCATCATAGAATGCCAATTTAATAGAAGAAAGTATTCTTGCATTGAAGGAGTACTTGAGTGAAGGCCCAATATCCTTCTTCTACCTTAATACTAAACCTATAAATACGGGGGCAGGGAGGGAGGGGGAAAATTGAGCTGATACCAAAGGCTCAAGTAGAAAGCAAATGTTTTGAGAATGATGATGGCAACAAATGTGCTTGACACAATGAATGTATGGATTGTGATGAGTTGTACGAGCCCACAATAAAATGATTTTTTTTTGTTGTTTCTTGATGTGCATTTAATATTTAATTACAACTCTCTTTTATACACGTGTGTCTGTGGATTTCCACATCTAAAGTGCACAGATTAACACATTCCCATAGCAGAGTGAACCTCCCTTCAGTCATGTCTATAGGTATTTCGCCTTCCTATGGGCAGCTGGACAGTAATTCATCTGGGAAACATCTGGTAAACCAGCACAATGGTGCTTCCCCAACTTTCTGTGACGAGGGACCAGGACATTGGTTACCTTTATAAAAGTCTCCTGACACGTCCTAGTGATGTCTGCTTCTGGGATCATAGAGGCTTCCTCTTCCTTGGTTGGTCTTGTTGGTAGGTGCTATCCAGTTGGTCTGCTTCAAAGCAACTGCAATGTACAGGACAAGGAAAGGCTTGCCAATCCTGGGCCACCCTCATATCTTTTTTATGTTTGAACCCATCTTTGAAGCCCCCGTGGGCATGCATCCTGCAAACGACCTGGCTCTTTGTCACTGGCCCTCCCCTTTAATCTGACCAGAAGTGTTCGTCATCTGGCCCTCTCTCTGGCAAGGTTCTGCCTTGGTTTACTCTAAAATGATTTTTAATTGAAAAAAAAACTATAAATATATGCACATAGATCTATTTCCCCATCCTAATTTATAAATATATTTACATATGTACATTTCTTTATCTAGACCTCTCTAAATGCCCTTTGCCTCCTAGCTCTTTCCTCTATTTCCTTTGACTTTCCTCCTAAACAGATCTTTTAAAGCAGACTTGCTCAATGCAGTATTTCCTTTGATTTCTTGTCTGCTGTTTCCAGTGTGTTGCTTGTGGATCTAAGTAAAATGAAATCCTT
Organism: Tenrec ecaudatus; assembly: GCF_050624435.1. Lineage (NCBI taxonomy): Eukaryota > Metazoa > Chordata > Mammalia > Afrosoricida > Tenrecidae > Tenrec > Tenrec ecaudatus. Next base: position 35,322,981 of record NC_134541.1, on the reverse strand, counting down.
GATAACCTCAATCTTTTCTCCATTTTTATCATGATGTTGTTTATTGGTTCAGTTGGGAAATTTCTTTACATCGAGATTCGTAATCCATACAGAAGATTGTATTCGTTCATCTTTATCAGCAAGTGGATCAAATCCTCTTTGCCTTTAGCAGGCAAGATTGTGACACTGTATATCAATGGTTGTTAATAAGGTTTCCTCTGATCCTGATGCCGAGTTCTTTTTCATATAGTTAAATTTCTTGGAACATTTGCTCAGCATACAGGTTGATTAAATATGGTAAAGGATATAACCCTGATACACACTTTTCCTGATTTTCAATCACATGGTAACTCCCTGTTCTATTTGAACAACTACTTCTTGGTCTATATACAGTTTCTCCATGAGCACAGTGAAGTTTTCTGGAATTCCTATTCTTCTCAATGTTATCCATAGTTTGTCATGATCCAACACATTCCAAAGACTTTGCATGGTCAATAAAATGCAAGTAAAATATTTCTGGCTTTCTCTGTTTTCAGCCACATCATCTAATGCCAGCAATGATACCCCTCCTTTCTGAATCCAGCTTCAACTTCTTGTCTACTTCTGCCATTGTTTGGGGTGGGGGCAGACAAGGGCAGGACCCTGCCACACAGTACCCTGCTAAGTGTGAAATCAGGTTGTATCCATCCAGCTGGAAGGGAAGAAATTCCCCCATTAACCCAAAAGAAAGTTGAGCAGCTGATGCCTCCCCCAAAATTTAGTAAGTACTTGAATATTCCCTCTTGCTTCTCACATTCCCTCTTGCTCTTGCCTAATTTTCACAAGGACAAACAATGTGAATCTGGAATCATTTTGCCCTATACCCTATATGCTTGTTTGGATTAGCAAATACTACCAGTGTAGCCATGCTTTCTAAACAAACAATTTTTTTAATTTAAAAATTAGATTTGTACATGCCAGGCAAGGAGAGAAAGCCACAAGAAGAAAGAAGAAAGAAAAGAGAGTGCAGCCTTTTTGTCCTCTGTGAAGTCTTCCTGGTCGACCAAGGAACATTATCTTCACCAACATAGCAATTGCATGACTACTGTGGGTCAGTCACATGCTAGGTCCCAAGGAGACACTTTTCCTGTTGCTGAAAGGCACGTTCTCATGAAAGAGAAAAATATTTTAAGAAGCAAGAACTCTGAATTGTGCTGGTGCAGAGATAGAAGTGGGTACAAGGCACAGGCAGGGATTCCAAAGGAAAATCTGTCAACACATGGGGCCAGGAACGAAGACTATAAAAAAGTGATTTTTTTTCCAGGTCTGTCTAAATAAGATAGGCTGGATGAACAATCTGGAGGAGAAATGGTTCCGGGGGAGAATGGGAGAGAGGTGGGGAAAGGAAGTGGTGTTAACAAACCCTGGGACAAGGGAACAAGTGATCCAAATTGGTGGTGAGCAGGGTGTAGGAGACCTGGTAGGGCGTGATCAAGGGTAATATAACCGAGAGGAATTACTGAAACCCAAATGAAAGCTGAGCATGGTAGTGGGACAAGTGGAAAGTAAAAGGAAATAGAGGAAAGATCTAGGTGGCAAAGAGCATTTATAGAGGTCTAAATACAGGCATGTACTTATGTAAATATGTTTATATATGAGGATGGGGAAATAGATCTATGTGCATATATTTATAGATTTAGTATGAAGGTAGCAAATGGACATTGGGCCTCCACATAAGTACTCCCTCAATGCGAGAACACTTTGTTTTATTAAAGTAACATTCTATGGTGCTCACAATCCCGACACAATTGCTGAAGAAAAAGTGGGTGCATAAGCAAACATGGTGAAGAAAGCTGATGGAGCCTGGCTATCAAAAGATATAGCATCTGGGATCTTAAAGGCTTGAAGGTAAACAAGCATCCATCTAGCTCAGAAGCAACAAAGCCCACGTGGAAGAAGCACACCAGCCTGTGTGATCATGAGGTGTCGAAGGGATCAGGCATCAAAAAACAAAAAATCAAATCATTGTGAATGAGGGGGAGTGCAGATTGGGGGACCCAAGACCCATCTGTAGACAACTGGACATCCCCTTACAGAAGGGTCTCAGGGAGGAGACGAGCCAGTCAGGGTGCAATGTAGCAACGATAAAACATACACCTTTCCTCTAGTTCCTAAATGCTTCCTCCCTGACTCCTCTCCACTATCATGATCCCAATTCTACCTTACAAATCTGGCTAGATCAGAGGTTTTACACTGGTAGAGATAGGAACTGGAGATGCAGGGAATCCAGGACAGATGATCCTCAGGACCAGTGCTGAGAGTGGACGGAAGGTGGGGTAGAAAGGGGAACCAATTATAAGGATCTACATATAACATCCTCCCTAGGGGACAGATAACAGAAATGTGGGTGAAGGGGGGAGCTGTTGGACAGTGTAAGATATGACAAAATAATAATAATTTCCAAATTATCCAGGGCTCATGAGGGAGGGGGGATGGGGAGGGGGGGAATGAGGAGCTGATACCAAGGGCTCAAGTAGAAAGTAAATGTTTTGAGAATGATGAGGGAAACAAATGCAAAAATGATTAAATTTTTAAAATTTTTTAAAGAAGTGATTTTTTACATATTGCTAGTTCCGTGTTGCTGACCTAGAGAAAGGAACATAGCTCAGTATGTATACTGGGATGCTGATCTGGAAACAGCTGGAGAATAAGTTTCAAGGTGCCAGGTGGGACAAGGAAAGAGGGCAAGCCGGTAACATAGGAAGATTTGCATATGGTGAGAATAGATTTCCGTGAGCCTGGATTGAGACTTAAGCAATAGTTCAGAAAGGAGATGAGGAAGCCTGGTGTACACAGATGAGGAGGCTACGTAAACACGATGAAGATTGGCAGGAAGGAGAGGAGAGAAAAAGGAGCCCCAGTTGGTGACAGGGTCCGCAGCCCTGGGACAAGTAGCTCCAGAGGCAGTCTCTCTAGCCTTCTTTTTGCCATATACTGCCTAGCACACGCCCCTACCAATTTCCCACCTTGAGTGATCGTGACCATTGAGTAACGAGACACTTCTTGAAATAGTCACGGATGTTTCTCTCTTTACTTCCTTCTTGCTTTGGAGGTTCGTGGTTTGCCAAAACAGAAGGAACTTGCCTACAGGCACTTTCCACAATGGCTTTTGCTTCCCAAAGTTAAGTCACTGCGCTATTTATAGTTTTAGTGAGGGGGCTTGGAAAGGGACGGAGGACCTCAGGGGACTGGGGGGGGCGGGGCACGGGCACTAAGAACAGTGGGAAGAAAGAAGGGGCTGGGTTAATGTACATAAATAAAGGGATGCGCTGCTCTTTGCAGACTTCTCTGCCACCTGGGCAATCGGGGTCTCATTCATCACAGCAGTCCCGGCACTCAAGGGACACACGGAGGAACGGGATGTTATGCACCGTCTCCCCAATTAAACTAATGGACACCCTCGTGTCCATCTCTATACCCCGCGGTCCGGGAGGCTGGGTCTTAAAAAGGCCATGGGAAGAGGGCGGGGGGAAAGGACGTGATATTCCAAGGTTCTACTTTTAAAAAAATGCTTACAGAGTATGTGAAAGTAGTACACAGACGGGGTTGGGGGACTGTTGGCCGCAGCTCTGCCTTTACTCACGTACCCGCAGAGCCGGATTCCCCAAACCCGAGGGACCTAACCTGAGGGCGGGGTGGGAGCCGGACGGGTTGGGAGGCACCGCGCCTGCGCACTGCAACCCCCAGCCGCCAAGCCCTCGGCAAGGTAGGCGGGGCTGTCCGGGCATCCGGGTCCCTCGCCCCGCCCCCGCCGCATGAATGAGAGGCGCGGCGCCCGCCCCTCCCCCGCCGGGCCCGCCCCTCGCTGGGGGCGGCGGAGCGCAGTCTGTCGCCGCCTCAGCCGCCGCCGCCTCAGCCGCCTCAGACGCCTCAGCAGCTCCGGGTCCCGACGGACGCTGGCCCCTGCAGCCCGCCGCCCGGCTCAGAAGTCCCGCACGCACGCACGCCGTCGCCGCCGGCGCGCCCGAGTAAGTGGACGTGCGACGGTGGAAAGCGCCCAGGGCCGCGGCCCCGGTGTCCGGGCTGAGGGGACCGGGAGGACTCCGGACCGGGGATGCTGAGGAGACCGCGGGCCCGCGCCAACCTCGCTGCCGACACTGCCCTGGCACCCAGCCTCGCTGGCGCTAGGAGGGGAAGGGTGAGGGGCTGGCGCCGGGAGGGAGATGCGGAGGGTCCGGCGAGGCCGGGAGGTGGGTTCCCTACAAAGGTCGGCGCGGGTCTGTGACCGAGAGGTCACCGAGGGCGAGTTCGTGGCGCCTCGTACGGGCTGGGGGCGCATCCGCCAGGTAGCCGCGCCCCGTGCCCTGCATCGGGTCGCCGGGCGTGGGAGTCTCGGCTGAGGAGGAGGAGGGTGGCGAGGACGGCTGCCCGTGTGTTGGCGATGGGAGCGCGCTTTGGGGGGGTGCGGCATGGCAGTGTTTTCCTGGTCCCGATCTACTCCTCCCCTTTCTTTGTGGCGCTTGTCGTGCCCGTTTGTCACAGTTTGCCCGGCTGTGGTCCCGGTTGAGACGTCTCGATGCGACTTATTCATTAATGAAAGTCATGTAGTGGCCTCTTCATCGATGCGTGCGCGCGCGCATGTGTGTGTGTGTGTGTGTGTGTGTGTGTGTGTGTGTGTGTGTCCACAGATCAGAGAATTAAAGACCCTCCTTTGTTTCCAGATACCTTATGGTACATGTGCATGAGTGTGTGTGTGTGTGTGTGTGTGTGTGTGTGTGTGTTGGAGGCACCTATGAAATTTGAGATTGAGAGCTCATGAAAGAGGCTATAAGGTGGGGGGGGGGGGAGACGTATTGCTTCAACAGCAATGTTATTTACTCTGATGTTATTTGAAAGAGCATTTTGTTGTTGTTCCTTACGGTAAAATCAATGGGTTCTGTTCACTGAAAACATATCGATATACTCAGATAGCTGTACATCTAGAACACTCTGCGCTGGGGTTTCGTTGGTGGTAATAAATTCATATATGTATACTTGGGAGGATTCCAGTACATATAGGTCATTGCATTCTGGGTTTAATTCATTGTTAATACGTCTGTGGGCTCATATTCTTGTACATAGGAATGCTCCAGTAGAAACCCGGAGATTATTTTTCTCGGCTCTTCAATGCAGGCAGATTTTGTTTCTTCCTGCCTCCTTGTGCTAATACCAAGGTGGTCCAGCAGGTTCTTTCCACCTCCTTGTCGTTTTTTTGTTTTTTGTTTTTTTTGTTATTGTTGAGGGTTTTTTTTTTTTTTTTTGGTGTGTGTTTTTCCCTCCCCTTAATGCTTTGGCAAAGGATTTTATTGCATATTAACCTGGCATGCGCCCTTGCTTTGATCTGAATTTTTTTTTTACCCTCCTGCATTCTGTTGTCTGGTTGCATAGCCCAGCTCAATGGCTCCTCTTACAGGATTACTGGAAAACAGAACACCTTTTTTCATTGTCCTTATCCCCAGAGAGAGCAGCAAGCTCTCTACAGGTACCCAGACTTTGGCTTAGTTGGACTGCCTGCCCTGGCTTTGCTACTTGTCTTTGGAAAGTTGATGTGGGCCAATTAAAAAGAGGCAGATGCCATTTCGAATGTGTCTTTTTAAGTTTCAGAAGATAGCTGTGACTTTGGTTGCATGGTGATTTTCACTTTCTTTTTTACCTTGGAATGTTGCAAAATGATGGAAGTAAGGCTAAACTAAGTTATAAGGAACATACCTTCAAGATATTAAAAAGGGAGCCCTGGTGGCATGGTGGCTATGCACTGGCTAACGGCAAGATCAGCAGTTCAAAACCATCAGCCACTCCCAGGGAGAAAGAAGAGCCTTTCTACTTCTATAAAGAGTTAATGTCTCTGAAACCCGTGAGAGTGGTTCTGTGTGTCTGAATGGACTCAGTGGCTGTGAGTTTTTATTTTAATTGATTAAAAATAGCAGTGTTAAAGGAATCGAGGGGTCCCCCCAGAAGAATTTAGTTTAGAGGACAGCACTGAAGCTGCAGTTCAGGGAGAGGGACATGTATGATCAGAGCACATGGAAGCACATGCAGGGGGAGGAAAAGAGAGTAGAGCCTGGAGGACAATATCCCCGCTCAGAATAGCCAATGAGTGGACCATGTGGCTGGCCCCACTATGAGACATGACTTTCCTCACTGACCCATGGCCCTACGGGGAACAACACTGGATACACAGTGTGGGAATTCCACCGGATCTGATCCCACCACACCGAGGCAAAACACTACAGGCAACAGAACAACAAGAGGAACAGACCTTGAATTATTTACAGGTTTTTCTTTTTATTACTTTTTATTTTTTGTATATATCCCCCCCCTTTTTTTTTTGGTCATTGGTGTTTTTGTTGTTGTCCTCGTTGTGTTTTCTTTTGTCGCTTTGTCTTGCTATGTCTTGTCTTTTTGTGCATATTATTATCTCTACAGGTTTATCTATATAAGATAGGCTGGATGAACAGTCTGGAGGAGAAAACAACAGGACCGATGATTCCGGGGGGAGGACATGGGAGAGGGGGGTGGTGTTGACCAACCAGGGACAAGGGATCAAAAAAGTGAGCCAAAATTAGTGGCAAGGAGGGTGAGAGGCCTGGTAGGGATTGATCAAGGGCAATGTAACCGAGAGGAATTACTGAAACCCAAATGAAGGCTGATCATGATAGTGGGACAAGAGGAAACTAAAAGAAAATAAAGGAAAGAACTAGAAGGCAAAGGGCATGTATAGAGGTCTAAATACAGGCATGTACATATGTATATATATTTATATATGAGGATGGGGAAATAGATCTATGTGCATAAATTTATAGGTTTAATATTAAGGCAGCAGATGGACATTGGGCCCCCACTCAAGTACTTCTTCTATGCAAGAACACTTTATTCTATTAAATTGGCATTCCATGATACACACCTCCCCGACAGGATCGCTGAAGACAACTGTGTACAAGCAAATGTGGTAAAGAAAGCTGATGGAGCCCGGCTACCAAAAGATACAGCATCTGGGGTCTTAAAGGCTTGAAGATAAACAAGCGGCCATCTAGCTCAGAAGCAACAAAGCCTCCATGGAAGAAGCACACCAGCCTGTGTGATCAGAAGTGTCAAAGGGATCAGGGATCAGGCATTAAAGAACAAAAAATCAAATCATTGTGAATGAGGGGAGTACAGATTAGGCAACTGGGCATCTCCTTTCAGAAGGTTCTCAGGGAGGAGATGAGCCAGTCAGGGTGCAGTGTAACAACAATGAAATATATACCTTTCCTCTAGTTCCTAAATGCTTCCTCCTCTCACCCAGTATCATGATCCCAATTCTACCTTACAAATCTGGCTAGACCAGAGGTTTTACACTGGTATAGATAGGAACCGGAAACACAGGGAATCCAGGACAGATGATCCCTTCAGGACTAGTGCTGAGAGTGGCGATACCGGAGGGTAGAGGGAAGGTGGGGTAGAAAGGGGGATCTGATTATAAGGATCTACATATAACCTCCTCCCTGGGGAACAGACAACAGAAAAGTGGGTGAAAGGAGAGAGATGTCTGACAGTGTAAGATATGACAAAATAATAATAATTTATAAAGTATCAAGGGTTCATGAGGGAAGGAGGGACGAGGAAGGAGGGAAAAATGAGCTGATAACCAAGGTCTCAAGTAGAAAGCAAATATTTTTAGAATGATGAGGGAAACAAATGTGCAAATGTGCTTGACATACAATGGATTGATGTATGGGTTGTGATGAGAGTTGTATGAGTCCCCAATAAAATGATTTCTTTGAAAAAGAAATTATTTCAGATGCATATTCACTAACATAACCATTGCCATAGCGTTGACTCTGGCTCATCTTGACCCTCTGTGTTTCTGAGACTGTAAATCTTTATGGGAGCAGACAGCCTCATCTTTTTTCCAAAGGAGTAGCTAGTGGGTTTGAACCGCCAATTTTCACTTAGCTTAGCAGTCCAATGCTAAGCATTTTGGAATGATCAACTGTTTAACTCTATGGGTTTGGTTTTCTCTAAGACTTTTAAAATATTTTTTCATGTGTCTTCATTTCTGATAGTTTTAAATGTAAAATGAAATGTAAACTAAGCAGTCTTCCACAGCATCTGTTTTTATATATTCCCTCAGTTTCAAACATTTGCTTTTAATTTGAAGAGAAATTTTCTCATTGCTTGGATGAGGATCCATTATTCTTGGGAAAATTCTTACCTTATGTTACCATGGTCAAGTTCTTTTTCTTTTCTTTCTTTTTTGTAGAAGTTAAAATTGGTTAAAGTTAATTTTTCGATTGGAAACGTTTTGGTTTTATGATACAGGTTTTGAATAAATGTTTTAATCAATTAATTTAACTCAGTAGGTGCATTTAAAACAAGTTTCATTAACTCATGTCACTGATAGCAAGGCATCCTAATACATTTGTAAACAGCCTGTCTTCACTGCGTGGGATGTTTTCCAGGAATCACCTTGAAACAAATCATAAGGGGAACTTGTAGATAAACAGAATGAAACCGGAATCATCACTGAAATAGGCTTGCATAGTGCCGCAATATAGTGGAACTTTAATTTTGCAAGAGTGACTTGGCTATTTTTTTGTATCAACAAAAGTATCTACATACAACTTGGCCTTATTGTTCGGCATTCTAGTTAACAAATTCTTACCATCTCTGAGTTTAGCATTTCTGGGTGGTGGTGGTGGTGGTGGTGGTGGTGGTGGTGGTGGTGGTGGTGGTGGTGGTGGTGGTGGTGGTGGTGGTGGTGGTGGTGGTGGTTGTGAGGTACCACCAATTGACTCAGCAACTCTGTGCACATGTAATAGAACCTAACACTGCCCAGTCCTACACCATCCTCACAATTCCTGTAGCCACTGGGTCAATCCATCTTACGGAGTGCCTTCTATTTTCTTTTGCTGATCCTCTACTTTGCCAAGCATCATATCCTTCTCCAGGGTGTCTGATATCTCCTGATAAGGAACCATGGTGGCATAGTGGCCTATACATTGAACTGCTATCCACAAGGTCAGCAGTTCAAACTCACCTGTTGCTCTAATGGCGAAAGATGAGGCAATCAGGTCTTGTAAATATTTAAAATCTCATAAACCCACAGGAGAAGTTTTATCTGCCCTATAGGGTCCCTATGATTCAGAATCAACCCAGTGGCATTGAGTCTGTATCTGGTTTTTGGCATTTCTTGATAACATACCATATCCAAAGTTGTGAGACAAAGTCTTACCATTCTGGCTTCTAAGGAACAACAGGCTGTATTTCTTCCAACTTAGATTTGTTGTGTTTCTGGCATTCCATGCTACTTTCAGTATTCTTCACCAACAATATTTCAAATACAGCATTTCTCTCTAGTTTTTACTCATTGTCCAGCTTTCACATGCTTGTGAGTCAATTGAAAATACCCTAGCTATGGTCAGATACCCCTTAGTCCTCAAATTAACATATTTGCTCTTTAACATTTTAAAGAAGTCTTTTGCAACATATTTGCCCAATGCAATACTTTGTATAGTCCAGCTACTCAGACTCTTTACTCATCACACAGATTGAATGTTGTAATTGCTATTATAGGTTCAATGCATGAGTAATACACACCTTTCCTGATTTAAACCCATACAGTATTCAGTTTCTTGGATTACTTAGCATACAGGCTGAATAAATATGTCATGTACACCTTTGCTGATTCTCAATCACAGTATCGCCTTGTTCTATATGAATGACTATCTACTGGTTTATGTACAGCTTCCTATTGAGTACAATTAAGTATTCTGGAGTTCCCATTCTGTACAGTGTTTTCCTTAGTTTCTTATGGTCCACACAGTTGAATGACTTTGCATAGTCAATAAAACACAGTAAACCTCTTTCTGGTATTCTCTGCTTCCTGGCAAGTTCCATCAGATGTCAGCAATGATATCTCCTGTGCCTATGTCCTCTTCTGAATCTAGCTTGAAATTCTGGAAGCTCCCTATTGATATGCTGCTGTAACCATTGTGTAATGATCTTCAGCAAAACTTTACTTGCATGTGACATGACATTGCTCATTCATTCCATGCTATATTGGATCATTTTCTTTTGTAATGGGCACAACTATGGATCTCTTCCAGTTAGTTGACCAGTTAACTGTCTTCCAAAATTTTTGATACATGGATGAGTCCGTCAGTGCCTTATTGGTGTGTTGAAACATCTTAATTGGCATTCCGTCAATTCCTGGCACCTTGCTTTTTCTTGACTAATGCCTTCAGTGCATCAGTACTATCAGTTCTTGATCATATGCTACCTCTTGAAGTGGTTGGTAATCGACCAGTTCTTTTGGGTACAGAGACTGTGTTTATTTTGTTCTTTTGATGATTCCTTTGTCATTCAATATTTTGACCATGTTCAATATTACAACTCAAAGTTTGTAATTTTCCTTCAGTTCTTTTAGCTGCAGATAATGCTGAGAATGTTCTGCCCTTTTGGTTTTCCATTTCCAGATTGTACACATTTCATTATAATATTCTATTTTGTCATCTGGAGATGCCCTTTGAAATTTTCTGTTTACCTCTTTACTTTGTTAATCCTTCTGTTTGTTTTAGCTAAAGGTTTAATAACAAACATGATAATGCCATAATAACTAAGTGGCACGCATTTTCCCCCAAAGTGTCTGATATGATGAAGTAGATTTCCCCATTGAGCATTCCCTATCAGTAATTGTTTTCTGTTTCAAATCACAGTTCATTCTAATGTCAGTATTTGAGCATGTTATTATATTAGTTTGGACTATATTGAATTGCTATTTTAAAAGTTTAAAGTGGCCAAAAATCAGCAATTTCATATGATTTAACTTAATTATAGGATGTTTGGAAGATAATTACACTTTAGATTCTGTGGCTTTCAGTGTTTCAGTGGTGTGTTTGTGTGTGTGTGTGTCTTCTTTTTTACCTTTTATGAGTTAAGAGTAGAAATATTTTCTGCATTTAGTAGGTAGGACAGAGAGAGAAATGTGATTTGTCTAAGGACATACAGGTTTGTAATCTGTACTCTTAAATGTTTGATTTTGGGTTTGTTTTTTTTCTGTTTGAACATGTTGGACGTGGACATAGAAGACAAAGAGTACTACCATACCAGCCCCTTGTCCCTTTCTGCTGTCTCAGTTTCCAGTCCCTATGAGGCAGCCATTTTTAACTCTTAGCAGTTCCTTTGCTTACTTACTTTCATATTTATTTGGTTCTTAAAGCCTATACTGCTATTTCTCGAATTTTCAGCTTTAAATATTATCTGTGGGCTTTTACTTAGGAAATTAAGGATGTGGCTGTCCCACACAACCATCACCCTCTATCCAGCATTCATAACTATAACAATTCCTAGTTAAGTCAGAATTCAGTATTTATATTATTATGACAATGTACTTCTTATTCATAGATGAGCAATCTTGAACACTGTTAACTACATTTTCTTTTTTAGACAAGTTTTGTTTCCCCTGAATTAATTGCCTCTTTTGTTTGTTGCTGTGTTTTCTGTGTGCTTAGTTTTCTTTGTACCCATCACTAGTGCATCCACAAACTCTATAACAGAGCTGTTAATGTCTCAGTGTTTTCAGGTCACCCCTCAGTTTTGTTTGTTCTTCCTTGGAGATGGCTCTCCTGAAGCTATGCCTCTCCTATTTCACCCTGTTGCGATTTGCTCTTTGAGCTTCTGGTTTAACTAATCCTGGGACTTCCCTTTGTCATCATCTTGGGAATCCCCTTTGCATTCCTCCTGTGTTGAGTCCCCTATTTCCTACATCCCATGTGTTCCTTACCCTTCTTGAGAAAGGGCACATACGAAGTCTGAAATTCCTTCTAAAATGTCAAAGTTGCAGGGTCTTTGGAAGTCTTCATTTCACCCTCATAGTTGAATGGTGGTTTAACTCAGTGTTGAATTTTGGGTTGGAAAATCAGTGTCCTTTTGAAGGAATATTCTGTTGGTTTACAGTGTGTTTCTAATGAGAAATCCAATGCCATTCTGATCCCCATTCCTTTGTATAGGACTTACTCTCCACCACCACCAACACACACACACACACACACAAACACACACACACACACACACACACACACATCATTCACGCTCTCTCTCTCTGGAAAAGTTTTAGAACCTTTTGTTTATCCCTGGTATACAGACATTTCATGATGATCTTTTTTCTTTCATGTTGCTTGTTTGGTAGATTGTATTTTCCAAAAATAACTATAGAAAATACACCCAACACATAAACGTTCACACATACCATCCCACCCAATATGGTCTTTGTGGTATTGGCATGCCTCCATGAAGAGGTAAAGTCTCTGTTTCCTTGTACCTGGGCAGACAGAAACGCTTCTGAATGTTGCAGCTCTTATGCCAGAATTGTGGTTTCGGAATGTGAGTGGGAGATCAGGAGAGTGGGCACTGCTAGATGTTCAGAGCCATGCAGACCAGCACTCACTTTCTCAGTTGTCAGGGAGGTGCCTGGCTTGTTTTGCCTTTTTTTTTTTTTCTTATTTAATTTTAATGGAATCTTCACTGGAAATATCCAGTTAACATCAGAGAGATTTTCTTGATGCAGTGATAATGCAATCACTTTGGGGATCAAAAGGTTATCAGGTGCATATAAAGCAAAAATACACCTTAGAAAGTGGCAGAACTACTAGAGAACTGACAGATTTATAATGAAAAATCTATTGTGGATACTTAGAACTGCCCAGCAAAACTACCACTGATATCTAATAAGGTTTTTGGTTTTTATTTTGCTTTTTGCTTATATAGTTACCTTCCGGTTTCTTAAACTCATCAGGACTCTATCCATTCCTCTCTGTTGTTTAAGTACTTCATTGAGGATTTAAAAATTATCAAGTGGAACTTCCTCACCACATTAAGAAATCTACCCTCTATAGGAAGGGCCATGTTTCCTGTCTTCCTTCACTTTACAATGTGGAAATGTGTCTGCTCTTATCAGAGACCAACTCCTGCCTCCATTTGTGCCCTCTCTCTTGCATCTTTATCAGCTTCTTTTCAAAGACCATTCACATCAGCCAACACATGTGCTCTGCTAATTGCCCACCTTTATGAACAGACTAAAACATGACAACAACAAACAACTCTCTCCCCTCCATCCCCTATGGGATATCTTCCTAGTTCAGTATCTCAAGAGAGAAGTCTGATTTCCTTCCTACTTCCTCTGTAGTGCATACCATTCTCTGAAATTTTGTTGTTGACTTTTTTATTTCAGTTAAAATGAAGATAAACACAGCAAAATATATGCCAACTCAACTATTTCTACATGTGGGATTCTGTGGCATTGTTTACATTCCTCAAGTTGAGCACCCATTCTCCATATCCATTACCAAATAATTCCACCACCATTAACAGAAATCTACCTTCTAGGAGAAACTCCCTTCCACGCTTGGCAATCACTATTTATTTTTGGTTTCTGTCTATTTGCTTATGTCATGAAAATGAGATCAGACAGTATTTGTCCTTTTGCCACCGACTTTTATTTTACTCCACACAGTGTTTTTAAGGTTCATCCATATTGTGGCATGTATCAACATTTCATTTCTTTTTATGATTGCATAATATACTCTTATAGGTCTATCCGCATTTTGTTTCTCCAATCATTTGTTGGTGCACATTTTAGTTGCTTCCACCTTTGTCTATTGTGAAAGTGCTACACAGCAGTGAACAGTAGTGTACAGGTTCCTGTTTATGTTCCTATATTGTTGATCTCTCTCTCTTTTATTTTTAATGTGTTATTCTTATTGAAAGCTCCAGGAAAGCAGAGACCCTCATCGCTTCTGCTCATTGCTCTGTCCTACTAGACAGCAACTGGCACAAGTGCTTACTTAATATACAGGTAGATTAGCTCTTGCTTTTTAAATATTTCTAACCAGAAATCTTATTTTAATTTATTTCCTTAATTTGTCACCACTTTTTTGTTAGAGTTGAAAATAAACTATATTGATGATTTAATTTCCCCCTATATTACTTTTTTTTGTAAGTACAATTTTTTTAATATTGTAATCTAAGCAGCTGGATTTTGGAGTCAGACTGCTTGGTTGTGTCCCCAAAATATGAGGTGAATTTCTGGTCCTTGTACCTGTTGAAAGTAGCCCTGGTAACACAGTGGTTAAGTGTCAGATGGAGAGCTGCAAAGTCAGAGATTTAAACCCACCAGACACTCCATGGGAAAAAGATGAAACAGATGTCTGCTCCCAGAAATATTTACAGTCTTGGAAAACCTATGGGGCAACTTTTATTCTGTTCCATGCATGTGTCTGAGTCAGAACAGACTCATTGGCAGTGGCTGATAAACCTGTTGATGTGATCTTCTTTGGAAATAGGAGTTTCTTTTGTTATGCTGTTGAGGTCTTATTAGTGTAGGGAGTCATTGAAAGCTAGGGCCATCACCAAGGAAACCAGAACTGTGAGAAAGTAAATTTCTGTTCTTCAGAGCCAACCTCTTGTATGGTGTTTGTGTTACAGCAGCACTAGGGAACTAAGAAAGGGTCATATTCCAGCACCTTCCCTTTAAATCATGTGGCCTGGGATCAGTTTCCTAACTTCTGTTTCCTCATCTGTAGTATAGAAATAATAATGTTTGTTTTGGGGTCAGATGAGATAACATGTAAAATGTTAAACTCACGAACTGATATGGAGATAAATTCACTCCGTGAAAAACAATTACAGTTACTTGTATAACCTCCCAGGACATAATATCTGACTCTGACTTGGTCACTGTTCTGTTTTTTGTTCAGAGTATTTATATACCTAAGGTATATTGGCTATGAAGATTATTCAGCAGTTTTTTGGTTTTGTTTTTTTCTAGTCCTTTGCCTCTAGTCCCAAAATGACTCCATGTTGTAGATTGCTGAAGTGACCCATTGACCGATGAGGCCCACATAACAGTTCCTAGCAGTTTGGTCATTTAATAAATTATTTTGATCACTTGATAGAATTATTTTATTTCAAGTCAAGTCCTGTTCTCTGTTTACTTAGCTTACCCAAAGGGGAGGTTCTCTTTTTGTGATATCCCACATAAAGCTTATTATTACTATTTCTGTGAATGAAACTTTTAAAACTTTTATTATTACTATTTCTACGAATGAAACTTTTTTTTTTTTGGTGATCCAAATGGGTTTTTATTAAGGAGAGAAGGTGATAGAGAAAAGAAGAGAGAAGAGAAGAGAAAGAGGGGGGAGAGGGGGGAGGGGGAAAGAAAGGATTGAGAGAGACCACAGCAAAAGAGCGTGAATGAAACCTTTAAAGACTTTTAAAACTTTTAAAAACTTTTAAGAACCGCTGATCTTAAATAGCTAGAAGACATTTTTCTGTCCAGTTGCTAGCTAGCTGGGAAGATAAATATACACGAATGGGGACAGCCATGTAGAACCCACTCTGAGGGCCACATGAGTGGCAAGAACAGCAGACTCTACAAGTTCAAAGAAGGCGAAGTCATGTCTTCCTGTCTTACGTAATCCTACAACTTCTCTGTGCATTGAATTGTTTTATCTTATTCCTTTGTCACTTGCCTTGATTTATACCTTGAAAGTATGCTTAATAATCATGGTAATATTTTTAGATGTTAAAATATGTGAGATAAAAGCTAAAATTTAGATCCATGTGTAATCATGGGAATTGTTTCATGAAGTAATGGCCCGAGCAGTTAGTTCTCTGCCTCTCTCCTAGGTAGATAGTAGGAACTCCCCCAGTTATCCAAGTACTTCAGACATCACAATGTCAGATTTAGGATTCTAAAAGAATGGTAGGTGGTTTGGTGGAAACTGTGAGCATTCCAATTCAGGCAGTTCATAGAAAGCCAGCTCACTGAGCCTGGTCAAATTTTTCTTAAGGAAGAACTAATCTCCCTATATATTGAGTAGGAACTGGTGCCAGTGGTTGTCCTGTGGGACACAGTGGTAAGCAGAAGTGATGATGATCCCTGCTTTTCAGGATAAAAGCGTAAGCTAAAACAAACAATTAAACGCAGAGAAAAGTTGTAGGATTACGTAAAACAGGAGGACATGACTTCACCTTCTTTGAACTTCTAGAGTTTGCTGTCCTTACCACTCATGTGGCCCTCAGGTAGAATTAGACACTTTGTTACCTGCCAGTTGACCCAGGAAAACCTGACCAGTGGCCTTACTTTCAGTTGGCCACTCTTCAGAAAACCAGCCTGGGACCTCCATCAGCCCTAAAATCTGATAGCAGAAAGTTCCTGAGACTTCCCATGGTGCTTCAAGGAGTGGGAACAAACCGGGAGCAAAGAGTGGCTAAGGGAAGGAAGGTACTTTTTAAATAGCATTACAAGTGGACCGCACATTAAGTTATGAATTTGCTCTGCAAGAGTTTAAATGAAGCTTGAGTTTATAGAGATTTAATGCTCTTAAAACATAATAAAGCTGCTTATTATTAAAATAATTACACTAACTTTTTATATTGTGAACAACTTCCCCTCCCTTATTTTCAAAGTTCCTGTTTTCATTAATCAACTTTTCTTTACGCAGTGTTTACCTATTCTTCTCATCTTCTTTTGAGTGTTGACATTTGGCTGAGTACAAATTTTTATCTGATGAGAAAGCTTATTCTTATGTAGATATAGGCCTCTATAGAAGGTTACTTATGTATATCTTTATAGAATGCTCAAATGTAATATTTATCATCTATCAACACTTATAATCTATCAATATGCCTTATATTCGCTTTAAATAAAATTGCATAAATTAAATAAAATTGCATAAATTGAGAGATTAAATGGCTATACACTACCATTTGTACCTATGTGTTAATGTTGAATTCATTTAGATAAACCAAAAAAATTGTGAACTACGTCTGTCTTTTTATTGTTCTGTTCCAAACTTGAGCATATAAAGTTGTACTCAGTATCAACTTTGAAATAGAATATAGGTTTCATATCCAAATGTGTTCTTTATCTTGGACCGAAAGCAAAGGTTGGCAGATAATGAAACACTAGAGTATGAGCTAATGTAGTTTGTGGGAAATGGGTGGGAAGGGAAATCAAAAGTATAGACTTTATTTTTCTTTAGTGGAAAAGAAATTGCAAAACAGTTTCCAAAATTTGTTGAGAATCTTATAATTTGACCTAATTTATGTAAAGGTTTTTACTTGATTGGCCCTGAAAACAGGCCAGAAGAAATTTTTGTGTTATTGCAAAAGATTACAGTAAAAAAAAAGAAAAATAAAATCATAATAGTATATTAATAGCCAGGAGAATATCATACCCAGAAAATTATAATTTCCATTCATTTAATCCCTATAACTGAAATCCTTTTACATCTGTAGCTTTTACATGTATTGCTCATTTACTCTTTAGCCCTTAAAGTATTACTGATAGATCATAAAACTAAAGATCAAAGAACTAATTAGTCCAGGTTCATAAGGTCAGAGGCCAGGTTTAGAATCTAGAGCTTCATCCTCCAAAACCCCTGCCTGCTGTTACCATTGATTGTCTCTTCCCCGTTCAGTTGCTGTCCAGTACTGGCACTTTCAGAAAGTCTATTGATACAGAAAGTCTAGAGACCTTTGCAGACAACAGAAGAATGAAGAGGTTTGGAAGGAATACGACATGGGGTAGCTATGAGTTGGAATCATATCCACAGCAGTGGGTTTAGGTGGGGGTTGGGGATACAAAAGGGAAGGATATAATTTTTCTCCTACCACCGTTCCCTAGTGGTATAGTGTTTATGGTTTGGTATTGGTTTACTAACTGCAAAGTCAGCCGTTTGCAATCACTACCTGGTCCGAGAGAGAAAGACTTTCTACTCCTGTAAACAGTTACAGTCTTGGAAATCCCCAGGGTCAGTTCTACCTTGTTCTATAGGGTCACTATGATGGCAGTGAGTTTATTTGTTGTTGTAATGCTGTTGAAGTAATGAACAATTCAGAACTACTGAAGTAAGTAAAAGTGATCTATTAACATTGGAATGGGGCAGAGGAACATATTTGTTTCCCCAGGGCTGTCGTCACAAATTTGGTGGCTTAAAGCAACAGAGTGTGTTTTCTCACTGCCCGGGAGGCCAGAAGTCTAAAATCAAGATGTCAGCAGAACTACACATGCTCTGAAGACTCTGAAGAAGAATCCATCTTGCCTCTTCCAGATTCTGGTGGCTCCAGGCAGTTCTTGGTTTGTGGCTCCAGAACTCTAATCTCTGACTCAATCTTCACATGCCTTTTTCCTTACTCTCCTGTTTTTGAAGATACTTATAGAATTTGGGGTCCACCCATAAATTCCGGACGAGGTTATCTGAGGAGCCTTCACTTTACAGGGCCTGGGAGTTAAGACAAGGACATTGTGTTTGGGGAGCTACTAGTCAACCTACCACAGGGTGGTAAGAATTTTCATTTTGACTGGTGGGCCACAGAAAATACCAGATTAGACAATTACTTAGTAGACAATGATACAAAATGGGATAAAAGCAGGTCCTAAATAGGAAGTCTAGAAGACAAAAGACCAGGGTTGGGGAATTAAGGAAAGTTTTACACACATAGTATTGTTTGAAAGATGATTGGATGTCTTCAGATAATTGGTGATAACCTGGGGTGTTCAGATGCTGAAACTAATCAGAACAATGATAAGAAGGCATCAGTTCTTGCATTTGACTGCAGTATGCTATGTAGAGTACTAGTGAGGATGGGACTGAAAAAAAAAAGCCAATTTACCAGAGGCCTTTAGTGTGGTGTCAGTGAATGTTTATTTGGTTTTGAATTTGCTAACCCATTAGAACACTATATTATACAATTCTCTAATAGTGACTGTCTGGACTAAAATAAAATCCTTTGAAAAACATGTAGTTTGGGATTTGGTTTTGTTTTCCTGGTAGAAAGGTTTTCACAGGGTCCATATTCTAAATTAAAGGTTAAGAACCACAACTTTATTAGAATATGATTTATGCTTTGAAGAGGTTTCTGTACGGCTATTGATTTTTTTGTTTGTTCTACTTTGAACTACTTGAAAGATAACTTGAAAATTGAGTTCTAAAGAACCTTTGCATTGGCTGTGAAATACCATATGAGTAATGCATACTAAAAATTAAATACTGTTTCAGGAGGGATGTAAAAAGGACACTGGATCCTTAGAAAAGAAATCAAATGATTGCACTAAAAGAAAACCTCAAGCAATCAGTTCAGAATGCAGCTGTGACTTCTATTTTCTATGTCTCAATTATCTCTATTTCAATTCATTACCACCTCCCTTCATAGCACTAGAATTGCATAAAAGGACAGCACAGCTTTCAGGGGAGAAATCAGACAGTTGCATTCCTAAGTTTGTTTTGCATTAAATGTAGCCTACACAACTACCTGTTCTCTACTTCAGATTTCCCATGAAATAACCTCCTTCAGGAATAAAACAATATTTATTATACAAGCTGTCTAATTATATGATTACATGTCTTGCATCTAACTCAGCCAACTCCTAAGTGATCACTGCCACGTAACATTTTCATTGATCCTTTTCCATAATGTTGGTATTATTTAATACATTTACCTATTAAAGTTATTGCTGCTTTTCAGGCTTCTCTGCTAAGTGAAGGTCTTTTCAATTTTTTTAGTAAGAAAAACTCTAAACCTAATCAAAAACAGAGTTAGCACAATCTACTCTCATAGCCCCTCCACACAGACTCAACTGTCATCAGAAGTCCCAGATACTTAACCATGGCATACTTCTATTTGCATCTCTAAAACTGAGAGCATTTTTATTAAAGAAACAAAATGCCATTCTTACACTTAAAATGAATAATTACTCTTTGGTATAATCTAATAACTAGACCCTATTCAGATTTGCCCTGTTGTCTCAAGACAGTCTTGTTTAAAGATGTCTTCTTTGCAGTCAGAGTCCACAGATCGCATCTATTTGGTCATCTGTCTTGGGCCTATTTTTATCTACAGCCTGTCTCTCTCTCTCTCTCTCTCTCTCTCTCTCTCTCTCTCTCTCTCTCTCTCTCTCTCTCTCTCTTTTTAGCCCTGTCATGGACTAGTTGAAGGAACTAGGTCACTTCTCATTTGTCCTGTGGAATTTCTCACATTAGGGATTCATCTACTTGCTCTACAGAGCCGATTAAAATCAAATTTAAATTTTTTGGCAAGGATGCTTCTTAAATAAATGCTTAAAATTACATCATGTCTGGAGGTCCACCATGCCTGACTATCCCACTTCAAGTATTCGTGAAAGACCCCAATGAATGTCTTGTCAATACAGTTACTTCATTTGTGGTGGCACAATGGGGACTTTCTTAGTCTGTCATTTGTTCTACATTTATTAGTAGGAATTCTGTTAAGAATATCTATCCCCTCAATTGGGGTTATTTGTAGTTACCTGAGAGACTCCCAAGAAATTTTATACTATTCTGTACTTGAGAGAGATGATGAATATAAACTGTATTAACGAGAACTGAGTTAATTCTTTGTTGTAATATTACAATGAAATTCTGAATACTATACCAAAATGTGAATGATTACCTCCTTTTATAGTTCAAATGTTACTTTACTTCCTTTGTAAGTAAAAGGTGCATCTCTGTGAAATCCTTTTATAAATTAGAATCCAACAGTGGAGAGAAAGGAGTATTAAATTAGAATAAGAAGTTGGAATTTCTAGTCAGTTTGACCCCGCTCTTAATGCCTAGTCCATTCATTCTTCATGGACTAGGGCTTCTGGCACTAATAAGTTCCTAGGTATCAAAGTCTGGAATCCAAAGATAATTTTAAAATAAGTAACACTACAAAAAAACTTATATTGTTTGTTTTTTAATTTACAAAAATAGTGGTGGTCCAAATCTTACTGCCATCGATTCCATTCGAAGACATGTTGACCCTGCAGGAGAGAGTACAACTGTGGGTTTCCAAGACTCTTTATGGGAGTAGAAAGCCTCCTCTTTCTTCCAAGGAATGGCTAATGGTTTTGAGTTCCTCACCTTGTGGTTAGCAGTGCAACAAGTAAGCCACTATGCCACCAGGACCCCATCTAGAGTTTGTTTTTTTTTCCTCTTCACTGTTTGTTTCTTAAGCAAACTATTATTTTGAGAAACTAAAACCTTTGAAGTCTGTTTAGGTTACAAACAGAACTCTGCTTCCCTCCAGGTTCCACTCCTGTTCCCACTCTTTCCTCCCCCCACTCCCCTGGTTATCAGTGAAATTAGGAGAGTTTGCCCTTTTCTAATTCTGACAGACCTCACCTGCCCAATTTTTATGATTACCAACTTCCTGAGGCCTACTAATTTGAATACAGTCTGATCTTTAGTTGTTTCTTTCTCTTGTAATTTGACTTTAAATCTTTCTAGCAGAAGTAGCTTAACTTTAATCAAATCGATGGGGCACATATTATCCAAAAAGACAGAAATGACCATCGGACAAGCTCTGCTTTTTATTTATTTATTTATTTAAACAATTTATTGGGGCTCATACAATTCTTTTCACAGTTCATACATATACATACATCAATTGTATAAAGCACATCTGTACAGTCTTTGCCCTAATCATTTTTTTCTCTTTTCTTCTTTTACATTTTATTAGGGACTCATACAACTCTTACCACAATCCATACATATACATACATCAATTGTATAAAGCACATCCATACATTCCCTGCCCCAATCATTCTCAAGGCATTTGCTCTCCACTTAAGCCCCTTGCATCAGGTCCTCTTTTTTTTGCCCCTCCCTCCACCTTCCCCCCTCCCTCATATGCCCTTGGTAATTTATACATCATTATTTTGTCATATCTTGCCCTATCCGGAGTCTCCCTTCCCCCCTTCTCTGCTGTCCCTCTCCCAGGGAAGAGGTCACATGTGGATCCTTGTAATCAGTTCCCCCTTTCCAACCCACTCACCCTCCACTCTCCCAGCATCGTCCCTCACACCCTTGGTCCTGAAGGTATCATCCACCCTGGATTCCCTGTACCTCCAACCCTCATATGCACCAGTGTACAGCCTCTGTCCTATCCAGCCCTGCAAGGTAGAATTCGGATCATGGTAGTTGGGGGGAGGAAGCATCCAGGATCTGGGGGAAAGCTGTGTTCTTCATCGATACTACCTCACACCCTAATTAACCCATCTCCTCTCCTAAACCCCTCTATGAGGGGATCTCCATTGGTCGACACTTGGGCCTTGGGTCTCCACTCTGCACTTCCCCCTTCATTTAATATGATATATATATATATATATATACACATACATATATACGTATACACATACATACACACACTTATATCTTTTTATTTTTTTTGCATGATGCCTTATACCTGGTCCCTTGGGCACCTCGTGATCGCACTGGCCGGTGTGCTTCTTCCATGTGGGCTTATTTGCTTCTGAGCTAGATGGCCGCTTGTTCACCTTCAAGCCTTTAAGACCCCAGACACTATCTCTTTTGATAGCCGGGCACCATCAGCTTTCTTCACCACATTTGCTTATGCACCCATTTGTCTTCAGCGATCCTATCATGGAGGTGTGCAGTCAATGATATGATTTTTTGTTCTTTGATGCCTGGTAACTGATCCCTTCGGGACCACTCAATTGCACAGGCTGGTGTGTTCTTCCATGTGGACTTTGTTGCTTCTGCAAGCTCTGCTTTTTAAATGTTTTCTTTTATACTATTTCTTTCCAGCAATTACTAGACTATTTTGCATGTGTGCATGTCCCTAAAATATTCAGTATTTTCCTAAAATTGTGTGTAGACTAAAGAAGTCAAGTTGTACACCCTAGAAATTAATGATTAAAAAAGCTTCAAGGCAGGAAGAAGTCTTCATTGAGTATCATTGTTTGTATTTAAATTTTACTTTATGGGAGAGAACCCTTTGGTTGTAGTTCTCATAATACCTCATATTTAACTTAATACTTCTTCATGTTCCTATTTCAGCAAAATTACAGGAATATCAAGGGCAGGGAGTGTTCTTCATCGGTACTACAGCGCACCGATTGACCCATCTCCTCTCCTAGACCCCTCTATGTATACTCATCTTTTTAAAAAAATTATCACAATTAACTTTTTCGTGTGATATGCCAACCAGTTTTGTTTCACCTGTTCTTTTCCTCTTACCCAAGCAGTGATATTTTCAATTGTGTTATATACATGTGAAAGTTGGACAATAAATAAGGAAGATGAAAGAAGAATTGGTGTATTTGAATTATGATGCTGACTAAGAACATCAAATATATCAGGGACTTCCAGAAGAATTAATAAATGTGTTAGAAGTACAGCCAGAATGTCCTTTAGAAGTAAGGATAGCAAGACTTCCTCTCATGAACTCTGGACATGTCATCAGGAGGGTCCAGTGCCTAGAGAGGGACATTATACTTGGAAGGCCATCAGAAAAAGAGGAAGATATGCAACAAGATGGATTCACAGAATAGCTGTAAAAATGGGCCCAAACATCATAATTGTGAGGATGGTGCAGGACTAGGCAGTACTTTGTTTTATGCACATGGATCACTATGAGTCAGAACTGACTTGATAGCACCAAGCAAATCATCATTAATCTAAAATGGTATTTGTCAGAAGGACATGACATTTAGAACCAGTTTTCTACAAGATGATCCTCTGCTTCATAAATCACTACAGATGTCTTAATTAAGAGGGAATAAATGATTCTCAGCCAATTTTAATCATTATTTTATTAGAGATGAAAAAGTAGAGAAAGTCATCAATATAAAATTATAGCTTGAAAAGCAACTCTGTGCTGAATCTGCTTTATTCTGAGTGTGGAGGTTGTGTTAGTCTGGGTTGACTAGAGAAACAAATTCATAGACACTCATATGTTTTTAAGAGCGCTTTATATCAAGAAGCAATTATGCAACATTAAAACATCCCAGCCCAATTCAGATCAAGTCCATGAGTTTAATATTAGCCTATAAGTCTGATATTTGCCTATGAATTCCTCTTGAGACTCACACAACACATGCAATGATGCCAAATGCAGGAAGATCACAGGCCTGGGAATGGAAAGTCTTGTGGATCCGGTGGCAGTGGAAGCATCTCAGCACTGGCAGGGTTTCCACGTGGCTCCTCCAGCTCCAAGACTCTAGTGTAGCTCCATGTGTCTTGTCAGCAGAAATGTCTCACAGGGAGTGTCCTGCCTCCAGCCAGCTATTTATCTCCTTAGCGCCTCCAAATGATGTCATAAAGCTGCGACTTGATTGACAGGCTAAACTCCACCATTTCACTCTTAATAGTCTCAAATTGACAACAGATTATGTAACTACCACAGGGTTAGCATGAACAAGTGTCACTTTTTTAGGAGCAATTACTGCTTGGAAAAGGGCTCTCCAGTTGATAGTTCAATGGTATATCTAATTACTATATATTGTAATTTTGATTATAGATCATTAGCTGTGTTGTCATAAAAAGTAAATATCCTTAGGGCTCCCTTTGATAGAGCGAACTTTACTTGTTCAGTGTCAGGTCTGACAAGACAGAAGACTGATTGCCAGGATGAGAGTGGATACCACCAGTCCAGGTAGGCCCCCTGAAGAGGAGGTTTTAAGCCCTGCACTCATCAACCTATCCCAGGTAGAACCAACAAGAGGCCAAATCTTGCCTCACTGAAGTGCTCGTGACCATTGGAGTTAAAACTTTATAGTATAGGTAAATCTATAGAGACAGTAACTAAATTTTAATAATCCGTTTAGGGGCATGGCAGGAGAGGTAGGCTGGAAATGGGGAGCTAACAACAAGGAGAAAATGTTCTGAAATGTACTACGGTGATGATTACATCACTCTTCTTAATATGACTGAACAATTAAGTTATATATAACTTATACCAATAAAGCTATTTTTAAAACCTTCCACTTCAAAACACCATAAGTGTAAATGCAAATAAAGTATAAAGTTAGCCTTCAGCACTGAAAAGATGCTAAATAAAGCTTTGTTTATTTATCTTGGAGCCCTGGAGGTGTAGTGGTTTGTACTTTGTGCCGCTAACCACAAGATCAGCAGTTCAAATCCATCAGCCAATCCTCCGGGGGAAGCTGAGGCTATCTACTCCTGAAAAGTTTTACAGCCTCCAAAAACCCTAGGAAGCAGTCCAACTCTATCCCATAGGATCACTGTAAGACAAAATTGATTCTAGAGCAGTTAGTTTGGGTTTTTGTTTGTTTCCTCTTGTTCCATTTACCCTTTAGGTTGTGTTTATCTCCTGAACTTGTGTGTTTTAGAGAAAGTAACCTTAATATCAAGGAGCCCTTGTAATCTGCTGAGTAGGCATTGGACTGCAAACCACAAGGTTCAAGTTCACCAGGCATTCTGGGAGGAAAATAGGGCACTCTGCTCTCGTGGAAGTTTACAGTCTCAGAGACCCTCTATAGGGTCACCGTGAGTCTACATCAACTCAATGGCAGTGGATTTGTTTTGGGAATTTTAATATGAAAAGATTTTTTAATTATTAATTTTAACCTTAAAGTCAATTGAGAACAAATACCAGGAGGTATTTGCTTTCTTTTTGAGAATATTACAATTATTTCATCTAGTATGCCATTAGCTTTACCATATTACCTTTATTCATATCAGTAAATATTTAAAGTCCCAAGTGCTATTTTGTCTGAATTTATAAAAATAATCTACATTTCATGGTAAAATAGAAAAACTTCTTGAGTAACTCTAGTAAAGTTTTTGAGGTAAAGCAGTAGTTCACCTATGAATCTATTAGATTCAAGGCTATCATTTTAATATTCTTTTTCTAACATTTCAAATATGATCTAACATACAAGCCCCCAATAAAGATGAAGAAAACGGCTCCTCCTCAGTTTAGTAATACTTTCTTCAGGTTAAGATAACTTCCCACAAATGAAATGAAATCAGTGGAGCCTACATTTCATTTTTATTCAGACTAACTTCCAGCTCTTTGAAAAAAATATAAGCATATCTTTTTGTGTAGTAAATTACAAGTTTATTTTCATAAAGGCAGAAAAAGAATTAGGGTGATATAGTGAAAAGCATGTAGGATCTTAATAAGACTTGGTCCTGCCGACCATTCATTATCTTGTATGACTTTGAGTCACACCTCTCATCCTCATGCGGGAGTAATTATATTTGAATGCCCCCAAGTAGTTTATCTCTTCATCAGGTGCTTTCCTAATGATCATTGTTATTATTGGGCAAGAAATACGGAAATGGGAAGAACAAACACAAAAACAGTCTTTGCCTCATCTCATTTCTCTCCTTCCATAATTATAAGACCAGCTATGTTGCCAGCTCAGCCCACCTACAGAGCTTTGGCTGGTCAGGGTTCCAGTCCTGTGGTCCTGATATGATGTCAAAAAGTATTGCTACTACTAGACATCCCCTTACAGAAGGGTCTCTGGGAGGAAACAAGCCAGTGAGGGTGCAATGTAGCTACTATGAAACATACAACGTTCCTCTAGTTCCTAAATGCTTCTTCCCCACCCACTATCATGATCCCAACTCTACCTTACATATCTGGCTACACCAGAGGATGTCCACTTGTACAACTAGGAACTGGAAACATAGGGAATCCACGACAGATGATCCCTTCAGGGCCAGCAGTGATAGTGGCAATACCAGGAGGGTGGGGTACAGAGGGGAAACCGATTACAGGGATCTCTACATATAACCTCCTCCCTGGGGGATGGGCAACAGAAAAGTGGGTGAAGGGAGACTCGGACAATGGAAGATATGAAAAAATAATTTATAAATAATCAAGGGTTAAGGAGGGAGGGGGAACAAGGAGGGAGGGGGTTAAATGAGCTGATGCTAAGGGCTTAGGTGGAGAGCAACTGTTTTGAAAATGATGAGGGTAACAAATGTACAAATGTGCTTTATACAATTGATGTATGTATGGATTATGATAAGAGTTGTATGAGCCCCAATAAAATGATTTTTTAAAAAGAAAGAAAAAGTGTTGCTACTTACTATACTGTGTACCTTCTAGGAGATTCTGGATATTTCCTTTCTGGAGGTTGCCATCAAGTCATTTTTCTTTTCCTCCCCTTTCAAAATATGTATATCTTACAGTTTACTTGTTTAAAATATACAATTTTAGTATATTTACAGAGTTGTACACTCATCACCACAATCAGCATTAGAGCATTTTCATTATTTTTGTCCCCAAAAGAACCCCTCATTGTAGCTGTTACTCTCCAGCCCTTGACAATCCTAATCTACTTTCTGGCTCTATAGATTTGCCTATCTGGATAGCTCCTAATAATGGAATCATATAATATGTGGTACTTTAATTTGCTTTCTTTTATTAAGCATTTTATTGAGTAGCTCTTACAAATCTTATAACAATCCATCGTTCAATTGTACGAAACATACTTGTACATATGTTGCCATCAACATTTCCAAACATTTTCTTTCTACTTGAACCCTTCCTATCAGCTCCTCTTTTTTTCCCCTCTCTCCCATCCTTGTGAATCCTTGATCAATTATATATTATTATTGTTATTTCATATCTTACACTGTCCATTGCCTCCCTTTACCCACATTTCTGTTATTCGTCCCTGGGGGGTGGGGGTTACTATATATCCAACCTTATGATGGGTTCCCCTTTCTCCCCCTCCCACATTTCCCTACTCTCATGATATTGTAAATCCCACTACTGTGTCTGAGGGTTTTATCTGTCCTGAATTCCATGTCTGGAGAGCTCTTATCTGTACCAATGTGCATACTCTGGCCTACCCAGATTTGAAAGGTAGAACTGGGTCATGGTAGTGGAGGGAGGAAGTATTCAGGAACTAGAGGAATGTCTGTTTCATCAGTGCTATACTGCACCCTGGTTGACTCGTCCCTTCCTTGTAACCCTTCTGTGGCGGGAGGGGGTTGGGGGCGTTGTCCAATTGTCGACAGATGGAAGAATTCCTTTTTCTTATATAAAGGTTCTCTTAGGGGCAAACGAGAAGAAGAGATGAAGGAACTTTTTATAAAGAGACTGGCCACTGTCTTCTGACTCATTCTGAGTCACAACAATGATGAAAGCTATGTAAATAGTCCATGTCACTGCACACCAAAGAATAGCATTCCAGTACAGAATGGGGAAGAGCCCCGGCAGCTGCACTTGTGTCCATGAAGAATGTCTCTCAGTAAGGGTGACAATAATCTCTAACTCTGTGGGACTCTTGGAACTAAGACTATTGCATCACTGTCATTTTTATTTGCATTTTCCTCTTCTGATAACTACGTATATACTAATATAAATGAAGGAACTCTGGTGGGAGAGTTAAGTGGTCAGCTGTGAACTGAAAGGTTAGTGGTTCGAACCCTTCAGCTGCTCCATGCGAGATAAGTGTAGCAGTCTGCTTCCCTAAAGATTTACAACTCGACTCAACCTTATAGGGCTGCTATGAGCTGGCATTGACTACGCAGCAAAGGCAATGATTACACATTTGAGTTGTCAGAAACAGACTGTGTAGAAATGTAGTCCTCTGAGCATATTACCCCCGGATTTGTAGATGTAGTAACACAATTAAAACCAATCCTGTAACTTGGGGGGGGGGGGGGCGCCTCTGCCTCAGTTTATCCCTGTGTAGAGGCAATTGGTTGCACTGTGATACGTAACTAGTACTTGACTGTCTTTGTAGTCCTGGAAAGATAATTGGTTAATGTAATCCTGATGATCCCAAACTACTTCCTTCATCAAGAAAATTGAATAGTGATCTCAGGATTCCTGGGTTCTAATGTTATCTGTGAATATGTGTAGTCATAACAGGAGAGTGGTATCTTTTGCCAGTTGCCATCAAGTTGCTCCCTACTCGTGGCAACACTGTGTCAGAATAGAACTGTAGTCCGTAGGGTTCTCAGTGGCTGTTTTTTTCCCCCAGAAATAGTTTACTAAGCCCTTCTACAGTGCCTCTCAGTGGACTTGAACTTGCAACTTTCTGGGGTTAGCTGCCAACCCCAGTGTTTGTGTCTCCCAGGAACTCCAGGGACATGTTTAGTCTTAGCAAAGAAAAGCGTATCTTTCTGAACTTAAATCAGGACCCATAGTCTGATATTTTAAGTGATCTGATAATTCAAAATAATTTAAAATAGTCTGATCCAGAACTTAAGTATATAGGTAGAATTGCATTCAGCTGTGACAGAAATCCAAAAAAAAAAACAAAAAAAAACCCAAATGGCTTAAAATAAGAATAGAATTCCTTACTCAGGGACCTTTTAACATGTCCCCATTTTTTCCTCTTACCACTTGGGTGTAATCATTCTTATTGTCCAAAATAGTGCCATCCATTATAGGGAAGACATGAAGAAAGGGGATGAAGTAAAGAATAGAAGGCTCCTGTTAATGTGCTGTTAAAGCATGCTTTCTGGCACTTCAGGAGCATTTGCAATCATTACCTCTAAGGGAGGGGGAGAGGTTGGTATTCTAGTAGCTGATACTGGCTCTCTAAATGGAAATGTACTTTTAAAAGAGAAGAGTTGGCAATGTAAGAACAAATAACCCTGTATCTAGGAAAACAGACACTAACCAAATGTTAACTTCACACCAGAGGACCAGAAGAGACCTGGTGTTAGACTGGGTTAACTAGTAAAACAAATTCAGAGACACTCATATATATTTAAGAAAGATCTGTATATCAAGAAGTAATTGTGCATCAATAAAACATTCCAGCCCAGTCCAACTCTAGTACATAAGTCCTTCTTCAGATCCACACAGCCACATGCAATGATGCAGAAAGCAGAAAGATCACAGGCCAGTGGGTGCGGAGTTGTGTGGATCCAATGGCGGTGGCCAAATCACAGGGCTTATGCAGGTCTCAGCGTTGGTTGTCAACAGCAAGGTGAAGGCAGAGAAAAGACGGGGAGGTCCCCAGAGCCCTCTTTATGAGAAGGCCCTGCCCACAAGGAAGCGCCATCACCTGCTTGGCTGGCTAGACTTCACCCCTACACTTTATTTATCAAGTTGACATGAAATTATGTAACTACCACAGACCTTAAGAACTCACTGTCAGTTACAACTCCAGAGGTGAATTTTGTAGCTGCCTGATTTTCCAGAGAAGGACATGGAGACTTACCTACAGTTTTAGCGGGAACCAGAGGCCTAATGTAAGTCTGCACTGTGAAGACATCCTTCTTGGAGCCCACTTTGCTCAGGAGTGGTCCTCTAACTCTCATGCCCTAGCTGATGAATTTCTAAACCATCTGAGGCATTTTTTGTTCTCATTTTTTAAAACTATACAACCACAGAATCGTCCATTTTTTGTTGTTTATTAACTTGTTTCTATTTTACCAGTCTAGAAAAATTTATGGTTTACATAAAACTTATACCTTTCCATCTCTCCTCTTCAGGAATCCTAACCTCCTGGTATGTTTGCCAGTAACTTGGATTCACCAGGAAAGTCCTGGAATTACACACTCAACCCATAATCCTCACAAATAGGGGGTGATCTCTTTAGCTTTACCTGGTAGGTTTGAACAAGCTTAACTTCTGGATAGCTGCCTAATACTTAACACACAGTGTCACCAGGACATTTTTAATGTAGACTGTTATATATTTTACTCCAGAGTAACTTGGTAGGGTCTAGAAACCATGTCAGAAGATGAGGCTCTCTACTTCCATAAAGATTTACAGCCTCGATGCCAGGGGCTTAAGTGGAGAGCAAATGTTTTGAGAATGATGAGGGCAATGAATGTACAAATGTGCTTTACACAATTGATGTATATATGGATTGTGGTAAGAGTTGTATGAGCCCCTAATAAAATGATTTAAAAGGGAAAAAAAGATTCACAACCTTGGAAACCCCATATAGGGTCACTATAAAGTTAGAATTTACTCAGTGGTCAGAATTGACTCAATGGTGGTAGGTGGGTAGAGATGAGGCACCTATCACACAGCTCAGGGACTTTTGTACTGTGGTTTAGTGCCCTCTAGTAACCTTTTGTGTATGTGGGTTTCATTACATTACTATGATAGTTAGGTTTATTGTGCCAACCTGGCCTATAGGAACATGTGGGATTAATCAGGTCACATTTTGATTGGAGGCCAAAGAGATAAGTGACTCTGTAAGTCCCACCTCACCTCACCTTTCTCTTGCTCTGGTGATCGGAGCATGCTGCAGTGTGCTGCTGCTTTACCTAGTTTTCTGTCTCAACCTGTGAGTTACATTGCCTGTAGGCCAAGCCAACCTGTGGATCATGTTGCTAGAGCTTGAGGTTCCTTTGAGACCTGCTTTACTATGCTGCTGGTGCATACCTTGCTTGAGCTTGAGGCTGGTGGATCCTGTTGCCTTGTGTTGCTTGAATTCAATATATCACATCTGGGCTTGCTTCACTAAGCTCCCAAGCTACTGACTGTTGGCCACCCACCCTGCTATTTGCTGTCTGTGGGTAGACTCTGCTTGCCATGCCCAAGGGAGAACTCCACTGTTTCCTTGACCTTGGATGCTGCAGCCCATTTGAGTTGAAGGGTTTCCAGTATATTAACTGTTCAGGAAGTGAGTTGAACTGAACCCTCTGTACTGCTGTGTGAACTATTTAGTTGTTATGTTCCTTCTCACTGTTTAACCCTATCCTCTTATATAATCATAAGTATACTGGTTTTGTTTCTCTAGAGAACCCTACCCAACACAGTTACCCTGTCCAGAAACAGAGAAAACTTAAGTCCTTTCATTTAAAAGCAAATTTATCTTTTAGGATGACTCAATTAAACAAGAGTGTTTATTGATTTCTTTCTGGTACCCTGTACTTTTCCAGGGAATTACAACTGAATGTGGATTTATTTGCTTATGGGAAAGTGTTTCAATTCCAACTGACCAATCCATATTATCAGGACCAACTCTTCCCTTTACTGAAGTCAGCTGCTGTCAAGTTGTTTTTGACTCATGAGTGTCAGAGGAGAATTGTACTCCTTAAGGTTTCACTGACTGATTTTTCAGAAGTAGATTGCCAGAACTTTCTTCCAAGGAACCTCTGGGTGAACTCTAACCACTGTCCTTTCAGTTAGTAGTAAGAATATTAACCATCTATTCCACTCAATTTCTTTTATGTCTTCAGGGGTACTCTTCCTCTTTATTTCAAGTCATTTTCTTCATCATCACATAACTGACTTACTCATTGCCATCGAGTTGCTTCTAACTCATCATGACCCCAGAGGACAGGCTAGAACTGCTCCTCTGATTTTCCAAGACTGGAACATTTTTATGGAAGTCGAAAACCTCATCTTTCTCCTACAGAGTGGTCTGTGGTTTTAAACCACAGACCTGTGGTTAGCAGCCGAAGTTTGTCCCATAGGCCTAGTAATTCCCAAGGCAAGTTGTCAATATTCAGTGATGTTTCCAGAAATACCATGACATTTTCAGAATAAAATGAACCTTGATTCATTTTAATTTAAAATACACAATTCTTTGTCACAGATTGGAGGAGGCTAAATGTGATGTTAAGATCCTGGAGCAATAAAAGAACAATAGCAGGAAAACTGATGAATTTTTAATAGTCATTATTTCAGTGTTAATTCAGTCAATATGTAATGTTTATGAAAGATGCTACCATCAGGGGAAGCTAGGTGAAAAGTATGTGGGAATTCCTGAAACTTTTAAGTCTAAAATTTTTTTTAATTTAAATTTAAAAATATGTACACCATTTTTAATTATTTGAGAGTTAATGTTTTGACCCCTCTTGAGACTCTCTGAGCCAGTGATGATAACACAGAAGGCATCAACATACTGCTGCTCACAGCAGCTGGACATGGAAGTGAAAGCCTTTCACTTGTGTGCCATTCTAACATTGGCAGTTCCATGTGAGCCTCGTAAGGCCCATGGAAGTGGGATGTCTTGGTAGGAGTTGGGGGTTTGGACTTAGAAGAGTTGGGTTCAGTAGTGTAGTGATGATACATTGGACTGCAACCCACAAGGTCAGCAGTTGGAAACTACTAGGCATTCCGGGGAAGAAAGACAGTTCTTTCTATTCTGTAAACAGAGTCTCAGAAACTTGAAGGAGCACTTCTACCCAGTCCAATAGGGTCAGTATGAGTCGGCATCAACTGGATGACAGTGAGATGAGATGAGATATGATGATGATGATGATTACCATTCACTACTGATTCCCATTTGGGCAGCTGACCTGACCTTTCCAAATCTTGGTTCTCCATTGTTAACACAATAATGCCCACTCCAGAGGTAACTGCAAGGATTAAAGGAGATTTAAGGATATGTGATCA
This sequence comes from Tenrec ecaudatus, assembly GCF_050624435.1. Classification (NCBI taxonomy): domain Eukaryota; kingdom Metazoa; phylum Chordata; class Mammalia; order Afrosoricida; family Tenrecidae; genus Tenrec; species Tenrec ecaudatus. The sequence goes on along the minus strand of NC_134541.1, from coordinate 35,289,894 downwards.
CTGGTCATGAACTATGAGATAATGTGCAAAACCTTGATTTTTATTAAGATACTAAAGAATTACCTGAAGATAACAAATTATCCATTTTTAGGATTTTTTTTTTTCATTTTTAGGATTTATACAGAAAACTGGCTCTCTTTAGCTGATGTTTTTCTTAGATTAATTGCTGTATTAATTTATGATGCCTTGGGGTTTTTTTATTAGTAACAATCAGTTTGTTTGTACATAAACTAGGTAACAAAGAAGTATATGGCAGCTAGATAACCATAATAGAAATTTAAAAACACGGAGCCTTGGTGGCATAGAGTTACACATTGGGCTGTTAATCACAAGATCAGCACGTCAAAACCACTAGCCATTCTTCAGGAGAAAAGCAAGGCTTCCTACTCTTGTAAAGATTTACTGGCTTGAGCCTCCAAAGTAGATGTCAGGCTAGGAGATACAGTTCCCGGTACCCACCAGAACTAGTGGGGAGATGGTTAAAAAGGTAAGCGGACGTACCTGGAATTATGTATGCTTTTTTCATTTTTTTCTGTGTTTTTGCTAGTTTTTTTTCTTTGTATTCAATCATTTGTTTTCTTTTTGTTTGCCTGTTATTGTTGTTTTGCCTACCAATTTAAGATAGGCATGGTAGGCAAGCCCAAAGAGAAAGCAACCAGACCTGTTTCCAGAGGGACTTGGGGTTAGGAGGATGCTGGGGAAGGAAGCAGTGAGCAAACAACACCATAGACAGAGGAACAACTAGGGAATTAAAAGCAACCGTGAGTAAGACAAAGATCCCAGTACTGTTAGAGCAACAGCAATCTAGCTGAGAGGAATTACTAAGAGGCAGAAGAAGGGTGAGCATGATGGTGGAGCAGGAGGAAGATAAAAGGGAACAGAGGAAAGAACTAGGAAGCAAAGCTATGGATAGAGGTATAAACATAGGTGAGCACTTAAGTAAATATATTAACTCATAAAAATAGAGGTATTGACATATGTACATATATTTATATGGTAACATATTGAGGAAGTGGACAGACTTTGGCCTCTACTCAAGTCCTCCTTCAACGCAAGAACACTTTCTTTTAACAACCTGGCATTCTGTGATGCTCACACTCCCGACACGATCGCTGAAGGCAATATGGGTACATAAGCATATGTGAAGAAAGCTGATGGTGCCCGGCTATCAAAAGATATGGTTTTAAAGGCTTGAAGATAAACACTCGGCAGCCCTCTAGCAGAGAAGCAGCAAGCCCACCTGGAAAAAGCACAAAAGCCTGTGCGATCATGAGGTGTTGAAGGACTCAGGTAACAGGCACCAAAAGACCTCAAACAAACAAACAAAAACATATTGTTGAGAAAGAGAGGGGTCAGAGCGGAGACCCAAAGCCCATCTGTAGACAATAGGACATTCCCTCACAGAAGGGTCACAAAGGAGGGATGAGTCAACCAGGACAGAGTATAGCGCTAATGAAACACACGATATTCCTCTGGTACTTTGAAGCTTCTTCACTCCCCACTATTATGACCCCAGACCTGTCTTTTAGTTCTGGTTAGACTGGAGCATGTGCACTGGTATAGAAAAGAGCTCACAACACACAGATTCCAGGTCAGAGAAACCCCTCAGGAACAGAAATGGGAATAGGGATACCAGGAGGATCCGGGGGGAGGGGAGGATAGGGGAACCGGTGGCAATGATTAACGAATAACACCTCCCCCCAGGGGGATGAACAGCAGAAACATGGGTGAAGGGAGACAGTAGTTAGTGTAAGATATGAAAACAATAATCATAATTTATCGAGGGGTCTTCAGACGGGGGTGGAGGGTGGAGAGCTGATACCAAGGGCTCAAACAAAAAGTAAATGTGTAGAAAGTGATGATAGCAACATATGTACAAATATGCATGATACGATTGATGTATGGAATGTTGTAAGAGCTGTTAGAGTCCAAAATAAAATTATTTTAAAACAAACAACCAAAAAAACAACAGATTTGCAGTCTTCAGGAGCAGTTTTTTTTTAATCATTGAGCTCTCTAACAGCTCTTATCACAACCCACACATATATGCATTGGGTCAAGCACATTTGTGCGTATGTTGCCATCATCATTTTCAAACATTTTCTTTCTACTTGAGCCCTTGGTATCAGCTCATTTCCCCCCTCCCCCACTTACCCTCCCTCATGAATCCTTGATAAATTATAATTCTTTTTTTCATGTCTTACACTGACCAGTGTCTCACTTCACCCACTTTTCTGTTGTCTGTCCCCCAGGGAGGAGGTCACACGTAGATCCTTGTAATCAGCTACCTTTTCCCAACCCACTTGCCCTGCTAGGATATATTCTTGATATACAATTAATTCCTTTACATAAAGCTCTCTCATATACATTTGAGTGTCTATGGATTTGTTTCTCTAGTCAACCTAGACTAACACAGTGTCCTTTTCCAGGGACAGGTCTCTACTGACAACATCAAAGTGTATACGATGAAGTCTTGCCATCCTTGCCTTTAAGGGCTCTCTGGCTATACTTCTTCCAAGACAGATAGGTTTGTCCTTTGAGCAGGCCATGGTACTTTCAATATTCTTCTCCAGCACCAAAAGCATCCATTCTTCTTCAGTCTTTGTGTTAGTCTGGGTGGACTACAGAAACAAATCCAGAGACACTCATATGTGTATAAGAAAGAGTTTTATATAAAAGAGCAATTGTATATTGAGAAACATCCCAGCACAGCCCAGATCAAGTCTATAAGGCCAATATTAACCCATATGTCCCATATTAGTCCATAATTTCTTCTTTAGACTCACACAGTCATGCAATAATGCTCACTACAAGAAGATTACAGGCCAATGAGTGGAGAGTCTTGTAGATCCAGTGGCGGTGGAATCATCTGAGCACTGGTGTGGGTCTCCACGTGGCTCTTCCAGCTCCAGGGCTCTGGCTCCACCAGTGTGTCTCCATGTGGTTTGTCAACAGGAATGTCAAGCAGAGAGTGTCTGTGGGTATCTGGCCTCCAGTGAGTTATTTATCTCTGAGGCGCCTCCAAATGAGGTCATGAGTCTGATTGACAGACTAGACTCTACCCCTTCGCAAGTTGACACCAGATTATGAAGCCACCACAGTTTTCTTTATCCAATGTCAAACTTTCACCTTCATATGAAGCCATTGAAAATACCATGGCTTGGGTCAGACGCAACTTAGTCTTCAAAGTGACACCCTTGATTTCCAATACCCTAAAGCGATCTTGCAACACATCTTGTGATCTCTTGACGGCGGCTTCCATGAGCATTGATACTGGATCCAAGCAAGACAAAATCCTGGACAACTTCAGCCTTTTCTCCGTTTATAATTATGTTACCTATTGGTCCAGTTGTGAGGTTTTGGTCTTCTTTACAATGCATTGTAATCTATCATGAAGGCTGCAATCCTTGATCTTCATCAGCAAGTGCCTGACGACCTCCTTTTTTCAGCAAGCAAGGTTGTGCCATCTGCATTATGGCAGGTTGTCACTAAGTTTGCCTTCACTTCTGATGAAAAATTCCTCTTCCTGTAAGTCAGCTTCTCTGATGATTTGCTCAGCATGCAGATTGAGTAAGTAGGATACAACCCTGTTGCATGCCTTTCCTGAATTTAAAGCTTGCAGCGTTCCCTGTTCTGTTAGCACAACTGCCTCTTGATCTGTGTACAATACAAGTTCCTTAGGAACACAACGAAGTGTCCTGGAATTCCCATTCTTCTTCAGGTTATCCATAGTTTATTTTGATACACACAGTTGAGTACCTTGGCATAGTTAATAAAACATAAGTAAACGCCACCTCTTTCTGGTATTCTTCGCTTTGAACCAAGATTCATCTGACATCAGCAATGATATACCTTGTTCCATGTCCTCTTCTGAATCTGCCCTGAACCTCTGGCAGCTCCTTGTCAATGTAAAGTTGAAACTGTTGTTGGATGATCTTCAGCAAAATTTAACTTGCATGTGATATCAGACATATTGTTGTGTAGTTTGAATATTCTATAAGGACGCCTTTCTTTGGAATGCATAAAATATGGATCTTTTCCAGTCAGTTGGCTAAGTAACTGTCTTCCAAGTTTCCTGGCATAGATGAGTTAGTGCTTATTGAAACATTTCTATTGGTATTCCATCAATTCCTCAATCCTTGCTTTTGGCTAATGTAATCAGTACAGCGTAAACGTCTTCCTTCAGTACCATTGGTTCTTGCTCATCTGCTACCTCCTGAAATGGTGGGATACTGGCTAGCTCTTTTTGGTACAGTGACTGTGTATGATCCTCCTATCTTCTTTTGATAATTCCTACATAGTGAATATTTTGCCCATAGAAGCTTTCCATATTGTAACTAAAGGCTTGATTTTATTGAGTTCTTTCAGTTTAAGAATGCTGTGTTCTTCCCTGTTGGGTTTCTCATATGTGGTCTTCTCACCTTTCATTATATTTCATTGTTGACTTTAAACCCTGTAATATCCTCTTGTTCTGTTTGCAGGACTGTCTCTTGTCCTAGGTACAGGTTCCACACAAGTACAAGGGAGTGTTTTGGAATTCCCATTCTTTGCAATGGTACCCATAGTTCATTATGGTTCATATAATCTAATGCCTTTGCATCATCAATGAAATACAGTCAACATCTTTCTGTTAGGCTCTGCTTTTGACCACTGTCCATCTAACATCAACAATGATATCTTTCATTCCACAATATCAGCAGCTGAAATTCTGGCAGTTCCCTCTTGATATACTGATACAATCATTAAAAAATATCTGTAACACAATTTTACTTGTGTATGGTATCATTCAGTTATTTCCACATTTTGTTGGATCACCTTTCTATGGAATGGATATAATAGGGATCATTTCCTGTTAGTTATTACCTGGCTTGTGATTCAGGATGGAAAGGTCTTAGATGCAAACATGCAGATACTTGTAGTTAGAAGGCAGCTGAAGCTCCCTGAAAGGGTAAAGTTCCAAGAAGATGGACAAGGTGCCTAACAACCCTGTGATTGATTATTAGTATCCCTTCTCAGTGGACAGGGAGTCTGAGGAGCACTTCACACAGATTTGTGACAAATGGAAGATGGAGAACAGAGCTTATGGATCTGGGTATTTCACTGTTTTGAAAGCAGCCCTGTTGTCACACTGGCCTTCTGGGTATAAAAAACCCTGTCCTTGGTATCTTGGTAGACTGACTCTAGTTCCCTCCATGCTGCCCCCTACCCGCCTCGGCTGCAGCCACCTGCTGTATTCTCTCCCTTGGCTTCCCATCACTTTCTGAGTCTACTCAGAGTCCTAGACCATGTCCAGGGAAAGGAGAACTCTGTAGAGTCCATGCAGGTTGAAAGGTGTGGCTGTCTTACCAGGAATAAGTATAACACAGTCAGGAAGGAGATTGAGCTGGTGGCTAACTGGGAAAACTGTATCAGAGGACCATACTGAGCACTGTTGGAGTCGGAATAGGACAGAGTCAGCTCTGAGGACACAGAAGAGGGCCATGAGGTGGACTGGGCAGATCTGCCCTTCGTCCCTGTGACTTGGGCCCTGAGGCCCTTTGTAGAGTTGGGAGCCGACATCCCATACCTCACCTCCTAAGACCATGTGTTTTCCGAATTGAGCAACTAGTAACTTCAGTCCCTTATTCATTGAGGGTCACATATGAGGCCCCATTATCAGGGAGCCACTAGCCAGAGGGAGGAGGCACAGTGTCTACTTTCAGAGAGCCAAGTGTCATAGGTATAAACACACTCAGCCTTCAGAAAGTCAGGTCTGAGAGGGAAACATGGAGCCGGTTTTAGGAAGCCCAGTGTGGGGATGGATAGGGAGTTGGGCTCCCAGACTGTGGGACAGACAGACAGACAGTCCTGCATCGAATCATGGATTGCCTCTCTACTCAGGGAAGTTTGGAAAGTTTTATACCTGAAGTCTTTGATGCCCCACAGAAGGTGAGGGTAACTGGAATTTCTGCTTGGTTGCCTTGTAGAAACGATGCGGGAGGGTGGATACTAGGGCTTCAGGTTATGACCGCCGCACCCGTCCCCCCACCTTCCCACCTCATTTCAAAGCCCACACAAGGCACAGATGTGATATTATTCCCCTCCCTGGACCCTTGTCCTTTGTCACGTGGCTTTGCAGTTCCTTTCAGGAGGAGATGGAGTCGATTCCCCACCCTTTGGATCTGAGCTGGCCCACGAATATAGACTGTGGCAGAAGTCATGGTGTGTGTGTGTGTCCCAAGTCTTGGGTCTACTTCTGGAGAAGGCCTTGTTTGCTCCATTCTACTCGCTCTTTTGGAATCTTGCCTCGTCATCACGAGAAAAATAGCAAGAACCACTGGAGGACAAGCCATCAAGTCAAGCAGAGATGAGCCATGCTAGTAGCTGTCAGTTCTCGCCAGCCTGGTAACTGTCTGCACATGCGAGGGAAGCCCCACTAAGATCAGAATTCCTCTGGAGAACTCAGCCCAAAGTGCTGACCTCAGAACTGTGAGCTAGGTACAGAATTTTAAGCCACCAAGATTTGGGGTGGTTTGTTACACAGCAAAAGCTAACTGCTACACAGCCTAATTCTGGCAGTGACCCCAGGACTCTATTCCTGTTACCTTAGCTGAGGAGAGGGAGAGGACAGAGGCAAACAGAGGGGCCATTTCATGCTCTAGCACAGACTCTATGTGCATCTCTACCCACTGGTGGCATTTTTTGTAGACAGAAACTCATCTTCCTGGATATTTAGATATCGTTCTGCCCAAACACCCTCTGGCCTGGCCGGAGCCCACAGTGATGTGCGAGAGAGGTTGAAAGCTATGAACCAGGAAGCCTGCAACCTGGAGGAAAAGGGAATCCCAGGGTTGGGACCCGAGACCGTCTATGGATTTGGAGGAGTGACTTGGATGGCTCTAGGGTGAAGGGAAGGGAAATAACTTGGAAATGGAAACAATCAGAAGGTCTAGCAACAGTGGAACTGATGAACAACTTTAGTGAATCCACACCATGGATGACTGCTCGACCACAACGAGGACTGCAGTTCTGGAGCATGCAGCAGCATCGACACCACTGAAGCCATGGTGCTGTGCCAGCGAGCAACGGTGGCGTGATCTCACTTACAGGAACTCAACACGTACGCTGAAACCAACGAGGAGGAGTGGTCACCAGTAGTTGGGGGGGGTGGGGCAGGAAGAGGAATCGGAGAGTTTCTGCTTCGAGGGCATCACGTTTATGAAACGGGCAGTGGAATGAGTTGGAAATGTTCGCAGGGTGTACGGGGTGCAGGTTTGGTCATGTGTGTGTGTATGTGTGTATTTTCAATGTAACGACAATCAACAGAAGCACATGGAAGGCAGAGGAGATGGGGTTGAATTCTGGTGTTTCTCACCAGCTTTGTGGCATTAGGTGAACGACTTCCACTATTCAGAGTCTTTCAGTGACGGAGGTAAGTTTTGTGGGGCCTGCAATCCAATTGGGGGCCTTCCTTATTAGAATACAAAACTATGATAAAAAAATTACAGCTGGAAGAGCCCATGCAAACGGAAGCTTCAGTAGCTCCATAGTAAATCCAACCCGGGCTTCCTTACTAGTAACGTGGAAGTGATCGAACGTGGTGGTCTCAGAAGTTCAATGTAATGCACCACGTACAAAGGAGACAGCAGGGTTACCTAGCAGAAAGGCAGCTTTTCACAAATCAATATGCATGGGTACAGGCTTCTTGGAGGGTGGAGGTGGGTTCCGGGGAGGCATGCAATGGAGAAGGATGGGGAGGTTTCTGTGCTCTGCTTGATCTCATGAACTGCCCTAGGACCTGCAGAGGGGCAGAAGGAGGAGGAGCTTTGGGAGGGTCTCTGAGGCCCCAGCATGGATGGCAGGGGGCTTTGAAGAGGAAGTTGGGTACATACTCTTTCCTAGAAAAAGAGCCTGCCTTAGGGATTCTTGAGTCCCTGGTTCATTGAGGGAGGTTCTCAGGGGAAACACCAAAGGGAAGTGGGGAAGCAGGGTTGGGCAGGAGAAGATGCAGAACTAGGGCCTGGTTTCAGCTAGAGTCTGGCCTCAGCTTGCTCCCACAGGGAACTCTGGGGTGTGAGCAGATGAGGGTTGGCCTCTTGGGGACCAGCAGGCTGGACTTTTGCACTCTTGTGCCAATCTGTTGAACAAAAGGTGGAGAGTCTAACATCCCAGGGTCCCTCCTCAGCCAAGGTCTGTACCTGGGAGAGGAGACAGCACACAGCAGCTGGTGGATTGGGGCATGACTTGGGAATGGGAGTCTGGAAAGAGCACCAACAGTATCTATTACAGTTGCACTAAATGAGATACAGATGCATTATGGAATTGGGTTGGCAACTTGGGGAGCATTGGAAAGATGGGTGGAACCTACCAGGCAGAGGCAGTGGAGAGGTGCTGCCCCCAAGTGGCTTCCTCAGGCTGTCGCTTCCCCAGAGGAGGCCTGTGTCAAGGTCAGGTGAGATACCTTTGGACCTTTTCAGAAACAAGTGGAAGAAATCGAGGGGCACTGGAACCAGTGTGGTCTGTAGAAGGAGCATAGGTCAGTGGACTGTGATGTATTTTGTAAGCCCAAACTCCTGGTGACGTCCGGAGGCAGTCTGGGCCCACATCGAAAAGAGCCTTGCCGACTCTTCACGTACAGGATGCTTTCTGAAGCCACGTGGTGTCCAGCAGACAGCTCCTCACTTGGTGTAAGGACCTCAGATCCTCACCATCCGGGCCATGGTGCACTTGTTGGTTTATAAAGAAGGGGAGCCAGCCAGGAGGGTGCAGGTGCAGCAGCTGGAGTAGCTGAGGATCCTGTAGTTTGCCAGATATCCAAGACAAGGTGATTTGCCTTTGCCCAGTTTAGACTTCTAAAGAAGCAACTGAAACTTTCATATGAGAAAAGAGGAGTGTGGAATGATACAACCACATTGGGAAACTGAGATAGTTAAAGTGTATTTTCCAAACCTAGCTGATAAACACATGTGGGATCAACTTAAGGGTCGAGAGATAATGGCTGAGTGAGCCTTGCCTTTCTAGTTCTCGGGTCTCTTGCTTTCTGATGGTTTGATGAGGGTGTTGCTGCCTTAGTCAGTTCTCTGGTTCAGCTGGCAAGGCTCACTTCCTGTAAGAAATCCCTGAGGAGAAGCCACATTTACCTACCCCGATGTAGCCCTGGAGCAGCCTTGTAGAGGCCCCTGCCAGCACGTAGATGCTTACACATTCACTGACTCGGCTTTCCTCCTGCAGTCAGCATTTTTGTGTGTGTTTTGTGAGATGGAGGAGGACTTTGTAGATTGCAGTCAGACATATGGGCTAATGTTTAACTTGTGATCTTGGGCAAAACTGGGTTGTGATGTTTTCTTGATGTGTACTTACCCTCAATATAAAATTCTCTCTTATATACATACATGTTTCTGTAGATTTGTTTCTCTAAAGTATCTAGACTAACACAGGAACAGGAACTGTTTGGCAGTTTCTTATCACATTAAACTCATACTTAGCATGTGGTAAAAAGGTACCCCCATTCTGATCCATAGCCACCCTGTGCACAACAGAACAGGACACTGCCCGGGCCTGTGCCATCCTCACTACTGTTCCTATGCCTGAGCCCCTTCCTGTGTGTCCATCCAGCTTGTTGAGGGCCTTCCTCTTTTTCGCTTCTCCTCTCCTTCACCAAGCATGATGTCTTTCTCACAGGACTCGGCAGTTCTACTCCTAGGTAGTTTATCCAAGGGAAAGGAAAATATGTTGCATGGTTATCTGCTGCTGTGTTTACAAAGGAACCCAACATTTAGCGCCTTAAAATGACAGAACATTCCTGGTTAAAATTCCTGGTTCTTGTGAGCCAGGAATTCATTCCAGAAGCAAGTTAAGTGGTTCTAGCATAGGGGGGTGGAGGGGTCTCATAAAGCTGTAGTCAACATGGTAGTCAGTTAATGTGAAGGTTTGATGGGGCTGACAGTCGGCTTCCAAGATGGCTGGCTCACACACCTGGCAATTTCATTTCCATTGCTGGAAAGGGGCTTTAGTTCTCCGTGCTCCCACTTCCCCATTATGGATGCTGGCTTCCCCCAGAGCAAGTGATCCAGGTGAGGAGGGCAGAAGTAACAAGCCTGTAAGTCACCCACTGGTGTGCTTGCAGTATTCTACTGATGACGTCGGCCAGCCCTGCTCAGTGTGGGAGGAGACCACAGGAGGTTAGTGTGTGAGGCTTGGTTTTCTAGAGGAGAAAACCAGGGATACTTATAGATGCATGGATAGAGAAAGAGATCTTTATCAAGAAATGGCTCATCCAGTTGTAGAAGCAAGTAAGTCCAAGCTAGCTCAAGTGTGTGGGTCAGACGGGAATCTAGAGGATTCTTCTGACTCGTGTAGCTGCAGAGGGTGATGGATCAGGAAGCAGGGAGATGAAACAGGAAGACCATGGGCTAGTGGATGCAGAGATGAAGGAATCCAAGGTAGGTGGGCAGTCGGTGAAGGCTCCTGGGATCAACAGGCAATATGGCAGGAGATTGACGAACTGGTGCCGCAGAAATGAAGCTTTCCCACAGTCTGCTTAAACAGGAGCAAGTCACATTCCCGAAGAGTCATTCTTCCAATGCATCAAGACTGTGACTGACCAAAGGGGCTCCACTCCACCAAGGCAGAATTTCTTTGTGTTAGATCCTGGGGGAATTTCCGCCAACCTACTGAGAACCTTGGCCCAGCCAACTTAACACCAAACCTAACGGTCACAGGCAGGGAGGTCATGAGGCACTATGTTGGTGAGGTCAATGCAGCCAGGCCTCCTGTTTTGCAGAGAGCAACATTAGTAACACACACACACACACACACACCCCTACCTTCTGAGCCCAGAAACCCTAGTTTTTCGGGTCCTGGAGTCAACACAGTAGCACTGCAACAGCAGCAGGTGCAGAAGGCAGAGCCAGGCACAGCGCAGTTGGCACAGTGAAGAGATCCATGGCCCGGAATGCAGGCCCAGTCTGCATGTGGATTGGTACTATGGAGGAACTCCTCTTCGTGGCGAGGTCCCTGAAGGGGGGTCACCTGATCTCCATGTTTCCTGAAACAAGTGCCCCTGGAGCCTCGATAGCTCATGTGGTTTGTGATTTGTTCCTAATCTAAAGGTGGGTGGTGTGAAGCCACCCAACGGTAACATGGATGCAAGGCCTGGTCATCGAGTTCTATAAAGAGGTTAGCCCCCCAAACCGTGTACACCAGTTCTCCCATGTAGCACATGGGCTCGCCTGCAGGTGGAACACCCTCCACGGTAAAGGGCGTAGTTACTTTGGTAGAGGGGTTGGTGCCATACAACACTCAGGACTCTGACGGCCATCTCTCCTTGGGTGTGTCAAGTGTCAAGGCTCAAGGAAGAGTGTGTGTAGATGCACTTTGAGATGCTGACAAGGAGGCATCTTCAGGCCTGAGCTCGCTACATTGTTTCCTTTTTGACATCTCTCTGGAAGCCCAGTGAGGGCAAGGGTGATGGGGCCTGTGGTGCCAAGAGACCCATCCAGCGGTGTGCTCAGAGAGCAGGAGACCTGTATCTTCACCCAAAGCTTCGGATGAAGATGCTCTTGGTCTGGCCATGTTGTTATTTGCTGTCAAGTGGCTCCCACTGTTGATGCTGCTGTGGACAACAAGGACACTTTGCCGCGTCCCCAGCCAACTTCCTGATGGCCGTTCTGCTTCAGTCCATGGTTTCAGCCACTGGGTAGATTGAGCGTCTTCCCACCGGGTGGGGGTCGTCTTCTAGCACTACACCCACATATGCTGGAGTTTTGTTGGGTTTTTTTGTCGTGTTACAAGTAGCACTTCCTTCTACATTGTTTGCCAACTGTCCTTTGCCTCAGGGAGGTATTTTCATAAGTACTGCTATACCAATAAAAATGTTATTATGTTAAAAAAATAATGAACATAGCACATTTATGAAAACAACTCTTGGGGGTAAGTTGTAGGATTGGTTGTTCAACAAACATAGAAGGGGCATGTTATTTGCAAAACCGAACAAAAAGATCAACCACAAAAGCACACCCCAACAAAGAAAGTGTTTGGTGCAATGTTCTGTTTTAACGAATAGGATCTGATTTTGAATCACTAGGTGTTCGAAGGAGAACACCAGGCTTTTCTTCCTAGTCTGTCTCAGTCTGGAAGTTCTGCTGGAACTTTCTCATCCTGGTTGATCATGCTGATATTTGCAATATTGGTGGCATAGCTCCCGGCTTTGTGTCAATATGCAAGTCACAGTATGACAGATGGACAAATGAGTGGTGGGCTTTACAAGTCGGTCATTCCAACTGAGTTTGTGGGGAGCTGGGCTGCCTAGCTGCCTCCCCAGAGATCAAGGTCCTGGAATGAGTGTGTACGTCCTCATAAACCAATCTGTCTTCCCTTACCCTAGCAGCTCAGCTTCCAGTCTGGACACTCTGTGGTATGGGACTGTGTGGTCCTCATCTCTTCGGGCTGTGCTTGAGAATGGAGGCAGGAAAGCAAATCATAACTTCCCTCAAGCCATCAAACTGCCTGTGATGGCCTGCTCAGAGAGAGCCTAGGACACCCTCAACAAATGGGGTTTGAAATGAAGGAGAAGCTTAGGTATCCTAATATGACACTTCCCCTTTTCATCACCCAACTCCATGCTTCTCAGGGGGTGCTGATGAAGAGCTGTAAATACTGGCGGGGCCGGGGGGAGAGGGGGTGGTTAGATTGACATTTCCCTTTCAAAGGGAAGCCAGAGTTGGCAGAGCAGTGCAAATGAGCATGCCAATAGGTCTGCCCAGGTGGACTTGGGACCCAGGACAGCTGGACTGAAGGGTTTTTGTGCCTTTTGCCCAGGCCTCAATCCTGGTACCCTGACTGGAGGGAGAAAGCGATGCTGTAGCCCCAGCTGCTCCATGAAGAAGGGCTGGGTGGGGTCGGGGAGGGTCGGGGGAAGGGCATTGAGAATAGTGGCGCAGCTTACAGAATGTCATCATCACTGCAACGTGTATGTGGAAGCTGGTGAGTGGTTTATGGTTTGGTGGTGTTTATCATGAAAATAACAAAAAGCAGGAAGTAGGTTGCGGTAGTGTGAAATGACTGAGAAGGTGGCAGACTGTGCAGAGTCATGGAGCTGCCCCAGAGGGCATGCATTAAAACAAACGAAACAACTGATGGTGCACATACTAGAGGCTAGCTCTGACTCTCAACTCTATGAATGTGACAGCAGGAATCAATGTCATTTTAACACCCTTCCTTCTGGAACAACACGGGATCTAAAATTGATGGTGAGGGGGGCGTATGATGCCTGGAAGAGCTTGTTCAAGGGCAATGTATCCAAGAGGAATTCCTGAAACCCAAATGAAAGCTGAGCATGAAAGTGGGACAAAAGGAAAGTAAAAGGAAATAGAGGAAAGAATTAGGGGGGAAATGGGATTTATAGCCGTCTAAATATATGCATATACGTATATAAATATACTTATACATAATTATAGGGAAATAGGTCTATATACAGATATTTATGTTAAGTATTAAGGTAGCAGATGGACATTCAACCCCTCCTCAAGTCCTCCCTCAGCACAAGAGCACTTTGTTCTAATAACCTGGCATTCTGTGATGCTCACCTTCCTGACACGATCACTGAGACAAAATGGATGTGTAAGCAAATGTAGTGAAGAAAGTGGACGGTGCCCAGCTATAAAAAGATGTAGAGTCTGGGGTCTTAGAAGCTTGAAGATAAACAAGCGGCCATCTAGCTCAGAAGGAACAAAGCCCACATGGAAGAAGCATACCGGCCTTTGTAATCAAGAGGTATTGAGAGAATCAGTTAGTTATCGGGCATCAAAGTCCCAGAAAAAAATTGCATTAATATCAATGAGGGAGAGCACAGAGTGGAGACCCAAAGCCCATCTGTAGACAATTGGACATCTCCCTTAACAGAAGGGTCACAAGGAAGAGATGAACCAGTCAGGGGATGGTATAGAGCACCAATGAAACATACTTTCCTCTAGTTCTTTAATGCTCTGTCCCCCCAACTATGATGACCTCAATTCTAACTAAGTCTGGCTAGACCAGAGCATGTACATGGGTACGGATAAGAGCTGGATACACAGGGAATCCAAGACAGATAGACCCCTCAGGACCAATAACAAGAGAAGCAATACCAGTAGGGTAAGGGGATGGTGGGTGGAGAAAGGGGGAACCGATCACAATGATCTACATATAACTGCCTCCCAGGGGAACGGCCAACAGAAAAGAGGGTGAAAGGAGATGTTGGACAGTGTAAGACATTTAAAAAAATTATAAATTATCAAGGATTCATGAGGTGGCGGAGGGAGGGGAAATAATGAGGAGCTGATACGAAGGGCTCACGAAGAAAGAAAATGTTTTGAGAATAATGATGGCAACAAATATAAAAATGTACATGACACAATGGATGTATGTATGAATTCTCATAAGAGCTATATGGGCCTCCAATAAAATTATTTTAATAAAAAATACTCAGAGCTATCTGAAACACAGATGATTAAACCCTGGGCTGAGTTCAAAACAAAACCAACCCAACAAAAAAAATCACCCTTCCTCCTAACCATTAGTTGGGCTGCATCTTTCCAATTCGATCACCTATTCTACCATTTTGTAAACCACCCTGCCCTTCATGGGCTGTGAGTTCAGCAATTCTTTTTTATCCCTGGTGGAATTTGCTATTATTTTCAGGTAGGCTGGTCCTGAGGTTATTCTATTGACCGGTGTGGACCTTTTCTTGGAGCTTCGTCTCCAGCAGCACCCTGTTTCCTGAACAGCTGTCCCTGGATGTCTCCCGTGACCCCCAGCTGAGCACCCTGAACGCAGAGATGGAGTTCATAGTTCTTTCTAAAGAAAGCCCAGTCGGCTCTCAGCAGACTCTTGCACACCATGGCAACCCCACCCGAGGAGTGCACAGACTAGAAGGCCAAGGCAGCCTGGATACGTCCCATCCCTCCATCTGTAAACCCTGAGCCCTTTTGATTTTTATTTCTAACTATTGTCTGTCACCTTGACAGTACTTCACTGTTCCTTGCCTGATGTCCCTGCACCCTCTCGTACTCCCTCCCCACCACCCCAGGTGTGGTCAGAAGACCACAGTCACCCACATTGCCACTAAGACGCAATAACGGAACTGTGTGACACTGGGAGAGGTGCTGCTGTGCTCAGCCTTTCTCCCACTCGTCGTAGGAGTTTATCTAGAGATTCGTCAAGGACCAGTAGCGACGACTTGCTCTTGGGGTCACAGCCCTAGGGGCTGGCTGTGTCCTGGAGGCAGAGGAATTACATGTGGGATGGATGTGTGAGAGGAAGACCACCTAGGGCCCAGGAGTGGTACCTCCAGCCCTCCTCCTCTGCAGAGACATCTGCTGCCACTTCCTGTCACCCAGGGGCAAGAGATGAGTGCAAGCAACAACTGAGGCCCAGTGCCTGTCCTCATCCCCACCGCACCCCCTTCCTGCCACCGCAAGAGTGAGCTTGCTTCTTTACTGTTCTAGAACCCCAAACTCAACCCACTCCGCCCATAGTGAGCTTTCATATATATACATGAGTATTTCTTATTGAAAAATAAACCCACTTTTCATTTGGAAACCATTATACATTCACAGACAGTTACAAATGCATAGGCCCTGTTGTATACCGTCCCACACCTAAACAAACCAACTAGTGGCCTTCAAGTTGATTCTGACTCCTGGTGGCCCCGTCTGCACAGAGGAACTGCACTTCACTGGGCTTCAAGGCCCCCAGCAGCCCCCGGGCCTTTCTTTTGAAGCATCTCTGGGTGGGCTCAAAGTCCCAGTCTTTTAGTTAGTATTGAGCACTTTACCCTGGATACTGCATTCACTCACTTTCCCCTCATGGTCACATTGTGCATAACTGTAGTTTAATACATAACTATAACCCCCAAACCACACCCACTGCCATTAAGTCCATGCAGACTGATAGTGACCCCATACAGGGTTTTTGGGGCAAAGAATCTTGATGGGCACAGGCGGCTTATCTTTCTCTTGCAGAGTGGGTTTGAACTGCCACCCTTGTGGTGAACAGCCTGATATCAAAGCTGAGAAACTATAGCACAATGTCAAAGCTGGGAGACTGATGTCAGTACAGTGTGCATATGACTCTTGATCGTTTATTACTTGTGTAGATTCCTGTAAGCACCACTGTGGTCAAGAGACAGTGCTGCACCATCACCCCAAGAGCTCCTTCTGGCTTCTGTCCTTACCCGTTGGCCACCACAGCTATGCCCTCCCCCTAGCACGTTTGTCCTTCAGAGCGCGTTATGGAAATGGAAGTGCACAGCAAGTGACCATTTGAGGGTTATCCTCAGAATCAGGCTCTTGAGGGATTAAACAACAGAATTGTATTCCAATAGATAAATTGGGTTATGTAAGACATGTCAATAAAGTATAATAGAAAAACCAGAATCAGGCTCATGAGAGCCATCCGGTTGCTGCACGTGTCAATCATTTGATCCAGGGAATATGGCTGCATCACGGTTTAACATCCACTTAATGGTCGGCATTTTGGTCATTTCCAGTTTGGGCTATGATAAATCAAGTTGTCATGAATGACCATTGAGAGGTTTTTGTGTGAATATAACTTTTCTTTTTTCTTTTTCCTCCTCGGGTAAATGCCCAGGACTGTAATTGCTGGGTCAAGTAGAGGTAGAGTTTTCCTGTTTACAGAAACTGCCAACTAGTTCCCGGGCTGGTTGTACACCAGGAAGCTATCCAGTGTCCCCACACCTCTCAGACATTGGGCATTGTCACTATTTATTTATTCTTACTGTGCCTTGGGGGAAGGTTTACAGGGTGATCATCAGGTTGCAGTCAACCCTCCATACACATTTTGGCCCAACTCCTTCACGGCAGTCCCCACACTTACGCCTCTTCTCCTTCTGCTCGCTGTTCCCATCCCCCCTTCCCCGTAACCCTCTGAGCTTTATCCTTGCAGATACGTGCTCAGTCTCAGGTGTGCTTACCACGGTATGGTTACTGTTCCACGTAGAGACTGTGTACAGTTCGGCTGCTATAGGGATGAGTGAGTTCAGTTTCAACTTGAGGGGTGACTAATGGCCATACGGCCGTTAATAGTCTTGGGGGTTCCCGTGATAAAAATCAAGAGACACATGGAAATAATTGCACCACACAAATATCAGTCTTCACAGCCCTGAGACCAGAACTAGATGGTATCCGGCTGCTGCTACTAAATGCTCCAAAGGCCCTGGATGGCATGAGGGAAACAGGGGAGACAACTCACAGCCTATCAGAGACCAGGCTGACTGGTCGGACAGAGACCATTTTCACTGTTCAAATAGCTGTTTGGTGATCTTTCACCACCAACTGCACAAAATTCAAATAAAACAATAGAGGTAGTGAAAGTAAAAAGACAGACAAGCTTACATCCTGCAAGCATTAATCAGAAGACAGCAAGAATGGCTATACTCACATCAGACAAACAGATTTCAGAGCAGAGGAATTTACCAAAGACATCACCTAATGAGAAAAGGGTCAACTCACCAAGAAGACAGATGCACTGCATTTGAGTGGATTCTGACTGCACGTGACCCTAAAGGACAGAGTAGAACAGTCCTCATTGGGGGTCTTAGGTTATAACATCTTTAAAAAAATCATAGGGAGCTCTTACAGACATCATAGCATTGCACAGTCACATAAACAGTATTGTACAGTTGCTACCACAATCAGTTTCAAAACATTTTCTTTCTTCTCGAACTCCTTCATATCAGCTCCCGCTTATACCCCTACCATACCCCCTACCAGCTTCCTCCCCCACCATACCCCCCACCAGCTCCCTCCCCCACCATACCCCCCACCAGCTCCCTCCCCCACCATACCCCCTAGGAAGCCTTATTGTTTTTATAATAGATCCCCCCATATCTTATACAATCCGATATATCCGTTCACATACAGTTCTGTTGTTCTTCCCATCAAATGGGGTTACACAGTCATAAATGTTATTAGCTCCTCTCTCCCCTCCTCCCTCCCACAGACTCAGGGAACCATTACTCCCGTTACGGTTTCTAAAATGTTATCTCTCTTGATTTTCACGTACCAAGCAATCTTAAATATACAAATGAACATACGCAAATCTAACATGGTAAATGAGGTAAAACAAATAAAACCATAACAGTAAAGGGAGGAAATGTTAAAGAACTAGAACAGGCATCCTCAAACTACAGCCCGCGGTCCACATGCGGCCCGCTGAGGACATTTATCCGGCTCGCAGGGTGTTTTTGCCGTTTTTTTTTTTTTTTTTTTCACTTCAAAATAAGATGTGCAGTGTGCATAGGAATTTGCTCATAGTTTTTTTTTTTTAAACTATAGTCTGGCCCTCCAACGGGTCTGAGGGACAGTGAACTGGCCCCCTGTTTAAAAAGTTTGAGGACCCCTGAACTAGAGGATAGTTATGTGGCTCATCACTGTCACACTGCACCCTGCATTTACTACCCCTTCTGTGTAGCTCTTCTGAGAGGAACTGTCCAATTATCTTACAGGTGGATTTTGGGTCAATACATCTACATCCCTTCACATCAATTTGCTTGTTTTTGAACTTCTGATACCTGTTCCCATCAACACCTCATGATTACACAGGCTGGTATGCTCCATCCAATTGGGCTTTGTTGCTTCCCTGTAATCGCCTCTTGTGTAACTATAATCCTTTAAGACCCAAGAGGCTATATCTCTTAATAGCTGGGCACCATCAGCTTTTTCCACCACATTTGCTTATGCACCCATTTTGTCTTCAGCAATCATGTCACGAGGGTGAGTATTACACAATGCCATACTCTTTGGACAAACCGTACTTGTACTGAGGTAAGATATAAGTAGGAACCCTAAGTCCATTTACTCCCTTGTTATATTTGCACATATATATACACACATAACACATATATAAGTAAATACACACATATATTTTTTCTCCTTCTACCCCCACCTCTCACTCCACTATTATGTTTACCCATTGTTTACCTCTCAGATACAATTGATTGATCTAATCTGATCAGGAAAGCTACATCCTCCTTGGCATCAACTTAGAACACTTACTATTTTCCTGCTCCCGTTATTGTTGGTTCCCCACTCACACCACACCCGCCTCCCCTCCTATGCCCCACTCACTTCCCCATGAACCTTTGGTGCAGTCACTGTTCTGTAAGATTGTCTTTTCTGCCTATCTTGTGCAGAGAAACATCACCCACTCACCCCACCCCCGAAAAAAACCAACCATACAGATAGTCACAGGTCTAACAGGGATCCTGACATGGAGCAGATGACTATCTCTTTGTTAAGTACAGAGAAGGACATGCTATAAACCATCAGTCCAGTCTAGGGTATACCCTCTTGATGGAAAGCAGAGTGCTGCGTCTTGCACCCACAGAGCAGCGAGGGCTGACTTTTTATTAGCAGCTGGGCACGTAACCACAGCACCAGCAGGCATTCTTATCAAACACAAACATCAATGTTAAATGTATATCCAGCAAACAACAGAGCAAAACAAAAGAGAAAGAGAAAGGTATGTGAAGCAAAAGGTGATAGAGCTGGAAGAACAGACAAGTCCACTGTTCACAGGTAGTCTTCATTTTACAACGGGATTCGAGTTACAGCAAACGGCACTTAATGCTCATCTGTTTTCCTTTTGGTACATCTTACAATTAGAAATACTCACTCCATACAATGTAATGAGAAAGAGGAAGGGGAGAAGTTATCAAAATTTTTTTTCATAAAAGGATTATCTGAAAAGTTTTTCTTCTTTTAATCATTTTATTAAGGGCTCTTACAAACCTTATCACAATCCATACATACATAAATTGTGTAAAGCACATTTATACATTCATTGCCCTCATCATTTCAAAACATTTGCTCTCCACTTAAGCCCATGGCATCAGCTGCTCATTTTTCCCTCCCTCCCCGCTCCCCCTCCTTCATGATTCCTTGATAATTTATAAATTATTATTTTGTCATATCTTGCCCTGTCTGACATCTACCCTCACACACTTTTCTGTTGTCCATCCCCCCAGGGAGGAAGTCACATGTAGAGCCCTGTAATCGGTTCCCCCTTTCCAACCCACCCTCCCTCAACCCTCCCAGTATCTTCACTCACACCACTGGTCCTAAAGAGATCATCCGCCCTGGATTCCCTGTTTCCAGTTCCTATTTGTACCAGTGTACATCCTCTGGTCTAGTCAGACTTGTAAGGTAGAATTGGGATCATGACAGTGGGTGAGGAGGAAGCATTTAGGAAGTAGAGGAAAGTTGTATGTTTCGTTGTTGCTACATCGCACCCTGACTGGCTTGTCTCGTCCCCGAGACCTTTCTGTAAGGAGATGTCCAGTGGCCTACAAATGGGCTTTGGGTCTCCACTCCACACTAGCCCCCTCATTCAATATGATAAGATTTTTTGTTCTGATGATGCCTTATACCTGATCCCTTCGACACCTCGTGATCACACAGGCTGGAGTGCTTCTTCTATGTGGGCTTTGTTGCTTTTGAGCTAGATGGCCGCTTCTTTACCTGCAAACCTTTAAGACCCCAGATGCTATATCTTTTGACAGCCGGGCACCATCAGCTTTCTTCACATTTCCTTTTTCACCCGCTTCAGCCGTTCTGTCAGGAAGGTGAGCATCATAGAATGCCAATTTTGTAGAAGAACGTATTCTTGCATTGAGGGAGTACTTGAGTGGAGGCCCAATGTCCTTCCGCTAATAATACTAAACCTCTATAAATATATGCACATAGATCTATTTCCCCACCCTCAAATATAAATATATTTGCATATGTCCATGTCCTCATTTAGACCTCTATAAATGCCCTTTGCCTCCTAGCTCTTTCTTCTATTTCCTTTGACTTTCTTTTCTCCCACTATCATGCTTAGTCTTCATTTGGGTTTCAGTAATTCCTCTTGGTTACATTACCCTTGATCGTGCTCTACCAGGCCTCATACACCCTCCTCACCACCGCTTTGGATCACTTGTTGTTCCCTTGTCCCGGGGTTTGTTAACAACACCACCTTTCCTCCACCTCCCCCTCTCGCATGTCTCCCTGGAAATGTCAGTCCTGTCTTCTCCTCGAGATTGTTCATCCAGCCTATCTTATTTAGACAGACCTTCAGAGATGATAACATGCACAAAAACAAGACAGAGCAAAACCAAGCAACAATATATAACAAACCAATGAAAAAAAAACAACAACACAATAAGAAAGAAAAGCTTGTAGTTAGTTCAAGGATTGTTGGTCTTTAGGAGTGTTTTCCAGTCCATTTTGTTGGGGCACCACACCCTGGCCCCAAAGTCCACCTTCAGCATTCCTTGGGGACTCGCCACTCCATTCCCTTGCTGTTCTGTTGCACCCCCTTAGTGTTTTGCCTCGGTGTGGCAGTGTGTTTCCCGTGTTGTTCCCTGTAGGGCTATGGGTCAGTGAGGGACGTCATGTTTTATTGTGGGGCCGGCCATGTGGTCCTCTCTGTGGACTGGCTGCTCTAATCGGGAACACCGTCCTCAAGGCCTGGTAGGCCAGGATGTGCTCCACTCTCTCCTCCTCCCCAGATGAAGATCTGCTCCGGTGTGCTCCAGTCAGATATGTACCTCTCCGGAAGCTGCAAATTCAATGCCGTCCTTTCAAATAAGTTCTTCTGGGAGGAGGGGCAGGTGTTCACGTAGTAGTTGGGATTGGGGTCGGCCCCTCAGACCTCTTCACTGCCAACCAAATCTTTCAAATAAAAATCTAACATCAAAAATCCTTATGAATCTTTATAGACAGCACAGAAAAGCTTTCTTTTAGGAGTACTTCATTTTTTCCTTGTCTGCTTATAGTTAATTTTTTAAATTTTTATTCTCTTTAATACACCAAGGAACCCTAGTGGCACTGTCAGGTAAGCTTTGGACTCCTAACTGAAAGGGTGCCAGTTCAAACCTACCAGTTGCTCGCTCCCCCAGGGAAAAGACGAGGCTGTCTGTTTCCGTAAAGATGTACAGTCATGGAAACCCTGTATAGAGTCCCTATGAGTCACAATCAACTCAGTGTCAGGGGTTTGGTCTTGGTTTTCTGTTTAATAAGTAATACTTTGCACATACTTCAAAAACATGAAAGGTAGCTATTCCGTGAAAAGGTTGTCTCCTCCCACCCAGGTCTGAAGACATCATGGGTACAAGTTTTCTCTGTGTCCTTACACAAACTTTGCTCTTCCACAGACTTTTTAGACACAAAACCCTAAAGGGGCTCCTTATTTTAACAACTCACTTTTCTTTCTCTCTACATTTTCATACCACAGATACGAGAGGGCTTCAAAAAGTTCAGGGGAATTTTTTCCTCAAGCTTTTTGAAGCCCCCTTGCACTAGTCTGCACCTTGTTTTGTTTGATTTTTATTTAGCAATTTATGAAAACTGTTCAGTCAGCACATACAGATCGACAGCATTAATTTTTACAGTCCCATATTTAACTAATTGCATTTTCAGGGTGCATCATACCTGTCACTATTATGAGGAAGGCTGCAGTGAAGAGCCTGGTCCAGATGTACATTTTGAGTAGACATGCAAGCACATCTGAGAGGTGACTTCCTAAAGATGGAGCATTATTGTTGGATCAACAGGAAAGTCCACGTATGATGTTACTAAGTTATGCTCATGGCGCTGACAGTTACACAAATTACACTAATTGAGAGTTTCCCTAAGATATGTAAGAGTGATTGCTCCCTCAAGCAGCATGTTTTTGTTTGTACGTAGTTGAATTTATCAGTATTTTTTTCTGGATCTCTGTGAAAAAGCCCTTCGCTACTTTGAGGTGATTTTTAATTCCTTGATATTTTTTTAATACTTTCATCTTTAAGTCTCACACAGCTGAGTTATGTTTGGGTACATTTTTTTTGATCAATTGGCTTTCCAGTTGCTCCATTATTATTACTTAGTAATCTGTCTTTCTCCCACTGATGGGAAATGTCAGCATTATATGAGATATTTATATGACTCTAGGCTGGGCTTCAGCTATCTTGTATATGCTAGGATACGCGCTAGATTCTGTTGTATAACAATCCTGAAAATCTTGTTGACTTATCACAGCAAGAATCTTTCCTCCTTTTGGTTCATGTCCATCAGGGATCTGCTCTGTGTCTCCTCGCTTGGGTCTAGAACAGTGGTTCTCAACCTGTGGGTCACGATCCCTTGGGAAGTCCAATGACCCTTTCATGGGGGTTGCCTGATTCACAACAGTAGCAAAATTAAAGTTATGAAGTAGCTATGAAAATAATTTTATGGTTGGGAGGGTCACCACAACAGGAGGAACAGTATTAAAAGGTCACGGCATTAGGAAGGTTGAGAACCACTGGTCTAGAAGATAACACCCTCTTGAGCATTCCAAGTTTTCTTGGGCTGAGAGAAGGAGAACAGTGGAGAGTCTCACCCCATCAGTAATGTGCTCATCCAGAAGTCACATACATCATTGCCCTTTATACCGCACTGGCAAGTCACCCAGCCCACTGCTACAGGTCCAGGAAGTCATATATCACCTAGAAGGTGGAAAACTAAAAATATTTCACAAACAGCAGCTATCTCTGTTCTATACTGCTACTGTGTGTCAATTCATGTGTCAAGAACATAGGTTTTTCTTTTTTTTTTAATTATCCTGGCTGTTTGCCTATGTACATTTTTTTTCTATTGAACTAGAATTAATTTTCCAAATCCACCCTTCTTCCAGAAAAAAAAAAAAGCAAACCTTGTCGGTGTTTTATTTTGTTTTTTATCATATCTGCATTAATTTATGGATTTAAGAAAAATGGTATCTTTCTATTGGCCCTTCAAAGCCATATCTTCTCAATTATTCACATCTTTTTTTATATTTCTCATATTGTTTTCTTAATATGCTACCCCCCCAAAAAAAAAAATCCACTGCCATCAAGTCAACTGAGCCTGTACAGGGTTTCTGAGACTATAAATCTTTATGAGAGCAGACAGCCTCATCTTTCTCCTGTGGAGCAGCTAGTGGATTTGAACTACCAACCTTGCAGCTAGAAGCCCAATGCCAAACCCCACAGTACCACCATTGCACCTTTTTCTGAATATATATTATATATATGTATTAATAAAGGAGGCCTGGTATTACAGTGGCTAACACAGTAGGCTGTTAACTATAAAGTCAGCAGTTCAAACCTACCAGCTGTTCCTCAGAGGTAGAGGGAGGCTAACTGCTTTGGGAAAGATTGCCTGGGAAACCATAGGGTTGCTATGAGCTGGAATCAACTCAATGGCAGTGGGTATATTTACTAGTAAGTATTCTTTCTGTTATTCTTTTAAGTGGGATTCTTTTTTGTTTTACTATCATCTGTCTGCAAATAACGATCATTTTAATTCCTCCTTTTATAATCAAGGTGGTATTCTTGAAGGAAACAGAAAAGATAGAATCATTTCTCAAGTAACATCTATTATCCACTCAGAAAAATCAAAACTTTCCTTGTGAAGATTTTTCCTTTTCATGATCCATCTTTGTATTATTCCCAATGAAGGAGTAGATTCACAGTACAGCAACAATGAAGACTATTGGCTTCAGCAGCTGGAAGCACTTACCAGCATGTTAAGAATTGTATTTGTTTTGTGATCTGCAGGTGTCTCTTATGCCCACCTGTACAAGAACCAGGAGCCTGATGAGCTATTAATGTAGAGTAAAACCTGGCTCTAAAGAAAGAGGCTCCCTAGCCCATTCACAAAACTTGAGAGCTTTAAAAGAATTCACCCCCACCCTGCCCCCCAAAGGTAGTTAGAGTATGGTTTTGAATGACACAGATATTGCTCATTTTTATTTCCTTCCTGCAAGCAGGAAACATGATGTTCTGTTGGGGGAGAGAAAGGAATGGAGATCAGCTCTTCTTTAAAATTATATAGGTATTGTATACACCCTGATTTTATTTCCTATTGAGCATAGGATTTTTTTTCCTGCCTGCCCTTGTGTCATTGTGATGTGAAGTTTAACCCAAGATTATTTTCTTCCTCTCTAGCTTGTCTATGTCAGCATTACTATGTCTCAGTCTATGTCAGCATTACTACTCTGTGTTCTTTTTCCTGTTACCCATACTCTGCCCCCAATTAATTACAGATTCCATGAAATGAATAGTTAAATACTAGCAAGCAATTTTTTTGTAAAATTATCATGCATATATGGCTTTACACTGGATGAATAAGAAGGAAATCCCATACTGTCATCAAGTCAATTCTTATGGAGTAGAACTGCTCTTTTACGTTGCTGAGACTGTAATTCTTTATGGGAGCAGAAAGCCTCATCTTTCTCTCAAGGAGTGGCTGTTAGAATTGTCAGTAATGACTGGAGGATATAATGCAAAGACTATTAAAAGTTACTGGTTAGAATTTTTTTAAAAGAGAGAAAGAACTGAAACACTGATAAAAGGCATTTAAAAATGTACAACATCACTTAAGACAGTGGTTCTCAACCTTCCTAATGCCGTGACCTTTTAATACAGTCCCTCATATTATGGTGACCCCCCCCAATCATAAAATTATTTTTGTTACTACTTCATAACTGTCATTTTGCTACTGTTATGAATCGGCTATCCCCTGTGATAGGGTCGTTTGCTCCCCAAAGGGGTCTCAACCCACAGGATGAGAAACCGCTGAACTAGAGGAATATTGTGTGCTTCGTTGTGCTATATTGTACCCTAACTGACTCACCTCTTCTTTGTGACCCTACTGTTAAAGGATGTCCAGTTGTCTACAGATGGGCTTTGGGTCTTCACTCCGTGCTCTCCTTCATTCACATTGATAAGATTTTTTTTTCTGGAAATTTGATGCCTGACAACTGATCCCATCAATACCTCATGATCACACAGGCTGGTGTGCTTCTTCCATGTGAGCTTTGTTGCTTCTCAGCTACATGTCCGCTTGTTTATCTTCAAGCCTTTAAAACCCCAGATGCTATCTCTTTTGATAGCCAGGCACCATTAGCTTTCTTCACCACATTTGCTTATGCACTCATTTTGTCTTCAGTGATTGTGTCAGGAAGATAAGCATCACAGAATGCCAGGTTATTAGAACAAAGTGTTCTTGCATTGAGGGAGTACTTGAGTAGAGGCCCAATGTCTGTCTGCTACCTTAACATATAAATATATGTACATAGATCTATTTCCCTATTGTTATATATAAATATATTTACATATATGCATGCCTGTATTTAGACCTCTATAAGTATCTTTTCCTTCTTAGTTTTTTCCTCTACTTCCTTTTACTTTCCTCTTGTCACACTATCACGTTTGAACTTCATTTGGCTTTCATTAATCCTCTTGGCTACATTGCACTTGATCAGTCCCCACCAGGCATCCTATGCCCCCTCACCATCAATTTTACAAGCAAGCGAAATCACCATTATCTGAATAATAACCTTCAAAATGCTTTAATTTTACTTCAGAGCTATATGCCCATACCAAAAGAGCCATGTATGGCCCTCGAGCTGGTTTGCTGACACCTGCCCTAGAGTCACAGCAGCCAGTAGCAGTGGGGCTGGGAGAAGGAATGGGGAAGGGAAGGGTGGTACGAGGATGATGCTCAGCTCCTCCAAGAGCCATGATTGAGCCCTAGAGCCAGGCCTGCTCTTCTTGTCAGTATTTGCTCTCCCAGGGAAGGGCCGTGTAGTTGTCAAGGAGTAGCTGTGAGCCCTTTCTCTTACAGGGCACTGCCACAAGTTGTCACTGATATTATTTCAAATACCAGCAGGGTCACTTGTGTGTGTTGTGATTGTATCCTCTCACAATACTTATTCATAAAAGAAGCAGTTGTGCAAACAGAACTAGAGCATACTGCATGATTTAAAATCAGGGAAGCTTTGCATCAAGGCTGTATCCTCTCACAGTACATATTTAATCTGTATGATGAGCAGATAATCAGAGAAACTGGATTACATGCAGAATCAGGATTAAAAGGCTTGTTAACCTGTGATTTGCAAATGACACAGCCTTGCTTGTCGAAAGTGAGGACTTGAAGCACTTGCTGATGAAGATTAAGGATTGCAGCCTTACAGTATGGATGACAACTCAATGTAAAAATAAAAATCTTTATACAACTGGACCAAATAAGTAACACCATGAGAAACTGAAAAGATTTAGATTGTCAAGGATTTCATCTTGCTTGGATCCACAATCATTGAATGCTCCTGGAAGCGGCAGTTAAGAGATCAAACAACGAATTGTCTGCTGCACAAGACCTCTGTAAAGTATTAAACAACAAAGATGCTACTTGAGGTCTAAGGTGTACCTGACCCAAGCCCTGGTATTTCCAATGGCCTCATATGCATGTGTGAAAATTTGACATTAAATAAAGAAGACTGAAGAATCACTACAATTGAATTATGGTGCTGGCAAAGAATATTGAAAGTACCATGGACTGCTAAATAAACAAACGAGTCTGTCTTGGAAGAAGTAGATCCAGAATACTCCTTAGAAGCAAAGATAATGGGACTTTGTCTCACATATTTTGGACATGTTATTAGGCGAGAATGGTCCCTGTAAATGGGCACCCTGGTTGGTAAAGTGGAGGGGCAGCAAAAAAAAAGGGGGAAGACCTTCAACAAGCTGGATTGACACCATGGCTGCAACAATAGGCTCAAACATAACAATGTGAAGAAGTACAGGACTAAGGTATTTCATTCTGTTGTACACCAGGTCACTGTGAGTCCGAATGAACTCAATGGCACCTAGCAACACCAACAGGAAGAAAGACCACAGTAACTTTCAAATTAATTGTAAGTAAAGGAAAAAGAAACCAATTCTAAAAGAAATCACACTGCTCCCGAGACTATTTCCCCAAGACAACCTCTAAACTGAAGTCATTCCACAAGACCCCCATTTCAACCCAATAATAGATTAACCCACAAAATAAACACCACTACCCAGGAGAAGTGTGCTTCTTATAAATAGTCATCTATAAGAGACCAAGAGGGCAGCATCTGCCCCCAACCAAACAAAGATGAGATAGAACGAAGCAGTAAGAGAACCTGACAGATGGACATGAAAAACCCTGGATGAAAATGGGGTGAGCACTGACACATCATGGGGATCACAACCA
Source organism: Tenrec ecaudatus (assembly GCF_050624435.1). NCBI lineage: Eukaryota > Metazoa > Chordata > Mammalia > Afrosoricida > Tenrecidae > Tenrec > Tenrec ecaudatus. The sequence continues at coordinate 35,261,854 of NC_134541.1, read as the reverse complement.
ATGTTACAGAACACTTTGTGTTTTTGCTATGTAAACATTTACAAGGAAATGTTTGAAAGAAAGAAATCCAATTCCTTGTCCTCTGCAAGCCTAGGAGACAAACTAAAAATCAAACTGTTGTTGAGTTGATGCCAACTCCCAGCAACTCTAAAGAACAGGGTTTCTGAGTGCCCGAGTTTCTGAGACGAACTTTCTATGGGTGTAGAAAGCTCCATCTTTCTCCTGCAGAGCTGCTGGTGGCTTCAAACTGCTGGCCATGCAGTTAGCAGCAGCCCAACAAGTGACCACTGCTCCACCAGGCCTCCTGTGGATGCAAAGTCGACAGTACAATTGCCCTGTGGGTTTATGAGACTGTAGATCTGTACTGGAATAGAAAGCCTCCTCTTTTTCCCATTGAGTGGCTGGTGAGTTCAAACAGCTGACCCTTGGGATTAGTTGCGCAATACATAACCCATTACCCATTGACTTAAGCAGGCTTTAAAAAAATCTTCGTGCACAATTGCTGAAGACAAAGCGGGTGCATAATCAATTGTGGTAAAGAAAGCTGATGGTGCCCGGCTATCAAAAGATATAGCATCTGGGATCTTAAAGGTTTGAAGGCAAACAAGTGGCCATCTAGCTCAGAAGCAACAAAGCCTACATGGAAGAAGCACACCAGCCTGTGCGGTCACAAGGTGTCGAAGGGATTAGATCAGGTATCAGGCATCATCAGAACAAAAAAAATCTTATCATTGTGAATGAGTGGGGGAGTGCAGAGTGCTGACCCAAAGCCCATTTTTTAGGCCACTGGACATCCCCCTACTGAAGGGTCTCAGGGAGGAGACGAGCCAGTCAGGGTTCGATGTGGCAATGATGAAACATACAACTTTCCTCTAGCTCCTAAATGCTTCCTCCTCCCCCACTATCATGATCCCAATTCTACCTTACAAATCTGGCTAGACCAGAGGATGTACACTGGTACAGATAGGAACTGAAAACACAGGGAATCCAGGGCAGATGATCCCTTCAGGGTCAGTGGTGTGAGTGGCAATACTGAGAGGGTAAAGGGAGGGTGGGTTGGAAAGGGAGAACCAATTACAAGGATCTATATATAACCTCCTCCTTGGGGGACGGACAACAGAAAAGTGGGTGAAGGGAGACGTCAGACAGTGCAAGATATGACAAAATAATAATTAATTAGCAAGGGTTCATGAGGGAGGGGGAACAGGGAGGGAGAGGGGAAAATGAGGAGCTGATGCCAGGGGCTTAGGTGGAGAGCAAATGTTTTGAGAATGATGAGAGCAATGAATGTACAAATGTGCTTTACACAATTGATGTATGTATGAATTGTGATCAGAGTTGTACGAGCCCCTAATAAAATTTCTTTTTAAAGTCATGAAAAAGGACAGATAGGCACAAAGAACATAGAGGAAACACAGACAAAATTCACCATTAGAGAGAGGGCAACAGTAAATGCCAAGATACTGAGCTCAGGTTGGGACCTGGCAGTTCATTGTCTTGCCGTAAGAAACAGTCTAAATGTTGCCAGACTGGAAATGTCAGTTGTTTAAAACTAGGCTTCTTGGAGAAATTAGGTAAAAAGCAGCTTCCAACAGTTCATGGAAAACTCACCTTATCTTTTCATTACTTTTTTTTTCCAGGCATTTTTTGAAGCCCCCTTATTTGCAGATAAGGTGGTGCACCTTGGAGACAGGCAGTGAAGGGAAAGAAAGCAATATAAGGAGAGCATGAAGGACCTGTAGAGGTTAGCCATTGTGCTGCTGAACCTCTTAATCAGCAATTCAAACCCACCAGCTGATCTGCAGGAGAAAGATAAGGCTGTTTACCACCTAAAGAATTAGAGTCTCCATTTATAGAGGTCTAAATAAAGGCATGTACATATGCAAATGTATTTATATGAGGATGGGGAAATAGATCTATGTGCCTATATTTATAGGTTTAGTATTAAGGTAGCAGAAGTACATTGAGCCTCTACTCAAGTACTCCCTCAATGCAAGAATACTTTCTACCTTCTATTAAATTGGCATTCTATGATGCTCACCTTCCTGACAGAACCGCTGAAGACAAAGCGAGTGAATAAGCAAATGTGAAGAAAGCTGATGGTGCCTGGCTATCAAAAGGTATAGCGTCTGGGGTCTTAAAGGCTTGAAGGTAAACAAGTGACCATCTAGCTGAGAAGCAACAAAGCCCATATGGAAGAAGCACACCAGCCTGTGTTATCACGAAGTGTCAAAGAGATCAGTTATCAGGCATCAAAGAACAAAAAAATCATATCATTGTGTGCTCACCTCCATGATATGATCGCTGAAGACAAATGGGTGCATAAGCAAATGTGGCGAAGAAAGCTGATGGTGCCCAGCCATCAAAAGATATAGCGTCTAGGGTCTTGTAAACAAGCGGCCATCTAGCTCAGAAGCAACAAAGCCCACATGGAAGAAGCACACCAGCCTGTGCGATCACGAGGTGTTGAAGGGATCAGGTATCAGGCATCATCAGAACAAAAAATCATATAGTGAATGAGTGAGGGAGTGCTGAGTGGAGACCCAAAGTTCATTTGTAAGTCACTGGGCATCCCCTTACAGAAGGGTCTCGGGGAGGAGACAAGCCAGTCAGGGTGTGATGTAGCAATGATGAAACATACAACTTTCCTCTAGCTCCTAAATGCTTCCTCCTCCCCCACTATCATGATCCCAATTCTACCTTACAAATCTGGCTAGACCAGAGGATGTACACTGGTACAGATAGGAACTGGAAACACAGGGAATCCAGGGCAGATGATCCCTTTAGGACCAGTGGTGTAAGTGGCGATATTGGGAGGGTGGAAGGAGGGTGGGTTGGAAACGGGGAACCAATTTCAAGGATCTACATGTGACCACCTCCCTGGGGGACAGACAACAGAAAAGTTGGTGAAGGGAGACATCAGACAGGGCAAGATATGACAAAATAATTATCAAGGGTTCATGAGGGAGGGATCAGCGGGGAGGGAGGAGGAAAAATGAGCTGATGCCAGGGCCTTAGGTGGAGAACAAATGTTTTGAGAATGGTGAGGGCAATTAATGTACAGATGTGCTTTACACAATTGATGTATGTATGGATTGTGCTAAGTGGTATGAGCCCCTAATAAAACGATTTTAAAACATTTTAATGATTTGGGAAGTATACTCCTACGTCTATTTCCTGCAAAAACTTGTCTAGAGTTGGTATTCTTTAAAATTTGGTCGAATTCTTTAGTGCAATCATCTAGACATAGAGTTTCCTGTTTGGAGAATTTTTAAATTGCAGATTCGTTTTCCTTAATAGTTATTAGAGCTATTCAAATTATTTCATATTGGGTGAGTTGTGGTAGGCCATTCTTTGAATAATTGGTCATATTTATGTTGTATGTACATAAGTTGTCTTGTCTCTAATGTTAAATCCAATTAAATTCTTAAAATTAGTGATGTCTCATGTATGAACTGTGAAAAGAATTGTATCAGCCCCAATAAATTGTTAAAATAAAAAAAAAATTTTTTTTAATTAGTGATGTCTCTCTATATATATTAGTCTTGCTAGAAGTGTGTCAGTCCTAAGGATCTTTTTAAAAAACCAATTCATCCTTTATTTCTCTATCATTTTTGTTTCCAATTTCATTGGAGTTTTGCTGTTAGTTCTATTCCTCTACTTGAGTTTATTTTGTTCTTTTCCTAGATTTTTGAAGAAGGAACTTAAAGTATTTAGATTTTTTTATTCAGATTTTTAAAGTATGTATACACTTAATACTGAATTTCCTTCTCAGAACTATGTGCCACAGATTGTAAAAGGTTGTTTTTTTTCATTTTGAATCAATTCGATGTTGTGTTTTCCTTTTTCTTGAGACCTCGTTTTCCACACATGAGTTCTTTAGAACTGAGTTGTTTTCAGGTGTTTGGAACCTTCGTTGTTGTTGTTAACTTTCTTTTCCTGTCCATTGTGTATGTGTATAGTTAGCTTGCACACTCTGTGTGACTTCAGTTTTTCAGAGTTTCTTTAGGTTTGTTTGAGGCCCAGGATGATCTATCTTGATTGAGTTTTCCTTCATCCTCTCTGATTTTCTATCTAGTCCTGAGTAAAAGCATGTGCTGTGTCAGAACCAGCCCAGAAAATGGCCAAATCTCAAAGGTAATTAAGTTTTGAGGGTAGTCTCTATGGGATGAGGCTGTTCTATTCTGGTATTAGTTATTAGAGGCTGAAAATTAAAGTAATAAGATGATTTAGGTCTCAGATCCAGTTAGTGAAGCATCTCGGTGGTGTTTACAGTGTAAATATGCTCCTGTGGGAATCAGCAAGATCTAAGATCATAAAGATCTGTGAACATTTTTTAATTGACCAGGCATAAATGAATGCAGAGGTGTCATATTGTTTGGTGGGTTTAGTTTAGTTTTGATCTTGACACTGGTCGTAGTTTTAACTCAGTTGTCAATCTGTGACCTTGGGAAACAGGCCTGGTAGGAGCTCTTTATTTTGTAAGAAATCAAAATGAAAAAAGAGGACCTGATGCAAAGGGCTTAAGTGGAGAGCAAATGCTTTGAAAATGACTAGGGCAAAGAATGTACGGATGTGCTTTATACAATTGATGTATGTATATGTATGGATTGTGATAAGAGTTGTATGAGCCCCTAATAAAATGTAAAAAAAAAAAAGCACAGCAAATTTGTATGATTACTATAAAATGTTTTTATTTAAAAACACAAAAAAAATCAAAATGACAAGGTTCTTTTTCTGGCAAGAAGATGTGATGAGCTATATCTCTCTTCTCCCAGCTAATCTTTCTGTATATTGTATTATCTAAAGAAGGGAGCAGGTGGTGTGGTGGCGCTGTGGATTGAGCATTGGGTTGCTAACCGGGAAGTGGGTGGTGAAGGTCCCCCAGCTGCTCTGCAGGAGAAAGAGGAGGCTGCCTGCTCCCATAAAGATTTATAATTTCAGAAATAGAAAGTGAATCCATTGGCAGTGGGTTTAAAGAGGGAAGCAACCTCAGTTCCTGAAATTTTAATTACCAGGGTTAGGGGAATAATCCTAGATAGAACCTTTTTTAATATTTAAACAACATTTGCTGCTTTCTAATTATAAAAGTAATCCAAAAGAAAGGCAGTAGCGCAATTAAAAGGTCCCTGGATGGTGCAAACAGTTTTCACTTGGCTACTAATCAAAAGGTTAGCGGTTCAAACCCAACTGCAGCATTGCAGAAGAAAGGCCGGGAGAGTTGGTTCCATAAAGATTACACTCAGGCAAACCAAATGTCACGCAGTTCTACTCTGTAACACAATTTTTAAAAACTCAATGCCACTGAGTGTCTTCCAACACTTAGTGACCCTATAGGACAGAGTAGAACTGTTCCTTGGGATTTCCAAGACTTTTACAGTTTTATGGGAGCAGACAGCCTCGTCTTCCTCCTGTGGAGTGACTGGTGGATGCCAACTACAGACTTGGCGGTTCGTTAAGTGCTTAACCAACAACACCACTAGGGCTCCTTCCTCAATGACCGTGGGTTAGAACATACAGGCCGAGCACACTGGCGATGAATTAGTTACAAGCACATCGCTCATACATACTCGGCTAGGCAAGTATCTTTGTAACCTTGGGTTTCCTTTTCTACAAAATGGGGAGAAATTATAGAAATTTAATGTGAGGGTTAAATAAAATAATACCAGTAAAATGCTTAAAATAGACTACAATTTAACACATTTTAAAAGCTCACTGTTTTGACTGTCATTTTAATTGTTGAAAATAATATTAAAAATATAAAAATGACAGCTGCAAGCAACTGTTAACTTTTTGATATCTTCTTTTTCAAACTTTTTGCCTAATCTGCACAAATACACACATACATATATGTACACACGCCATGTTTCACTTTTTACAAAATTGAAATCATATTTCATATACAACTTATATCCTACTTAATTTGTCATTCATATCTTTATATTTTTCTTGACATTCAAATGTTTTGAAAATGTAGATTTTCATGGCCTCATCACTTTATACCATAGAACTGTGCATAGTGAATTAATCATTATCTCTTTGTGAGATTTTTAAGTTTCTTCTTCTTTTTTGACATTTAAAAGCTATTGCTGATAAATAAAGGCTGAGTTAAGAATTTTAAAGTTTGAAAAATCAAGAATTGCTAATACACAATTTCTTTGAAATTGGAGTTTTCCGTGGTTGTAGATTACTATCATTGTTTCAGTAAAATACCTTTTAGGGTATGAATACAACTTACAGAGCTATTTATGTAGCCTTCCCAACCTGGGGCTAATACCAGGTACCTAGTAAGACTCAGGATTTGTAGGTGATCAGTGCTAAGCATATTATCATTTCGTCAATCATAATTGTTTCAACTTATGAGAAAACATTGACTTCTCCTTGTTTACAAAAGCAATGCAACTTTGGTCTTTGGTCTTAGGCCCTAATTCTTTTTCCACTCTTTTCCTTCTCTCACAGTTCATCCATGAGCTCGGATTTCCCACATTACAATTTCAGGATGCCCAACATTGGATTCCAGAATCTGCCTCTCAACATATATATTGTGGTTTTTGGCACTGCTATATTTGTCTTCATCCTGAGTTTACTCTTCTGTTGCTACTTGATTAGGTAATTGATTTCCATTGTTTGTTATTTCAAAGATATTTTAAAGTCAGAAAATCAATTCTCTTCCCTTGGATTTAGCAAAAGGTTTATAAGTACATTAATGAGTGCAATTTCTAAAATTAAGGGGTAGTTTAGCATTCTAATTCTCTGTGAGTATTAATCAGTAAAACACCTTTACCTAATCCTTAATCCCATCTAACGATAAGTATTTTACTCCATAGGAGACATTTACATTGCCTTTCCCACTGATTTAATCTGTTGTCCCCAGCTTTGAAGGTGTTAGCTAAAGTCATTAGGTCCCAAAGACAAAGACCAAGCCTTTAAAAAATGTCTTCTGGTCTCTTAAGGAAGAGTTTTGGCGATGTTCTGGGTTAAGCTGGACAACAGTTCAGTGGCAGTGGTTTGGGGCTTGGGGCTTTTGGGGGGAGGTCTCAAGATTTTAAGTTTCCATTAGTTCGTCACATTGATCAGATTTTCATGTGATTGGTTATCTGCAAATAACACTAAAAATCCCTAAAGCTCTATAGCACATGGTTTCTGATTTTCTGACAAGTAATTTTGTATTCACCATAGAAAGGTCTTTTCTAAAATTCTCACAAAGTCTTATATAGATATATTGGCTGCTTACGATTTTCAGATTTTGCTCAGAAAAAAAAATATTTGAGGCTAATACAACTAAAGTATTAACAGGGAAAGTTTAAAAATCTGTTTGTTTCTAGAATTTCTCATTTTCCTTTGTTGCAGTTAGCAGCCATGAAGTCAGCCTCTGACTCACAACCGCTCCCTGTGTTCCAGGAGTAGCGCTGCCCCCGAGGGTCTCGTGCTGTCCTCTGGACCTTTCTTCCATAGAGCAGCTGGCTGGGCTTGATCCACCAACCTTTAGATTAATGGCCAATCACAAACTCTTTGTGCCATCCAGCCTTTGTGGGACTGAATATTTTCATGAATTTGATTCAAGTACATTTTTTTAAAAGTCAATGTTTAATCCGTTTTACATAAGTATTCAACATTTCTTTTAAAAATAAGGGATCAACCATGGCATAAGCAGGAAAGACCTCAAGCATTAAAACTAAATTCCTGTTTTCAGACCTGCTCTATTTCTTGATCATTTCCCTACAAACGGTATTCAATATATGAATTTAATATTTTAAATTTAAAAATTTTTGGAGAGTACAAAAATAATACAAAATATAATAAAGAGAAAATATTCATTAAGGATTGATGTAAACCATCAAGTCGATTCTGGCTACGTGACAGAGCAGAATGTCCTCATAGGGCTCCTAGTCTGTAAGTAAGCTGTAGGGAAGCAGATTGCTAGGTCTTTCTTCCATGGAGCTACTGATGGGTTTGAACCACCAATCTTTCCACCAGTCACCTGAAAGAAGGATTAACATTCATAAGATAGTTAATCCTAGAATGTATGACTCCTGGGATAGCTTTGTTTTATCTTTGTGGTGTTCGTGTTTTATTATAACAGAGATTTAAAATACAATTATGTATAATCAGAAAAGCCGGTGTTCAAACATTTGTATAGTTCTCTTCCTAGTCATTGGCAACATCTGTAAGTTTTAACCTTGATCTTTCCTTTTCTGGTGATTCTACTTTGTTCCCTTTAGTCCTTCAAATGTTAAGCTTGAATTTAATAAGTTATTTATAATCCCTTTGGCGATCCCAAGGTTCAATTCCTCCCAAATTACTTAAACCCATCTTTTTATAATAACCTACTAGCACCTTCAAATGTATTGTTTTGGGCAAATCTGCCTTAAAATGCTTGAGAGGACTAAGGTGCACCTGACCCAAATCATGGTATTTTTAATCACCTATATGCATATAAAAGCTGGACAGTGCATAAGGAAGACTGGAGAATTGATGCATTATGGTGCTGGTGAAGAATATTGAAAATGCCATGGTATGTCAGAAGAACAAAGAAATCTGTCTTGAAAGAAGTCTAGCCAGAAGACTCCTGAGAAGCAAGGATTATAAGACTTCTTTCACATAATTGGGGCATGTAATCAGGAGGGACCAATCCCTAGAGGAGAACATTGTAGCTGGTAGAGAATCAACAAAAAAGAGGGAAGGAAGGACTCAACGGAAGGGACTGACACAGTGATTGCAACATTGGACTCAAACATAGCAACAAGTGTGCAATGACATTGGACCTGGGCAGTGATTTGTTCTGTTGTGCATAGGATCGCTATGAGTTGGAACCAACTCGATAGCACTTAACAACAACAAATAGCAACTTCTTGGTGGCTTACACATTGGGCTGTTAACCCCAAGGTCAGCAGATCAGAACCACCAGCCCCTCAGCTGAAGAAAGATGAGGCTCTCTACTCCTGTACAGCTTCAGAAACTCAAAAGATCAGTTCTGTTCTGTCCTGTAAGGTCACCATGAATCAGAATCACCTCAATGGCAGAGAGTTTGAGTACCTTCCATCAGTCAGAATTGTAGGAGAAGCATACATTAGGTCTAACGTGACACCCACCACCAACCAGACCTTTACACACACTATCCAGAATCAGTTGAATGCCACAACAAACATAAAATATTCTAATTTATGCTTATTGTTCATCTCTTTCCTGAAATGGACATTTGTCTCTTCTCTCTTCTGTATCCCAAACACCCAGTACCTGGCATAATATTAGGCACTCAGTAAATATTTATTAGGTGAATAAGTGAATGGTTTCTAGGTGCAAGTAAATAAATAGGCATAGACTGAAAAAATTTCAGGTAGCAACACAATCAGGTTATTTAGAGACATGGAAGTAAATAGCAAAATCAAGTGGAAAAATGGGAAAAAATGGTTGTCCTTGAAGAAGAGAGCAGAAGATGGCTGTTGTTTTACTAACCTTTTAGAAGTAGACATGATTTTAAAATGTGTAAATTATAACTCAGCTATGATTAAAATAAATAAAAGTAGAGAACATTTTAATTGATTACCTAATAGAAATTATAAGGCCTTGAACCAAGATAATGGCAGTGGATTGAGATGACAGAAGAGAGTATGTTTTGATTGTGACAAATAGTGGGGCAGGGAAAATGCACTGAAATTGATAGCGAGCATTAAGACAAGAAAAGGAAAAGTTTAGACTCTTTCCTGAGCTTCTGGGTTAGGCAGCTGGATTGCCCAGGTAGTAATCCCTTCACAGTGATAGAAAATGCATTGGCAACTTCAAGGTTCAGGGATGCAGGATTCTGTTTTAGACAAGGCAAAACTGAGTTCCCTATATAAGAGAGATGTTTTGATGTTTCATTGAAGATATGAGTCTAAAATCTACAAGAAGTCTGATCTAGAAATAGGTTGTACAAGACTAGGTGTAACTGCAACCTAGAGTGTCCCTTAGGGAGACTATTAGATTGAAATCAAATGGATCTGGGACAAACCCTTGGGAAAAACTGATATTTAAAAAGAGCCTAGAAGAGAACGTGGGATAGGAGAAAAAGCTTGAGAGAGGAGTCCCATAAAAAGGGGTTCAGTTTTTAAAAAGGGGTTCAGTGTCAGCTGCTGCTCCCCAGGCTAGAGAAGTGCCTGTTGCATGTAACAGTGAGGTTCGTGTTGATAACCTCAGTTAGGACCGTTTCAGTAGCAGGAGGCAGAGGGTGATGGAAAACAGGCTCCAATGGGACAAAGCGGGACCAACCAGTGAGAAAAGCACCTCTTCGTAGAAGACTCCTGGCCTGAGAAAAGATTAGATTGGAAGTGGGGGTAAGGAGAGATGCTATAGAAGAAGGAAAGTATTTTGGTGTGTTGTTGTGTTTTGTTTGTTAACAATTTTATATTGATTGAGATGGTTGTTGAGGATTTCTCAGAAAGGATAAATTGGTAAGAAGGGACACATTCAAGAAAGGTAAAGAATAAAACTCGATTCTGGCTCTTGAGATAGGAGAATTGCCCCTGTGGGTTTCCAAGACTGTAAATCTTCATAGGAGTAGAAAACCTCATTTTTCTCCCCATTCTCCTAAAACAGAGATAAAGTAACTAAGGAGCCTTGCTGGTGCTGTGCGCTAAGCATTGGACTGCCAACCCCAATATCTGATGTTCAAATCCACCAGCCGCTCCAAGGGAGAAAGATGAGGCTTTCCACTCCTGTAAAAGTTTACAGTCTCAGAAACCTTATGTGGGGTTAGAAGGCACTGGGTTTGGTTGGGTTTGATAAAGAGTGATACATGTGTAGGTATGTGGATTGAGAGCCGGAAAATTAAATACCTGACATTGGAAGAAAAAACACATTTTTTCTGTTGAGTAAAATATGCAGTTGACAACAATGAGGGAGAGATTGATAGTAAGCTTGGAGAGAGTGGCAAGAGTTTGAAGTGACCACTGTGTGGAAGATTAGGATGCTGAGCAATGAGGGAAAAACTGAGAAAGGAGACCACAAACTACAACGTGGCTTTATCCTTTTCTCCAGCACTGTTCAGTGTTGTTCACTCAACCCTCTTATATACTTACTTTTTAAGTGATCAACGTTTATTCAGCATTTCCTAGGGTGCCAGAAGATGACCCCCCCCCCCATCAGGTTGGTAGGCACTCAGAATATGACTGAGAAAATGCTGCCTTCTCAGAGTAGAGCGGACCTTCACGGTGGAGATGGAGTAAATCCTTCTTGACCTTCATTTGCTGATGGGGCATGACTCAAAATGAGAATAAACAGCTGGAAAGCATCGATTAATAATAGGAACTTAGAATATACAAAATATGAATCGTAAGAAAATTGTCAGAAATGAAGTGGAACACATAAAGATCAGTAATCCAGGTGTATTAGGGAGCTGAAATGGACTGATTTGAATCAGAAAATCATGTGGTTTATCATGTCAGGAATGGCAGATTCCAGGGGCATGGTGTCATATTCTTGATCAAAAAGCACATTTCAAAATCTGTCTTGAAGCACAGTTCTGTCAGTGATAGAATAACATCTATGTGCTACAAGAAATCCAATCATTACAACTGTTCAGATTTACACACCAACCACTAAATTATCTCAGGGGCAAACAACCTGCAAGACGCACTCTAGAAGAGGCTGATGGGGGCCACAGACAGACAGAGCACTGTGACTCCTGGGACTGATAGGACGCCAAGGCTGGGGTGAGTCAGCAACTGAATTCAGTTTAGAGTCGGATTGGGTCGTGGACATGGTCAGCCGCTCAGTAAAGTTGGAAGGGACTGTTGGTGTTGAATAAACCTATCCAGAAGGAAATAAATTCATATGTAAGAAAGACCGAAAATGAATGACTTAAGGTTCTCTTTCGTGAAGCTCAAAACAAAAAAAAACCAAAAACAGCCAATTCAACCCAAAGGAAAGGAAAAAGAGGAAAATTTAAAGGTAAGCACATAAGCTTTAATGTTAGAAAAATAAATGTATACCAGATAAATCCATGAGCCCCAAAGTTAGTTCTTTAGAAAGATTACTAGTGTTGATGAATTCCAGGAAAAACAGTCAAGAAAAAGAGAGAGGAAACATAATTAATCATATCAGAAATGCCAAAGAGAACATTGCTACAACATTACAAGATTATAAGAGGATATTATGAACAACTTCCTTCCAGTAAATTTGAAGTTAGTAAGATCTCTAGAGGAAATCTGTTTGTTGTTAGGTGCCATCAAATCAGTTCCAACTCATAATGACCCTGTGTACAACAGAACGAAGCACCCATCCTGCACGAGAAGATGTGGTTTATCAAAGTTGAGAGAATAAATAGGAAATATGAATAATTATACATCTGATAAGATAATTGAATGTGTCATTAAAATATTCCCACAAAGAAACTGGAAGCCCAGCAACCTCATCAGTGAATTCCTCCAAACATTCAAAGAATAAATTAGTTTTACCTGATTTTTTTCTACGGAAGTCAAGAAAATACTTATCAACTCATATAATAATGGGGCCAGCATAACTTTGATACCAAAACCTGGCAAGGATATTATCAGAAAGGAAATTAGAAACTGAAACTACCTCCTGAGGTCACTTTTAGCTCAATCACAGAGTGGCTCACAAAACAGAGTATTTATTACCTGTGAGTAGGGGTGCTCCTTTGTGAAATCACCAAATGAGACCAATTGTCAACAGTTATTTCAAAGATGGGAAAGTAAATGGGGCGGGAGCATAGGGAAGCTAGATGATAGGAAATAGAACAACTAGAACAAACATAATGACAGTGTTCACACATTGTGCAGAATGTAACCAATCTGCATGGACCCTGACACCAAAAGCAATAATATTTTTAAGGAAAAACAGGAATGATAGGCCAGTCTCTCATGAATAAAATATTAGTAAATCCTATTCAAGAATGTACCAAAAGGACAGTACATCACACCCAAGTGTAGTTTGTTCCAGGAATGAAGCTTGCCTTCAAAAATCAGTTTTACAATATACCACATTAGTAAAAGAGGACATAATATGGGGGAACTAAGAGTAGAATGTCTTCTGTCTGATTAAAGGTATCCACCAAGAACCTAAAACCCCTCACGGGCCATAGTGACGACTGGTCGTTTTCCTTAGAACTGAAATGAGATAAGCACACTGGCAGTATCGCCTGCTCTTTAGCTCTCTACTGGAGGTTTTGCCAGTGCAAAATCAGAGAATGAAAATATGAAATGATAAAAGCAAAGAAATAAAGGTGGGAAATATATTAAGATTACAAAGTCAAAAATTAAACTCATTCGCAGACAAGTTTGTATACATTTTAAAAATCTGAAAGATTCTATAGGTAAATAATTAGAATTACTAACTGAACTTTAAAAAGCGACTGGATACACAGTCAATAAGAAAATTGTGTATTGTAAAACCCAACCATTTGAATATTAAGTTATCTAAAATTTAAATATTTAAATTATTTTAATACTACTTTGAGTACCCAAACACACTGCCATCGAATCGATTCCAACTTAAAATGACTCTATATAGGATTTCAAGACTAAATCTTCATGGGAGCAGTCAACCTCAGCATTTTCCCACTGACTTTGCAGTTAGCTGTCCAGGGCCTAACACACAGGACCAACAGGTAGCATTAAAAAATACCAGGTACCTAGGAATCAATCTAATGAAAGATAAATAAGACCCCTACAGCGAAATATACAGAAAGAAATTAAAACACATCTCAGTAAATAGAGGATTATACTACGTCATGCATTAGAAAACTCAATCTTGTAAAAAGTTCCGATCTCTCTTACTTGATGTGTAAATTCCATGCGATCTCAGTCAAAATCCCAAGTTTTTGTGTTGCTGTGCACATCGACAGACTCATAAAAGGTATAGGGGATACCGAGGAACAAAACTAACCAAATGAGTCATTAAGAAGAACAAAGCTTGATTGCTGACACTGCCAGGTGTTGAAATTCGTTGCTCAGCCACATGACAGTAAAGCAATGCCTGGAGTCTTCGCCACACGCCAAGCGCCTCGTTTCTAAGTGCTCTTCTCCAGTAAAAAGAGCCAGGACTCCTTAGACCGTGGTTGGTCTCAGGGGAGGGGCAGGGGGAATCCAATGAGCTTGGGACAGCTTGAGGTGGACCCTAAGTAAGGAAATGCTTGGAAAAGAATAGGGACTTTGGGAAAGGATTTAGGAGTGCCTTAGAGGCCATAGCTAAATCTATATGAGCAACAAAATAATAATCATTTTGAATTCTAACCCGTAGACCTAAATGAGTCCCTACTAATAGAAATTAATAATTTAAGAGATCATGGAGGGGGGACACTCTTCCTTCCATAAGCATTTCAATTAATAAATATATAAGAAATTGAAATTTTTAAAAAATTATCATTAGGTCAACACTAGTAACAACATTCGTTGTAAGCAAGCTGATTGCTAAAATAAGTGGGCAAAAGCTTGAGAAAAAAAACAAGGTATTTCTATAGTTTCAACATCTCTCAAAATAGTCCAGAGGAGGAAGTATTAACTTTACAATGGAGAAACTGTACCTAAATGACCATGGTTAAAATGTCAAAGACTTGAAAGACCTGTACTGTCATAGAGTAGAAGAAATTTAGGAGATATAACAACTAAATGCAAGGTAGGATCATAGACTGGAGAGGGATATTAATGGAAAAAATCATGAAATTCAAATAGAGTCTGTGGTTCCTTAATGTTATATCGGTGTCAGTTTCTTACTGCATATTGACACCTAGATAGGTAAATAGATCAAAGGAACAGAGTAGAAACACTAGAAATGACCCCACGGAACAAATTTACCTGATTTACAATGTACATGCTACTGCATTACAGTAGGGAAAGGAAAGCCTTTTCAATAAATGATGGTGAGTCAATAAAAATCTATATAGAGGTAAACAGAAACTTGACTCCTGTTTCACATAAAAACCAATTTCAGATAAACTCTAGCCACCACTTCCTTCGGTATCCAGAAGTATCAACAAGTTTGTGGGGAAAATAAAATTTAAAGATCATGGAATTTTTCCATGGACTTTTTGAAGTGTCCCTATATGTTCTTATTTTTCAAGTTATCTTGGTATCTCATTGCTCATTTCTATCTTTTAGGCTAAGACATCAAGCACACAAAGAATTTTATGCCTACAAACAGGTATGATAAACTTCAGATTAGCTTTGGCTGTGGTTGGGTCTCCCTCTGCCCCCAACCCCACCCCATCCCGCAAAATAGGTATCTGTTCAGATATTAAGCTGGGGCTGGATTTACTCGTGTTCAGTTAGAATTTCATTTGCCAGCTTGCAGTACAAGCCAAACTGAATTCACTTTCTTAAACACCCTTCTTAAGTATTATTGGAAAGGTCAGGTGATATCATTTAAATGTTAGCCAACATTTGCTAAAATGCCGCTGCAGCTTGTAATCACTGAAGTTGCCGTGACATTCAGAAACCCCATTGAATGGATTTTTTACTGCCTTTTCCATTACAAGAAATACTCCTCTAGCTGATGGTCCTGCATGCTACACCGCTATCGTCTATCCCATTGTCTTTTCCCTTCAGTAGTTTCTTCTTTAAGTTCATAGTCTTGGCTTTTATGGAAGTCCAAGAAAAATTCGTGCTTTATTCCTGTATGTCCCCCATGAATATCAAACAGTGGGCCAAGATGTTTCTTGGTTCCCTTTGACCCTAAGCATAAAGTTATTTCTGCTGCCCTTATCTTTTAAAATCTTTTCCTTTTTCAATGTTCCATCCTATTTGGATTTTTAACCTTGCTGACACTGATATCATAAGTCCATGTCACCATTTTAAGATTACGTCTCTCTTTATCTTTTTAGAGATCTGAATTCATTAGCTAATGTCCTAGGTGCGCACACTGATGGGATCCTCAAGTAAAACCTCCACTCTTGCTTCCCTGTAGGTCCATGTAGGATTCCAAATCAGAATGGAATCTTACCTTTTTCTAAATGAATCTTTTTGTTGTTCTTTCTTGTCTCAGTCATAATCTTTTTTTTTTAAGATGTCACACTATTTTCTTTCTTTTTTTGAATCATTTTATTAGGGGCCCATGCAACTTTTATCACGATCCATACATACATCAATTGTGTAAAGCACATTTGTACATTCATTGCCCTCATCATTCTCAAAACATTTGCTCTCCACTTAAGCCCCTGCCATCAGCTCCTCATTTTCCCCTCCCTCCCTGCTCCCTCCCCCTTATGAACCCTTGCTAATTTATAAATTATTATTTTGTCATATCTTGCACTGTCCGACGTCTCCCTTCACCCACTTTTCTGTTGTCCGTGCCCCAGGGAGGAGGCCACATGAAGATCCTTTAATCGATTCCTCTCAGTCATAATCTTGACAGCCTGCAAGAGGACTCTATGTAGACTACCTGGAAAGTAAAATTGGTCTTGGTAGTCATTTTCAGGCTCACACTGACTAGGAGAGTTAATCAGGTCAGGAAACAGATAGTAAATTTGAGCTTTGAACTACACCAAAATAGAAATTTAGTACAGCCCTAAGAAGCTGGAAGATCGCCTCTGATTATAACTTCTGAAAAGGTGATTTGCCCTCCAAATCATGTCAGGTAAGATGCCCAATCATGAAGGATGCCTGTAAGACTCCCAAACTTGAGAGGTTGCCTTCAGATTTCACTTTTTGATTTTTCACTTCAAGATGACACACACCCTACTGAATTAAATATATTCTTTGGGGCAGGGCAAGGAATCTTTTTAAACAGCGTCACTTATCACCAAGTGAAATGGTTTAACTGGTGTCCAGTTTTTACAGAATCATGCCAGGGCTAGCACCTGGATGGATTTTAAGCCTATTACCATAACTATGGGTAGAACCAAAGTTTACTGAGGATGAAACCCACTGACAGTGAGTCGCTCCCTACTCATCGCCTGCCACCCTAGAGAGGGTTTCTGAACGTGTAAATCTTACAGGAACAGACCGTTGCATCCTGTGCTCCGCCAACAGTGCCATCTACTGAGGACAGTGATGTGTATATACTAACAACACACGATGGAGTATGCTTTTCATGTTTAATCCATTACTGACCCATCAGACCCTGCAACCAATTCTCCATTTACTGGCTCATGACTGACTTGGTTTCCTTGGTTAGTTTCACTTAGTCTAGATGGACGTATTGAAACACCTTTCCTTACATTTTTCTATTATCAAAGAGATTTGAAAATTACTTCTCAGGAGGATATTACATCCTTGCTTAAGTGTTGTTGTTTTTTTTAAGTGAGAATATTTTGTCACTCAAACTGTAAAAGAGATTCTTTCCACTAACTGAATATGAACAAAAATGAACTGTGTGCACAAAAGAAAATATTGTGAATATTATGAGAAACTTGCTAAATCACACATATTTTTGTCTTGCAGGTTATATTAAAAGAAAAAGTAAAAGAACTAAATCTGCATGAGGTAAGTTGAAGTAAAATGCTCTTGCA
Source organism: Tenrec ecaudatus (assembly GCF_050624435.1). Classification (NCBI taxonomy): domain Eukaryota; kingdom Metazoa; phylum Chordata; class Mammalia; order Afrosoricida; family Tenrecidae; genus Tenrec; species Tenrec ecaudatus. The sequence continues at coordinate 35,244,411 of NC_134541.1, read as the reverse complement.
TTTCAACAATTTTTAATCATATATCAAAAACACCAACCTTCATAGAATATTTGAGGATGAGCTCACATAAAAGTCAAATGTGTGAAGGTCATTACAGAGCAGATATGTAGAGTACCTATTTTTAATAGGGATGGTGCCAAGTATAAGGTTTCATAGCAGCAGAGATATCAATATGTAATATTCCCTCGTTATCCCTGCTAATTTTCTCTGTGCCGAAATCCACTTCATCTGGTATAGTTTAGCTACTCCAGCTCTCTTTTGATTAATGTTTGCATGGTATATCTTTTCCTTTTTTTCCCCCCTCTGCAATAACACATTCTTTTTCCCCCTTTGTCCTCCACCCCCACATACCAGCCCCCCCATCACATCCTTCCTCCTGAGACTCCAGTGAACATTAGAGTTGCGGGGGGGCCCATGGTGTTTGAGCCTCTGTTCATTTTCCTTTGGGGTGTTTTCTTCTCTGTGTTGGGACTGGGTAATTTCTATTGTTCTACCTTCCAGTGCCAGCATTTTCTTTTGTCCCATCCATTCTGGTAGTGACACTCCTAGGAAGGGGACAGGGGAAGTAGTGTCCTTCTTTTACAGATGAAGGCCTCTGAGAGGTGTCTTGATAGCAGGGATCCCACAGCTAGTGACTGTCTAAGCCAAGGTTAGCCGTCGATCCTGGTTTCTGCCCTGCTCTCCTGCTGTCTTGGCAGTGTTGCAGAAGCTGGCAAGACAACAGTTACCCATCTTCCTCCCTTGAAGATCCTGTCTGCTGTATACACATGCCCCTGAGAGCTCACTGGAGATGAATAGCCATAGTCATGGCCATTAAACACCAGACCCATCGGCCCTGCCTAGACCGTCATGTGGTCTAAGAAAACTGGGCTACATATTACAGGTTAAGAAACTAGTGACAGGCAATCCAGGTCAGCTGTCTGGGCAAGAAATGGTGCTGAAGATGGACAGAGACATCGCAGGAAGGAGTTCAGCATTGATCAGGAGACAGAAGGGGTCCAGCTCATCAGTGCAACTAACTTGGGCCCACATTCTGGCTATCCACTGCTCCACGGATTGGCTGCAGGCAGGATAGCTACTTCCTGGTGCTCCTGTTTGCCTTTTGCTCACCTGTGAGCTGGTGAATGCAAGCATGCAAGCATCCATGTGCAGGGGTATGTGCCCAAGAAGTGGTGGTTAGCACTCAGCACCAGGGTGGGAAGGGAAAGAGCACTATTACCCCATCGGTATTTCGGTGGCTCTTGAATAACGTGTTTTATGTGACAAATTACAGCCATGAACAGGACAAAGTGGGAGGCTTCAGGAGCTGAAAATAGCAGATTACCTCAGGCAGGGCCAGCTGTGGTTCCCACAGTGCAAGAGCTGGCGAAAGAAGACCCTAGCACAAGCCACCCTCGCATACTCTTCCACATGGTACCCCAGGAAGCTCGAAGAACATTGCCTTTGTAGACGAGGCTGCAGGGGGAGTGGTTGCTCTGGGTTGACTCAGCAACCCCCTCTGACCCCTGAATCCAGCATGTGCAGGTCCCCAGTCAGGGGCTGTGCTGCTGGAGCAAGTGCAGTCTCTCTTCACACTGTGGACCGTTGACTAGGTGAGAGCGAGCCAAAGCACTCTCCAGGTGTTCTGGGTAAAGGAAGCTGCCTCTTGCTGTCTGTCTTCTGTCCACCATGTAGGATATATGGTAGGATGAGCTTAAGACTGCTTCAGAGGACAATGGTCCTCAGAGCCCTGTGTCTCCCTAGAGAGCTGATGGAGGTGTGCTCAAGTCTCCTTAGTGGCCTGCACTCTTACTCTGTAGGCGAGGACAGTACTTAGCAAACACATTCCCTCACGAGTGACTTTGTCTTTCAGCTCTGTGCAGTGTGTCTCGAAGACTTCAAGCCTCGAGATGAGCTTGGGATTTGTCCGTGTAAGCACGCCTTCCACAGAAAGTGAGTATTGCTGGGGAGTTGTGCCATGGGGCCTGAGGTACCCTGGTCCCTTCCTCTGTGCCTTTGGGGCAGTGCAGATGAGCTTGTTAACTTGGCAGTTGGTCTGCAATGCAGAAAGTGGGGAGAAGCAGGTTATGTGTACGTGCTGTTAGGAAGGATGAGGTTGATGTAACATGACCACCACAGCAAGGCTGTGGACAGAGAGCCAGACCAACCCACACCTCTCTGGAATCCAGGTTATTAATAGCCATTTAGCTGGAACTTTCCAGTGAGAGTTTCCATCTAAAATGGTCTTAGTCAAAGCCATAGTTCTATCAAAATAAATGAAATCCAGATGTACATGGTTATGTGGGATGGGTTCCTCCCCCTTCTAGACCTCTGAAGGGATCTGCCAGCATCCTGCCTTCTGAATTGCTTCGTATTTCTATTCAGAGTAGTCGTTTCTCCCACTCCCCACCCCTCTTCAAAGGTACTCACCCTTCTTTGGGACGTTGGCCAGGGCTGAGGGTGTGACATGCTCTGCTGGCTATGGCTTCTTAGTGTCACCTCTGGAAGATGGGGAGCTCTGGTTCCTCCAGAGCATAGGATGCCTCCTGCACCTAACGGTCCCGCTCCTCAGGACCACACAGCCAGGCTGCTGAGCGCTTTGGCTGGCCACAGCAGCACGCTGGCTCTGGGTGGCAGATGCGCTCAGTGTACACCCAACAGCTGAGCAGTGGGCAAGGGCCGCCGTGAGCATGGGGCTAACGCCTTCCTCCTGTGGTGTCTTACTCTGCAGGTGCCTTATTAAGTGGCTGGAGGTGCGGAAAGTGTGTCCGTTGTGCAACATGCCCGTTCTCCAGCTGGCCCAGCTGCACAGTAAGCAGGTCCGTGGACCCCCTCAGGGGCCCCTCCCTGGGGCAGAGAACATTGTATAGCTCACCACCAGGATCAGACTGTTACAGGAGACACCGTCCGCGTGGAGCCAGGAGAAACGCCAGCGGGCTCTGGGGTGACTGCTCTACCTGAGGCACCAGCTGCCACTTCCTCTGCCTCATGAAGAACTCTTGGGCCAGCCAAGCTGGAAAGCCACACGTCTGGGTCTTGTGACAACCAAAGCACTCTGACACTACCCCGTGCCAGAAGAGGAGTGGTCGTGGCTGTGGGCGGGGTTCAGGAAGCTCCTGAGGGTCTCCACCACCTTCGTCACAGTCTCCCAGACCCGTCATGCTGAACCTTTACCGAGTAGAAGGGATGGTAAACCAGTGTGAGGAAAGGGAATTGAGGACAGGTCTTTGGGACACACAGCTGAGCTTCTATGCAGGCTATGCATGTCTTCGCAGCAGCAACCCCCAGTAGTCCGTGCGCCGCACACACCAGCAGTACCTCATCCAAAGTAGGACCGCGCACCCATGGTTGGTGGGCAGTGCCAACGAGGCTCTTCATTTAGTTCCTTCACTAGGGCCATTGTGCAAGGCCCGTGACCCAGTTCCTTCCGTCAGGTTCGCAACACCTGCTTTCAGATCATCTTAGCTGAGAGCATTTGATGCTGCAAAGCTGTTTCCACCTGTCATTTCCAAGCCTCCACTCACTGTTGAGGCACCCTGCTCAAGCCACCTTTCAGGAGCCCCAGCGGGAGGTGGTTCGGATCCTCCGCAGTCCCTGTGTGACTCTGCCGGAGCCAGAGTGCTAGTTCCAGGGGAGCTGCTGCCCTGGAAGCCCACTGGGAAGGGTAATCTTTCTGAAACAAGGTTGCGGGTACTGACAGCCCCCCTCCATCCTGTACTCTAGATTCCCCAAAAAAAAAATTTTAAAGCATCCTAAGTCAGATCCCACCATAATTCTAAAATCCACTTGAAATTGTAAATACTTTCAGGAACCTCCCGCCGGGCTGTTCACCCTCTGGTGGTACCCAGTCAGTGTTTGGACTTTTGATAACTAATATGTGTCTTTATAGGAGAGATGCATGCTGCTCTTTGGCTTTTTCTGTCCAACTTTTCTAGATGTGACTCAGAGTCCCTTAGGATTCATGAAGTTTGTGTATATTAGCTGTGTGAAGTGGCAGTGGGTCAGCTAGAAAGTTCCTGTCCACAGCCCTGCTCTCCATCCTGCCCTGCCACAGGAGCGCCTGCCTCAGCCCCTGGTCAACTGCTTCCCAGCCCTGCTCCACCTCACAAATGGGAAAGGGGTCAACTTGGTCTGTGGGAAAGGAGGGAGCTTTGCTGCATGTCTCCAGAAATTTTGTTATTTTTTTGGAATTCAACCTCTGCCATCTTTAAGTGGAGAGGGAACTTGACCTTGGCTCAGGTGGCTGAGGTCAGAGGAGGAAAATCCCCACTGGCCTAGGAGCATGCTGGGCAGACTCCAGCCTGGAAAGTTACAGCTCCTGTTGGTTGGAGTTGGCGGTTTGCTCTGTATGAGCTGTGCATGGTATGCTATTTGGACTGCCTCCTAAGCAGGGAAGTGTGGAACCCTTTCGTATGAAAGCCTTAGCCTGTTTGGCATCCATGAAAAGAACTCTTTGTATTCCCCTCCTTTCCCCGTCTGTGTTCTCTGTTTGTAGTACAATAGAGTCAAATGCTGCGAAACACACCGTTTTCAGTGACATGTTTTCAGTGACCATTGTCAGAAACAGGCTTGCTTCGGGACCGCCTCATTCATGGCCAACACCCATGGTTTTCCGTGGGTTGAATGGCCTCTGGATACACGCCCTCTTCATCCCGGGACTCTGATAAGAACGCAGTTTTAGTCCTCAGAGGACCTCTAGAGGTCAGTACTGTAAATGCCTTCGGCTGAGCGTTCGTAGATGGCACTTTCACTAGTTTCCTGTCCTTTTACCAGGACCCTGTAATCTGTAGGGAGAAACAGATTCCCCCATTTCGCCGCCACAAGCTAATGGCAAATTGTTGTGCCAGATGGGAAGCCCTAGACCAGAGGAACAGCTGAGGCCAGCTGTTGGAGAAGTCCAATGTGGCACATTCCCCCACCCCGGCAAGTGGTTGTGCTGTGCTGCCAGCCCTCGCCTGGTGCATCACTCTGGGTCCCACCACTCAGTGCCCCACTTCAGATCCTCTTCAGGACGCTCCTGTGCATCTGCATCGATGAGTACGAAGCCAGCCAGGTTTACAGCCTTTCTGAATCAAATCAGGTTTTTGTGAATAACCTTGGACCTTCATCAGGGTGCTCACTAAAGGAGTTAGGGATCCTGTATACTCCTGGCTTAGACTCAGACCTGATAGTGGGTCAGCCTTTCTGCATGTGTGGGTGTGTAGCTAATGAGCACCTGTTGTTTCTGTATCGATACACTGGTCTGCTTGGGCCACTAGTTGCACTTTCTCTTAAGGGGGTTTGAGGCTCAACGATGGGATGGCACTAACATGCTGAGTGGACCCTCATTCATCCCCACCTGAAACCCACCATCTCCAGTGCCAAAGCACTTCTTGGTTGACTTTAGGAACAGGAAACAAGCCCAACCAGATCCGTCCGTAGCAGAATAGGCAGAAGACCCTAATTCTCATTAGTTGCTTTTCTTTACCAGTGTGATTTGATTAGGTCTATGCCTGGTAGAGGTCCAGTTGGGGAGAAAAGTGACAGAAGAGACCAGAGGGGGCATGACATAACCTCTTTAGAAAATCTGGGTTCAGGGGTGCAAATAAGGAGGGTGGGGTGTGCCATCACTGCCTCATTCCTTTTTCTGGACAAATCTTGACAAATGATCTTTTTTTCCCCCAATGCCCAACCGATCAAGTCCATCTAGAGTGACTTGGGGCTCAGTTCAACCCATGGCCAACTCTGGGCCACAGTCAGGAATAACTGCCACCTTCTGGTTTTATATCACGTATGCCCCTGACAGATAGAGGTGTCCCCCACTCTACACATCCAGTAGTTGGGAGGGTTCTTGCATATCTGCCCACAGCAAGCACAGGGTCTCTTCCATTTCTCGTGTATCCTTTGGAACTGGTCACTCATATATACAAACTACAATCGGGATTTGTCTTTTACTGTGAACCAGAGGCAAGGGACCATTCATATTCATAAGAGAATCATCCCCCAATGTCAGAGTATCTAAAAAGTGAACCAAGAATTGATGTTTGTAGTCAGTTTGGGGACAAGGTATATATGTATGTATGCAGGATTGCAATACACTAAGCCAGACATTGCAGCCCCTCCATCCTTACACTGGCCTGGCACAAGCAGTTTGTGAAGAGCAGGCCACTCTCCAAGAGTTTAGCTGCCTTTGAAGGTCCCTAACAAGCTGCAAGGCATCCCCACCCTGGCCAGGATTGGCCGAGAGCCACCAGCCATGCTTGGGTTGCAATGTGGTCTCTGGTGAACACCCATGTTTTTTGAGGTAAGAGTTCTTGTTTCATGGGCACACTTCAGCTGCTGAATCTCCAGAGTGAAACACAGGGAGGCCTCCATCTGTCCAGTTTGTACGTTTGCCTCTCCCTCATTCTTGGTACATAAACTTTCAAGATGCTTCCTGTAACCCTCCTCCCTTGGCCCATCATTTCCACTTGACATTATCCCATTACTTAAGGTACAGTGATTAACAATTTCAACTAACCAAAGGAGTGGTTTGAGCCCACAGCTTCTCAGACATTGTAGCAGGTTTTAGGAATCCACTGGGGCATGTCAATAATGTCCAGTGGAGTTGGAATCAACTACACCCACAGTTAAGGGGCTCATTTCTGCCCCTGCAGATGAGTTAAATATAAGCTGCTTCTTTCAAGTAGCTCATTACAGAAAGGGCCTTAGACTCGAGCCTCCCCAGCCTCATACAAGCCAAGCCTGTTTTTAAGAGGTCCACCCACTTGATACATCTGCCACCTGGATCAGAAGTACTTCTTGGTCCCCACCCTAGAAGCTTAGAAGTTGTGTGCACCCCTCCATCCTGTCACCTACAGACTCTGGCCTTGCTTCGCCTTACTTTCATTGTTAGGAATATGAATAAAGGAGACTGGTACATGTTGGTGGGCTTTACAGCAGCTTTTATTATGTAAGAGTAAGGTTCCCATCTGCCGTGGGCCGAGTGGAAGGGACGATCAGGAAGAGAAAGGCTTATGCAGTTAAAATTTTCCAATTCAGCTTTGGAACCCAGAATGATGCCGTTTTTATTCCACTTTTGGATCCAGTCCCAACTTTTGTGATGCTTTTGAACAGCTAGATTGCAGGGGCGTGAACCTAGCCTGTGTCACAAGACGCTTTTTGATGACTCTCTGGGTCCCCAGCATCAACCCGGCCAACCATTTTGAGCAGCTGTACATCACTCACCTGCCCCTTCTACAAAGCCTGGCTAGGCCAGGGGTACAGATGTGGCCAGTGTTAAACGTTCCTCCTGGTGGTAGCGGTCTTCCAAGAAAATGCTGGACTCTCATCCCGGGGTCACTTGACACATTATTGCCAAGGGGTTCACTTTAGTCTTGTAGCTTCCCCCCCTCTGGGAGTCACTAGAAATTCTATCACCCTTTCAAAAAAGGTTTATGAAATGCTGACGCTCAGATTTCATAGACGTGTTTGTACACTAAGAATTCTGCAGCAGAATATTTTTAAACATTTGCCATTTTATAAGCTATATTTTTGTATATTTAATTGCTATTTTAAAATTCTAATGCATTTTTTCTAATCATTCTTGTTAAAAACCAACATGCATGTAATTGATGTAAACAAATGTAAATAGAGATTTTAAAAATACTTTATGTTGAGCACATGCCCTGGTCACTCACCCTTGATGCCTACAAACCGAGTGAGGTCTAACCCAACAGCTGGGGGTTAGTCACAGGTGAGCGTGATGGAGAAACCTGTGGACTGCTCCTGGGTGTCAGGGGCTTGGCTTGGGCTGTGAGCAGCCACGAGGGGCAGGATTGGGGGGGGAGGGGGTAGAGGGTAGGTGCAGAGCTCAGGAGCACAGCCAGGTGGTCTGCCGTGGCTCCAGGTGTAGCCTTAGTTTTTGAAGCAGGAGCTTGATCCCTAAGCAACCACACATCTTGAGAACTCCCCACCCCAACACTCCAGCCATGAACTCCAAGACCATTTCTTATCTGCTTAAGAAATAACCCATCACCCTAAATTCTCCATTAGCTATTGCTGTTCTGACCGCCACTCATCCCTTAGACCTCTACAGTTCTGCTTCAGGGTAACTTCCTGTGGTCTGCCACTTGACTGTCCCCTTCCCTGCTGACCTGCAGAAATCTACCCACCCACCCCCACTCCTGTTCCTGAACCACTCAAAAAGTCCCCCTCTGACCACTCTTCATTTTGTTCACTTCTGGCCATCTGCCCCTACCTTCTGCACCTGGAATAAGACCACAGGACCCTCACTGGGCTCACTGCCTCTATAATGAGGGCAGTGTAGGGGCATGACTGGAAGGCGGAAGGCACAGCCACAATAGTGGCTTAAACCTGGTGGTAGGATGTCTGGGAATTCCACTGACATGCATCTCAAGCCGAGGGGGTGGGAGAAGACTGCCAGCGGCAGCTTCTGTGCGCGCCTGGCATATGCCCAGATGGCCTTGGAAAGTGCGCATAGTGAGAAGGCAGGGCTGCAGGCGGCCGGGACTAAGCCTGGGCAGTTTCTGTCTCTAAGAACTGGCGGTCCTGCTGTGCTTAACTGAGGAAGCTCAGCTCATGAAATGACCATTAAATTTACTAACGGGATTCCCTAAGGACTGCCCTATCCTAGTGTAAGAGTGGGCTGGGAATAAAGTGGGAAGTGAAGAAACAGACAGCCATTCAAGAGAAGGAAGTGGTGGGTCAGTGGAGATTGGAAGTTAACATCAAGCTGAAGAGTTGTTCTGGTGTCTGAAATCAGATGATGCTTGTGGTTCAAGTCCAGTTCAGCCAGTTTTATCAGATATGGGGCAAATTTGACAGTCCTTCCTGTTGGATTGCTACAAAGGTTGAATGAACTGATCTACATCAAGCACCTGTTACACCATCCGCTAAGTACAGCAGTGACTAGCAAGAGCTTCAGCAGAGGCCGCCCTCCCCAACCCTGAAAAAGGTGGGGGGGGGTGGCAGAGGGACAGGTCTGCGTGAGCACTCCTGGCTTCTACTTATTCTGAAAAGCAAGATTGCCATCTGCTGGGGGGGTGGGGGGTGTTCCATCTAGTCATCCTGGGGCACGAGGGACTGGAGCTCAGAATGGGGAGTCCTGGGACCACCAGGAGCTCAGCTGGAACAGTCAAAGGGGAGGAGGCAGCACTGAGGGGACAGGGCAGATCCAGTGGGGGCCTGGGGAGCTGAAAGGGGTGCAGCTGTAAGAAGACCATCGCTGAGGCCCTAGGACCGCTCCAATGACCACCCACAGCTAATTTCCACTGAAGCCCTGCCTCAGCAGCACTCCCAACCCATAGACACGTCAAGAGCCCCCATCCCATCCCACTCCAGGAGGCAACCTTGCCAGTCTGGCTTTCACCCTCAACTCAGGCCCCAGGTATGTACCTCTGCAACTCCCGTAACTACCACATGAGCCTAGTACAAGCAAGAACCAAGGATCCAGGCAGAGAGCCAGCCATTTTCTAGGTCCCTGTCAGTCTGAGGGGCCAGCATGCTTCCCCACCCCCACAGGCTGCACAACAGAACCTTGGCTTTCCCTTCAAGACTAAAGGCCAGTTTACCTAGGCCTTTCCCTGCCTACAATATTGATGCAGGCACCAACTAACGTAAGATACTTAAGTTACATTATCTCCAAGGACTTTAAATGATTTTACACAGCATCAATAAAGCTTCCAAGTAAAGCCCTACACCCAGGTTCCATCGTGAAGCCTCGGATCTTCTCCAGCGTTGCTCAGCATGGGCAGCCCACCATACCAGCCTGCTAGATAATTTCGGCAAGAGCTGGAGGCCCTGGACACTGAGGAAGTCCACGGGGAAACCAGGTTGGGCTCCCTCAAGAACAGTCAACCTGCTCACCAGTGTTCAATCTCCAAACATCTGAAGTCCACGTGTGTACTCAGCCTGAAATAGGTGGGCTCTCCACAGTTCCCTGTACAGACAGCCCTTCTTGTCTTTAGGCACACGTCCAGCATGTTTTTCCTACTGGTGGTTTTCATGCATGAAGCAGGCAGCCCTGCCCTGTCCCCTGCCTATTTATGCCCTGGGAAGAAGCCTGGTCTTTCCAAACAGGCCTTTCCCAGGACAACCTGGAACCAACTGTCCTTCCAAAAGTTGCTTCATTGCAAAGCTTCTTCAGTTAGACAATTACCCTGGTCAATGAACTTTGCAGAAATTTGGAATGAAACACTTTTTTCAATACTTTGACACAAAGGCAGAATGCACACAAGTACTGATCTCCAAGGCCAGCGTAACACAACTGTCATTAGATTAGAACGAAGGCTGCTGTACTTGTAGCCAGTTCAAACAGGGAGCCCCCCACCACCACCACCCCCACCCCTACCAGCAGCTGAAGGCACCCAGACCAGCTCTGGCCTGGTGTCTCCAGTGTGTGCTGCTGAGATGTGGAAACGACCGGCACGTCTGGGTGGGCTATTCTTTAGCGAGACCCAAGTCAGCCAGTCCTCACTGTGATGGACATGGGTCATTTGTTCTTTTTTTTTTTTTTAATACATCCTTACTGGTGACTAGTTTTGACTGAATCATCTTGATGACTTAGAAAAATACACTTGTCCGTCTTGATTTGATTCAGTTAGTGTGCAATCACAAAAATGAATGTCTCAGCAAACATAAGTCCACAGATAACAGTGTGGAAGGTTCCAGAAAGCCCTCCCCAGGTAACGATCAGGGGATCTTCAACAGCTCAAGGAGTGCGCCAACTGCTCCAAAGTAACCCTGGGGGGAAAAAATAGACACACTAAAAATAAGAGCCACTCTCTGTAGACATGGGTAAGTGAATTCTATGATTAGTAGTGTGAAAGCTAACATTCTACTTGATCCCTGAGCTCTCACAAGGCCAGCTTCTGGCTAGGAAACCGGGGGCACCCAGGCTGAGATAGGGACTTGGATGTAGAAGACACAGAGCAAGGCAAACTAGAGGTTGGCAGCAACCCCGCTACCTCTGGGAAGAGATGATGCTTTGGCTATGTCCTGGAGAACGAGGACATGGGAACCAACAGAGACCTGGAACATTTCCAGATTACGATAGAATCAAAGTGAGATTGCTCATGGAATCCAACGAAGCAAGAGAAGCCAGCAGGGACAGGTTGCAGAGGGTGAAGGACCTGACTGGACTGGAGGTGGAGTTGATTTCAAGACTCACTTCAAGAGGGAGCTGACAATGGGTAGGAGGCTTAGATAAGTGTCACCACCAGAGAACAGAGACATTGGAGCGAGAGATGCAAAGATGGGGAATTTTTCCCACACAGGCTGTGGAAGGTTTAGGATACCCAAGAGAGTCAGCTGTACCTAGTTGGAACTGGCTGGCTGACGCTAGAGCAGGTGTGAGGATCAGGACAGGTAGTTGAGGAGGGGATAATGTGTTGGGGGCAGGGAACGCACAGAACAAATAAGTCTGAGGAACGAGTTACTCAAGCATGAGAGAGAAGCAGCAGCTAGAGAAGAAATGACACACCACCTCTCACTGAGGTCAATACAACCAAGCAAGCGCAAACACCTCCACCAAAAGGACAGCAAGCAGCCAATGACAGAAGAAAATGCCAGCAGGAATCAGAGACGAATCCACAATGAGGCCCATATCAAGGTCTTCAAAGTATGAGATCAGGTATAAGAGGGCTGAGAATGGACAGAGGCACACCCGGAGAGACTTCTTGTTGGGGTTAGATAAAAACTAATGGTCTCTCCAATATAAAGAACTTGGGTACAGTTCCTCTTTCCAGAAAAGCTTACCAATAAGCATGTGGCCAAACAATAGAGGCTAAAGGCTCCCCTGAATGCCACTATTTTGTGGCCACTTTACTCTGTGTTGTGACAAGAGGCTAGAAACTAGTAACAGCTGAACAAGATACAACAAAGTTCGACCTACCCAATCATAGAGCATACAGGTCAAGGCTGTACATTTTACATTTTGTTGTATACGTTTTATCTTTTCAAACAAAATAAGTAAAAAAGTTAACCATCATACTGAGTTCCACTGAAGACTTAGAACTTACTGAAGTAAAAGATAAAGACTTGTTACAAGCTCTGAAGTGCTGAGATAGAAGAGGTTTGAGAAGATGGTAGAAAAAGGCTTGAGAAAAACCTATACATAAAGTGAAGCGCCTTTAGTGTGAAGGCAGGAAAAAAACACCAGACTCACAGAGCCTAAAAGAATCCAAGTGGGAAAGTATAAGCACAGAATTCCATAAAGTGTTAATGGCTGTTAGGAAGCTATCGGTTAAAAGAGGGGGAGTGAAGCCTAAGAAATTAATCTCCATGTCCCACTAGGAAATGGCTTGACTAGCAGTAGAAATTAAGCAAGAGTTATTTAAGTTACATTAAATTACTAATAATTATATTCAAAATAAGATTAAATAGGGTTTCTTTTTCATTCTACAAAAAGGACAAAATAGGTCAAAGATTGCAAAAAAGGCAAGATGTGTACTATATTACGTGTCTGTACCATGCAAGCTGGCAACAGCTATGTGAAAGAAAGCTTCCGGGGCAGTGGGCTAATGCTAATGAAGGAACAATTGGAGAGGAGGAGGGGCAGGGTGGTTGCACAACTTGAAGTGTGTCATCGGCACTGATGTATACATGAGAATACTGTTGAAGTGGTGAGGAACATGTTCTGCTACGCAGTTTCTGAGCCTTTTTTTAACTTACAAAAAAAGACACTGCTGCAAAAAAAGCTTAGTACTGAATAGAGACTTCAGAAAATGCACAGCAAAAAGAAATTGAAAGTGGAATTTTCCCTCCAATTTTGAGAAAAACCTTCATACATGCAGCACGTGCAATTCTGAAAATGATCCGTGACAATACTATCTAAAAGCTATCTAATACTATCTAAAATCCTCCAATATATGTGAACTGCCCAGCAGCCAGGGAACGTAAGGGGAGATGAGAAAGAATGCTTGGGCCCTGCTCTAAGAAAGAAAATCAAGTCAAGCGATTCAATGATTCTTTTCAGTTTATTGTTTCTCATCTGTCTACATGCTAAGTCCCCATGTAGTGTGGTTCTAATTCCTGGAACTATATTTCTACTTACATTTCAAAATACACAACTAAATTAACTGGCATGTGAACTCAATCAATACAGGTAAAGCAAAATCAAAAAACGAAAACCCAAAGAGTTAAGTGTTAATGCAGAAAATATACAAAGTGGTTAGAAATGAACAATGGCATCAAAAATATATAAGTAAATGTAAGTTTTCCCCTTCAAAATTGCATACGATCACATTAAGAGATCTTGGGACGGAGTAGGAGAAAAAAAGTCCAACAAAATTATAAAAAGGACAAGGCTTACCAATCTACACAACAGTGAACCTAACAGCCATGAGAAGCAACCATCTGAGAGCAAAAGGGCAGCATCTGCCCTAAAGCCAAGTTCAGGGGGTCAAGAAGAGGCAAGACAGGTAGATGGAAATAGGGAACCCAGGGAGGAAGTGGGATGGGTGCTGTCACACTGAGGGCATTGTCACGAAACACAACAGGCTGAAAGCTGTTGAATGGGAAACTACTGTCTCTGTAAACTTTCACCCAAACCACAATTAAACGTTTAAAACACAAGTCTTATGCCCCACCTCTTACAATAGAAAGATAAAAAGGAGGTACAACCGCCCACATCATCGCTGCTGCATTGGAGCATGAGCTGCATGCCCTTCATGTATATACATTGTATTACAAGAAATAGGCAACTTACCTCATGTTCTGAAAAAAGGGCTTTCAACTGCCCCTTGGACCAGTAATCCAAAGCATATGCCAAAAGTCGCATGGCGATAGTATTAATCCTCAAGAAATTTCCAACAAATACCACCTGGTTGATGTTCTGGACACATCAAAAAAAGGCAGTTAGTTTTCACCTGAATTCTCTCATAAAAGCTCCCCTCAAAACAGAATCTCATGTGCATTACACATCCCCAGATAATTCTGGCCTCATTTGAAAGCATGCAAGAGAATGTCACAGGAGAAAACAGAGCAAGAAAAGTATCTGTATTAAATATGGCAGACAACAACAACAGTATTATACTGCTTAGTCAGAAAAACTGGGAAACCCTTATTCAAAAGAGGTTAAGTGGCATAAGCTGGCAAATTGTGTAAGAAACATTATCAGTACAAAAGGGTACATCAACCTCATTAGTAATCAAAGCCAGATTTTAGACAAATTCTACAATCAACCTTCATAAAAAGGAACCCAGACATCCCCTGCTAAGAACGATCTAAGACCAGGGCAGCCTTCAGCAAAGCATCCAGGCACTACATAAGCATGGTCAGACAACGCCCACCCAACCCACAGCTTCGCAAAAACGATTACTGCAGTTATCACTTGGCAAGCAGGCAAGTGCCAGTACTAGATGAATGACGATATAAAAGAACCCCATCAAGAAATATAGCCATGAAGTTTGTTAAACTAAGTAAAAATATAAAATGGTAGGCACGCCAACAAAAATACCTTAAAATACACAGGAAACATGTAATACAGGTAAAAGTAGTACTAGGATATTCAAATGAAAACATGTTTTTAACTGTTTGATGCTGACATAATTCTTTTTAATTGAAAAAGCAACAGTTTCGTTATATTCAGGTGTTTTTTTTTCTTTCTTAAAGCCACACGCCTACGTTATCTATTTAATTAAAAATGTATAGAGAATAAGGCAGAAAGCTGCACCAACTGGTCCTCCTTCCCACGGGCAGCCCATTCTTGGTTCTTTCATAGCCCTGTACAATGCTGCTTGACCTGAACGCTACAAGGCAGCACTGTAAAGAAGCTGAAAGCACGAAGAAGCAGCTCTGCCGAGCTGGAGGTGGAGCCAGGATGGGTATTCCTCTGCCCGCTCGGTCTTCTCCCAGCTTCAAGGACCCTGGGGATTCCTTCCCAGAGACCCTAGAGTTCAATGAGAGCCACAGTGTAGTTACCCAACAGCACCACCCATCATTGGGGATCCTGGCAACCTTCCTCTACTTTTTCTGCAAAAGTATAGAATTTACTTCTAGGTAAGAAGCAGGCTCATCTTTGGTGTCAGAAAGGGAAAAAGCCATTACGGTTAACTTTGCACTGATATAAACCACCTCACACTACTAAGCACTACTCTAAGCAGGGGCCCACAGTTCACTTCCACATTCTCCTCAGAGCGGCGGAAGAAAGCCTGGCCCCCTTACTTCATTAAGGGCACACATTCTTGCTATGGAGCCAATGTTGTTGGTGATGGTGATCAGAGTTGCTCTGGCGAGGTCCTCCTTACTGACGGCCTCCCGCTTCTCCTTGCTCAGCATGTTTCCAAAGCTGTGGTGAGAACAAGAGTGCTCACTGCCAAAGCAGAAGCAACAGAGCCCTGCAGCTGTTGCTTTACTACAACAAAAGTGACTTTGAGGCTTCACATTTGCAAACCTCTTAGGACAACACAACAGGGCAGCTGCTCAGAGAACTGTAGTATTAAATGGCGCCCTCTAGTGTTTTGAATAAGCAGGTGGCTTCCTCTTTCCCTTGATTGCTATTTAAAGCCTTGCTTCCCAGTAGCAGGAACTCCCATTTCAGAAGGGATCTCACCACTACTCCTTGAATTCATCCCCATCTACTGCCCAGTTTGTTGTTCACTCCGGGGGTCACATGCACAGCTGATAAACCCACAGGTGAGTCTCAGAGGGAGCTACTTACTGTGTTTCAGAATCCCACAGAAGGTAAAATATTTCAAGGTACAAGGTGGTTTCAAAATGTTCATGGGAAAATGCCATTCGTCATTTTCATGTACTTTTTCACATTGTGCCCCCAGTTTACCAGCAGAATTGATTAAACCAAGAAAGAAACTCATGTTCAATCAATCAAAATAAGAAACGATTGCAAATAAAAGGCACAAACAAAAATTAGCATTTAGTTGCTGCTGTGTGCCATCAAATCAATCCCAACGCAGGAGCACTTACCCCCCTTCCTTGGGTTGCCACAGCTACCATCTTTACGGGCGCAGACTGCTACCGCTTTCTCCTCTGGGGGAGGTGGTGGGGCCGAACGGCTGGTCTTTTGAGTTAGCAGTTTAACACTAATCACTAGGGCTACTTCTGTTAGTCATTAAGAAAGTGCAATCAACCTGTTATATTACTTCATACTCATGAAGAGCTTTAAAACCAGGAAGACCAACAATAGCAACTATTGACAAGGATGTAGAGAAATTTAAAAGGCATTGAAGACGGGGATAAAAAATAGTAGTCACTTTGGAAAACAAAATGGCAGCCCCTCAAAAAGTGCAACAGTCACCTCACAAACAGCCCCTCCTAGAGTGGAAGCAGCAGCAAACCAGTGCGTTCCGATTCCCAGCCACTGTGGGGCAGAGCAAAACTGCTCCTAGGGTTAGTTAGCACCGTACATTTGATGGGAGCAGGCAGCCTCATTTTCTCCCAGAGTGGCGACCAGTGGGCTGGAACCACTGCCCTTACAAATAGAAACCCAATGCGTATCCCCAAGCTCCACCAGAGCATGAGGCAAAGCTAGTGAAGTGTGGTGTGGGTGGGAAGCACTACTGAATGGTTTAACTCGCAGCCTTCAGATCAACGTGAGTTACTGTACCACCTAGTAATTCCAATCCTAGAAACAAAAACAAAGAGCTGTACCTGAAAATTCCTAATATCCATAATAAACAAAAAGTAGGAAACATCCATATTGTCTATCATGTGACAATCTGGTAAATGTGGTACATACATCCAACACAAGAGTTTTCCTTTACTAAAAGGAATAAAGTACCATGTTTCATGCTACACACATGAATGAATTTTGAAAACATGACACTAAGTAAAAGATGCCAGTCACAAAAGACTGTCTTTTACCAGGCAAATCTCGAGAGGTACAGAATTGATCATGTTTGTCAGGGACAAAGGGTAGCTAATGGATACAGAGCTTCTTTCTGGAATAATGAAAATGCTCTCAAACTGGATTATGCTGATGGTTACAAAATGTGAACCTACACCAGTAGTCACATAGAGTCAATTCCAATTCTGTGAGTGTTGGAGTAGAACTATCCCTCCTGGGTTTTCAAAATGGCTGATTTGTCAGAAGCAGATCACCACACTTTTTTTCTGAGGGAACCCTAACAAACTCGCTGCCATTGAGTCGATGCCAACTCATAGTAATCCAACAAAACAAAGTAGAATTGCCTCTGTTGAGTTTCCAGGGGTAACAGCTGTGCATGGGAGTAAAAAGCCGTCTCCCTCAGAGCCACTGGTGGTTTCAAACTGCGGACCATAAGTATTGTGTAATGTAACCAATACACCACCCGGACTTCTCTCCCAGGGACTCTATAAAGATACTGTTGAGTTCCATCAAGTCGATTCTGATTCATAGCTACTCCAAGCACAACAAAATTAAGTCTCGTCCGGTCCTGCAACATCCTCACAGCATCATTATATGTTTAAACCCATTGTTGCAGCCGCTGTGTCAATCATCTGCATGATGACCTTCCTCTTTTTCCTTGACCCTCCACTTCACCAGGGACTGGTCACTCCTGATAACATCCAGAGTACATGAAACTATGTTGTACCATCCTTGCTTCTGGAGAGCTGCACTTCTTCCCAGACAGATGTGTTTGTTCTGGTGAAAGACCAAGGTGCTTTCAGTATTCTTCACCTGCACCCTAACTCAAACCCAGCAATGCTTCTGCTCGCTTCCTTAGTCCATGTTCAACTTTCACACACGAGGAGACTGAAAAGACATACCATGGGTTGGGTGTGCTAGGCACAACTTAGTCCTCTCAAAGCAACATCCTTGCTCTCTAACACATTAAAAGAGGTCTTGTGCAGATTTGCCCAATACAATGTGTCATCTGATTTCTTGACTGCTGTTTCTATGAACACTAGTTGTGGATCCAATCAAGATGAAACCCTTGATAAATTTTATTCTTTTCTATTTATCATGATGTTGTCTGTTGGTCCAATTGTGAGGATTTTAGTCTTTACATTGAGTCATAATCATCAACAAGCGCTTCAAGTCCTCCTCACTTTCAACAAGCAAGGTTGTCATCTATCTATCTCAATCTTCTTCATAAATATAGTGGAAAACACTAAATTATACACTTTAAGCACCTTTACAATATGTGAACATCTCAATAAAGCAGTTAAAAATTAAAAGCATACATTCCTATCAATTCTATAACACACACTCACTCCCTTACCTTGAAGCCACAGCCCAGCCTGGAAGTCCGAATCTCTCATAGTCTCCTCCATAAATGTCTCGCACCAGTTTATCCACCTTGGTGCTATCTCCACGAGATGCCATTTCAAGAGCTTCTTCAAAAGTGGTACAACCAGTAAGAAGACAGCAGAGACCAAAGAAGGTTCCTCCTCCAAGACTGATTAAAATAAAAAGCAGTATTATAACCTTTTAAAAAGCCAATCATAGCAACAACAAAAGTCAATCACAGATAACATGCTTTAAAAGGATGTGGGGGAGGTGGGGACTGGGCAAGATACTGGGAGGTCTGATAAGTTGTTTCAGTTGTTGAATGCACATTCAAAACTCCGACATGTAAATATCCACCTAGTTCACACAATGAAGCACTTAAAAAAATGAAACAGCAAAGTAAGAAAGGAATACTTGTGAACCCCACATCATATGTATCAAACCCAGTATTGCCCCAACCAAATCATATAGTTGCTACCAGTAGGAAGTCTGTAGAATGATAACAACAGAGTGCATCAAAAACAAATACAGATGAGAGCCAATAAGCAGTGGCAAACGCAGGGCTGGACTCCTGACCTTTGTTCCCTGTGCTGTGTAGGTATCTGCTGAGTGTGAAGAGCCTCTGGTGCTGTGCCCATCAGCCCATTCCACTAGGCTCATGCTATCACCTCCTCCCTTCCTCCCTCTCCTGCTCATGCCCCCACTCTCACCCAAGGACCTTCACTGTTCATCATCCCAACATACCCCTCAATTACTCTTCTCTCTCCCCAAAAATTACTCCTCTCGTTTTATAACCTGTTTGGGTGTTCATCCCATTTCCCAGCCCAATTTTCTTGAGTGACCTCAGAGTCCTGAACCAAAGCAGACTCCTTCCCACCTTCTGCTTGACTGTGACCCCCACCCCAGACTACCCTTCCTCTTTTTTCTATTTATCATAATGTCAATTTCTAGATCTTACTTGATCTCTTGGTCATGTGTGTTTACACATATAAAATTCAGACATTTCAAAGTTAGACCTTTGCCTTAACTTCTCCTCATAGATAATACCTAGTAGCTATAGTTATCTTCTGTGCACTTACCACAAACTCCCAGCAAGAACTACACACAATAAAGCACGATGAGTTTACTAGTGAGATATTTTATGAAACAATTCACCTCAACTCACTGCTGTGGAGCTGATGCTGACTCATCACTACCCTATGGCACAGACTGTACCTCTTTATGGGAGTAGAAAGCCCCTGCTTTCTCCCATGAAACAACTACAGTAATGAAACATGAGTAGAGGTTAACGTAGATCATAAGAATTGTCAAAGAGAAATGCTGTTTGCATAATCCCAGGGGGAAAAAACTGAACCTCCCACATACATAACAGATCTTGAACATATAGGAAGTCATATGCAATATCTGAACACTCAGTTTTAACCTATTATGACAAGAACAAGAAGCACTGGCATTCTTATAAAAGACTTACCTGGTACCTGTAACCCGCTTATAATTATCTTTGGAATACACTGCTAGGATGCTAACCCCAGAGCCAATGTTCACCAGAAGCAGAGGATATGGATTTTTCAAATCAAATGGTAACTTCTGACATTTCTCAGAATCAGCAGGATTTTCAAAGTAATAGCACTGTGACCGTCCATTGAATCCAACTGAGTCAATATACAAAATTCCTTTTATTAAACAATCTAGTTCATCAAGTTTATGAAGCTGAAGATCACCTATCTGTAAGGAAATAAGACATATTCAGACTTTTTAACAAATGGGAAATTCCATTAACAATGCATCCCCCTCTATAATCCAAAAGACCCCAAAAGCACTTCTGGGTATGTATTATTTGTGCATGTTTTATAGAACAGATTTGGGGACAACATCCATAGGACAGGCTTGTAAGATAGACTTCTAGTCCTACAGACTGCTGAAGTCTCATCCCCATCAGAAACCAACTTCAAAAAATCCAAGTGCCAGTGACCACATGGTGACCCAGAGTGGGAGTCACAAGGACTCTGGTTGCATTCCAAAAGCCCATCTTTCGGGAGCTGTATCAAAATAGGCCACATACATTAGCACTTAATAACTTGAAGTCAAAGGTAAAGTGCCCAATTAGAAGATAGATTTGCTATCTAAACTAGTGTCTCATGGGGGTAAGGGGAATATTTTAGCAGTATCAAAATTTAAGTCATTTTTATCAATAGAATTCTATTTAAGTTAAATAAGAATGATTAAAATAGTGTTCATATACGTATGGAACACTAAAATATGCTTAGTTGTGGGGTGATTAGAACTGTTATTTACACTGCTGGTTGTACTGTAAAATAACACAACCAATATGGAAAATAGTGTGATACTTCTTTATAAAGCTATAAACAATCCCACCCCTCAGATCCACATCCAAGATATATGAGCAGTGACATAAACAGACATGCACATCTATGTTCATTACAGACTATTTACATTTGCAACCCAGTGGATACAACTTAAGTGCCCATCAACAACTGCATAAACATATTGTGGTACATACATATAATGGTAGATTCCACAACTATCTGGACTAATGATTGGTCCAGAAAAAAAATCCACTCTGGATGAAACTGAAGGACATCATGCTAAGTGAAACAATCAACCACAAAAGGGCAAATAAAATGGAGCTTTCAAAATTTCGTGGAAAAATTGAATTCAAAGATAATAAAATTAGTTTTTGTTTTCCATTTTTTGAAACCCCTTCATACTGCATGATACCATTTTATTTAAAAAATCATAAACAGGATTACACGGAGAAAACATTTTTGATGGTTACCAGGGATGGGAAGGGGAGGCAGGGCAAATCACTTACTAGATAGTAGACACATTCTAGCGAAGGGAGAGACAACTCACAAGACAGGGAAGTCAGCACATGACCATGGTGCACGAAGACAATGCCAGGTGCGGAAGAATAAAGGGCACGATAGTAAGTACTGTGATACACACAATTCTGCAGCAGTGGAGATAACCCGAAATGCTTAAGTGGTTTACCAGTCGTTAAGCATGGTCTACAGGTGTGGGAGGGCATCCAATAGTACACAGTACATGTAGGTACCGTTGTGGGCGTGTGTGTACTTGTATGGCCCATGTGCATAATTCACATATACTAGAAGCTTCAAAAAGTAAAAGGGGAAAACGTCATTATTTCCATTTTGTTCTTGAAGTCCCTTCAAATAATAAAGCACACAAGGGCACCATTATGGAAACCCCTTAGTCATGTGCAAACACCTGTGTGACTGAGTCCCTGGGCTGGAAAGGCTAAAGGACCACAGTCTAGATTGACCAGCCCGCACAGTTCGTAAAGAGAACATACCTATATTCTTAGTGGGTAACGTCAGGGGTCTTAAAAGCTTGCCAGCTGCCACTCCTGACAGAAACAATGCAGAATGAAGAAAACCAAAACTCCTGGATATAATTAGTCCAAAAGACTAATGACCCGCAGTCCTAGCAGTCTCCTCAAACCTGAAACCAAAACTAGATGATGCCCAGTGACTGGTCCAACCAGAGACACATCAAAGGTTCCAGGTAAAATGAGATAAAAATGTAGAAAACTCAAATTTGTAAAAAAGATCAGACTTTACTGGGGAAACTGAAATTACCACGCTTTTAGCCAAAATTGGATCCACCGCCAGAGGTTACCTTTCAGCCAAATTAAAAGACTAGCCTGTAAAATAAACAATAGCACAAGAGAAATGTGCTGCTTACAACAATCAGCTAGACACGACCAAACAGGCAACATGTGCCCCAAAACAAGGAAGGGCAGATACAATAGGGAAAAACATAAAAACAGGAAGATGCTGACCCATTGGGGGGCAGCAATCAATGTCCTCAGAACAATCTGTGTATGAACTGGTGAATGGGACACCAAATTTACAGTGTAAACTTTCACACGATGTTATAAAAAAAATCTTTGTACTAAAATGGGAAGAACTCTAAGATATGATGTTAATCACAAAAGCAAGCCGACAAATGTTTTCTAAAATACCTACTTTTTGGTATATCTAGAGAGACAGCAACTAGATGAATAGTTTCTTAGCATTATATACGACCCAGGAGGTTGGGAGCTAACAATAACGGGCACAAGAGTGAACAAAAATGCCCTAAAATTGATTGTGGTGATGAATGCACAACTCTCATTAACATATTTAACCCACTGAATTGTGAGCTATATGAATTATATGTCAATAAAATTGTTAAAATGAATATCTGCTTGGTATGCTTGGACACGCTACAGGACATTTCTACTCTGTCCTACAGGACAGGCTTCCGTTAAGTCGAAATCAACTTAATGGCAGCGAGGGTTTGTTTTCTGGTTGCTTGTTTATGAAAGAAAAGGAATAAAGGACAGGAAAAGGATGAAGTCACAAACCAGACAATGATACACAGACAAAATAAAACAGAGAACATGTTGAATAACAAGGAAAAAAACAA
Organism: Tenrec ecaudatus; assembly: GCF_050624435.1. Taxonomy (NCBI): domain Eukaryota; kingdom Metazoa; phylum Chordata; class Mammalia; order Afrosoricida; family Tenrecidae; genus Tenrec; species Tenrec ecaudatus. The sequence continues at coordinate 35,221,832 of NC_134541.1, read as the reverse complement.
TCTCCTTTGGACTGAAAACATGGTCACTGAGGCGATTTCAAATCTAAATGTATATGGCAGCCTAAAAGCAATGGTCTTGTCCAATTCTCTGGTCACCCTCCCTCACCCGCCCTTGTATCTCCTCCCAAACCACCTCGTCCATAGCCTGCTCAGGTGTCCATTGAACAAGAGCACAATCAGGTGCCAGCTGACAGTCCCCCTCTGGGTCCAGGCAGGACCTAAACAAATGCACCCTGGCCTCGAACGCAGCACAGAGTGCTTCATAAGGCACTTTGGAGAAGCGGGCTGTGGGACTGGCCCTGGGGTCTGACCAGAAGGCCAGCCTGCTGTTTTTGTTTCTAATTAGCAAACTTGCCAGGAAATAACTCAAGAGGTCCAGAGCAATTAATGGTAGACAAGTGCTTGGAAGTCATTTTATGGCAAGGAAATAACATGACTTTTAAACATTATTTTTCAATCTCACTGTCCAAATAGTGTTTGTTTCTTACTCTGCTTAGACCAGACTCGCTTCTAGTTTTAATACTAGAAGACCCACATGGTCTTTTCCAGTAGTTCTGATTCTCATCACTATTGGACATGGGCCAAAAATAAACCAGACACCGATCTCTACACGAGTCACTCCTGATTATCACCAATTTGTATCTTAATCGTAATTCAATATGAGAAAATTCAAGTTCTGATAGAGATGGAAATCTTGCTCTTGGTATTATTTTTAACAGTCAGATTACCATAAATTGTATATAAGCTAAAAAAATGCATACTGTTAGAAAATCCTGCTCAAATTTGTACGCTCCACCTCCAGTGGCACAAAAGACAGTGTGGAGACTTGAGAAGTTTTTATCTCTGCCCATTTGAATAAAAGCAGGCATGTCATGAGTAGGAAAGCGTATAAAGTGCAGATTGCCTTTGCGTCCACACAGAGTCAGGTCCTTCAGCTCGAGGTGCACGTCCCGGATGCCCGTGGACCCGTAAGCCACATTGGAGGTCAGGTACTTTCGAATGCTTTTCAAACTTTCTACTTCTTCTTCCTCTTCTTCAGCAGTGATGTCTTTGGGTTCAAAATAAACCAGCTTGACCAAGGTCCCACCAATATCCAAGCCAAACCACGGAAAAACTAAATGGGGAAGAAGGAAAAAAAAAGTCAGAATGTTTTTTCCCTAAAAACTGCAGTTACTGTAACTTATTTCATAGTCTGTGGCTTTCAAAAGATATAATCACAAACAATAAGAGTTATGGGAAAAGAAATATAATTTTATTTAGTTTGCAAACTTATCTTCAAGTTTTATCTATTTTATTTTCTAATTTTAAAAACCAGGGCAATCTAAATAGGGCAAAGATTGAAAAGAACATCAGAATACTGATTCAAATTAGTATTACAAACAAAACCTACCTTGCATTACAAAATATGCAAAATAACTAAGACTGGGCGAAACAAATGGGGAAGGGAGGAGACAGAAGCTGAGAACAAAAAACACCAGCCTTCCTACTGAACTAAAGGAGTATTAAGAATTTTCAATGCTTATCAACACATAATAAACTGGCCAATACTATACAGTGATGTCTGCATGGAAATCCCCAACTCTACATATTTCCATTGACTAATTTGTTTCTCAAAACTTGATATCCTAAAGATGAAAGGTTTCTTTCAATTAGCTTTGGCATACGTTCTCAAAATGTTGCTTCCGGAGTTTACGTCAAGATGGGTTGCACTGATCCCTTCCCACTCTAAATTCTAGAAATGATTAAAGACAGGGATCTGATATATCCTCTAAAATAATTCTCAGGAAAAAAAATGTGACTGTAAGCAGAACTAAACTTATAGAAGCATTGACTGTCCAGTCCAACCACTTCCGTGGCCCACACAGATCCAAACAACCAAACCCATTGCCTAGAGCCTTTTGACTCAGAGTCAACCCTTTATAAAGGTTGAGCTGCCCCACAGGAACGAATCAGACGCCTCAGAGGAGATGCTGCCGAAATTGAGAGCAGCTATGGCTTAGAGGAAGCTAATTTACAAGCTGTAGATAGGGATGATTGCCTGAGGGAAACAGGAGCAGACCTGGGACAATCACGGGAAATATATTTGACACAACTGGTCATGCCAGCCACTACCCTCTGCTGATTCACCACCCACCCTCACCCCCCATAAAAGCAAACTCTTAGTGGACACACACATTTACTCAGAATGCATCCACCCAGGTGGTTGTTCTTACCCAAAAAGAACGGAAAGCCCCTATGTCCCATACATCCCATCTCCTTCCTACAAGCATGTTTTGAAAACAAGGATCCAAACACTTACTTGTGGAAAAGATGGCACGAACAAACAGAACTCTTAAAATAGAAAACTACAACTACACACCTAATAACCCACTGAGAGAATGAAGTCTTGCACCAAACACTATACACTACATGATATCGTTTATAAGAAACTCCAGACAGGGAGGGTGGAGGGAGAGTAGGGGAAGGAGGGGCAAAAATGAGGAGCTGATACCAAGGGTTCAAGTAGAAAGCAAATGTTTTGAGGATGATGGTGGCAATAAATGTACAAATGTGCTTGACACATGGATGGATGTATAGATTGTGATAAGAGTTGTACGAGCCCCAATAAAATGAGTAAATTAAAAGGCTTTTTGCTCACCAATACCATTTTCAATGTTCTTAAAATATCTCAACAGGCTCCCAGAATGGTCTTGTGTCCTTTGAGATATCTATCACACAATTATTCCTAGGGATCTAAAAAAAAAAAAATGACTGCCATAAGCTTCTGCTTTAAGCCTCCTGCCTTAAATTGAACTGACCAGGCAGACCCCATTAGAATAGTTTTAATGGAATTTCTTTTTGTTAGAAGGCACCCTACCGAGATTACAAGTGTGTTGCTGAGAGAAGCTGTCCACAGCCATCCACTTCAACAGAGACATATTTAAGCATATTTTGTTTACGATAAACCAGTACATGTATGTCCTGGAATCTGAGTTGTAATACTTTTTTATTTAGTCTCATCTCTGTCAAAACGCATGGCACTGTACACTTTAAACAGATAAAGTTTAACATATGTATCAGGAAATCTTAAATATTTCCAAAGCGAAAAACATTTGTACGACACATAAATCACATAAAATCAAGTTTACACTGCTCCCCAGTGACACAGGCTAGAAGACTAGCTTCAAGTTTTAAGGATCAAGATTTAGAAATTTATATCCAGCCAAAGCAGCTTTCAAGTCTAAGTGCAAAATAAATTTTTTCACAAGAAAGAGCTCAACGTTTGCTACTCAAAAACCTTCTCAAAAATAAACAGCAGGTGCACAATATAATTTTAAAATAATCTATGAAGATATGCACTATACACAACAATGAAAAGCAGCCATTTGGAACTTACAACTTCAAATGATTTCAACAAATGAAGCTGAAGAGGGAAGGGAAAGACAGTGAAAGGAAGCTCTGTCTAGTTCAGGGAAAGCAAGATAGAGATTCTGATTAATCCTAAATAAAGTTGCCATTAAGTGTGTTATAAATTTATAGATAAAAAATGGAGAACAGGTCTTTCAAACCACTGGGTGGGTCAACTAATTTGAGAACAGAGGAGGGGAAAACAAAGTAAATGCGAAACAACAAATTATAGTAATGAATGATTGGGCTGAGCTGAAACAGGTCAGCTGCCGGAGGTCAGCAGCTGCCCCCGAAATGAGGAGTCCTAAGAACAATGCCTGGAATGCCTGACTCCAAGAAATGGCGGGCCGGCCAGCCTGCCAGAGCTGGTGCACTCCGTCTGGGCCATGAACCTTGCTGCTGCAGCACAGAGCCCTTCTCCCGGCTCTCCTCTAAAAAACGCAGACCCAGCAAAGCCCGGGATTCCCCTGGGCTACTTGCTAAGCCATGGGGCTGCGCCCAGGAACTCCCCCCAATAAAGCTATTTCTGTTTCTGTTTTCCCTTTGTCCTTTCAGTTACTTTGTCTGTATCCCTGTGCCTCAGTTTACCTCTCAATGACTACAAAAACATATCAGTAAACCAAAACCAAACTCACTGCCATAGAGACAGTATCACTAAGCAGGGGTAGATTACTAAATTTCTCTTCCAAAACAAACAGGGAAAGTCAACTATATGCAGAGCGCTATAAAAAGACACTTAATATCCAAGCAAATTAAGGTTAGATAAATCATAAAGCATCCACAATGCAGTCACATCCTAGGAAGTCAGTTGCTTTGTTTACAACGGAAATGACAGAATTACTCTGATCAGGACCTTAAACACCGTACAAAGACCAATACAGCAGATAAAATACTTAGCTTACATTTAGAAGCCATGGGTAAAAGGCATACCTATGTTTCAGACCAAGGAACTATGCTTAGTTAAGAGACACCTCTCCAAATAGTAATCCACAGAGGAAAAAATACACATCTCTCGTCTCGTCTCTCAATCACAAATTATATGAAGCTTCAAAGTAAGTGAAAATAATGGAGTTAAAAGGTAATGTATCCATGAACTTCTGACGTCTCCTCCATACTCACTGAAGTGGTAGTGGGTGAAATCGCTGACGCCCATTTATTGAACTGATGATTTGCCACACTTCTCACTGTTTGGATTTGAGTGGGACAAAGTAATCCATGCTGAATGTTGAGAGAGCAAACGCAACTAACAGCAGCAGACAAAACACAATTCCTTTTTTAAAAAAGGGACAAAAAGTGTGTCACATGCACAAAAATGGTATAACTGATAAATTTGGTCATGATTTTATATGCTATAAGACACATTTCAAAAAAATCTTCAAAATAACAATTTACAAATCAGTGTAAGAATGGACCGTCTCAGAAATATGCAGATCAATTACATACATACACATAAAGGTATGATGGATCTATTAAACACAAATAGAATTCTGTATCAAAACGCAAACACACTTTTACATGGAGGAAACTGAAGTGAACGTCCTTAAAGGATATCAAAGAAGAAAACAAATTACATTCACTTACCAAGATACCCAAACAGACACAAAAAAATAAACCTATATGGTGGGATAAACAATATAGAGGATTAAACAACAGAATCAATGGTTGGGGGGAAACCGGGAGAGGGAGAGGCAGAAGAAAAGAAGCAGGTGTTAACAAACCCAGGGACAAGGGAACAAGTGATCTAAAATCCATAGCAAGGAGGGCACAGGATGATTGGTAGGGCTTGATCAAGGGCAATGTAACCGAGAGGTACTACTGATACCTTTTGAAGGCCAAACATTATAGTGGGACAAGAGGAAAGTAAAAGAAAAGAGAGAAAACAACTAGGAGGTACAGGGCATTTACAGAGGTCTAAATAAAGACATGTACATATGTAAACATATTTTTATATAATAGGAAAATAGATCTATGTACATATATTTATATGTTAAGTATTAAGGTAGCAGACACACATTTGGGCCTCTATTCAAGTACTCCCTCAACAAAAAACCATTTCGCTCTAACATTCTGGCATTCCGTGATGCTCAGCTTCCCTACATGTTCAATGAAGACAATATGGGTGCATAAGCAAATGTGGTGAAGAAAGCTGGTGGTGCTGGCTATCAAAGATATAGTGTCTGGGGTCCTAAAGGCTGGAAGATAAACAAGCAGCCTCTAGCTTAGAAGCAACAAAGTCCACATGGAAGAAGCACACCAACCTGTGTGATCATGCGGTGCTGATGGGATCAGGTATAAAGCATCAAAGACACAGAACAAAAAATCATCAGTGTGAATGAGGGAGAGGGGCGGTGTGGAGACTCAAAGCCCATCTGTAGACAATTGGACAGCCCCTTATAGAAGGGTCACATGGAAGAGTCAAGCCAGTCAGGGTGCACTACAGCACTGATGAAACATACAACTTTCCTCTAGTTCTTTAATACTTCCTCCCCCACCACTATCATGACCCCAATTCTACTTACAAATCCAACTAGACCAGAGAATGTACAGCTGGAAACACAGGGAATCCAGGACAGATAAACCCCTCAGGACCAAACCCCAGTGATACAAGGAGGGTAAGGGGAAGATGGGGGAGAAAAGGGAAACCAATCACAATGATCTACATATAACCCCCTCCCAGGGGGGATGGTCAAAAGGAAAAGTGGATGAAAGGAGACAGGTCAGTGAAAGACATGAAAATAATAATAATTTATAAATTATCAAGGGTTCATGAGGGAGGGAAGGGAAAAAAGAGCTGACACCAAGGGCTCAAGTACAAAAAAAATATTTTGAGAATGATGATGGTAACAAATATACCAATGTGCTTGACACAATGGATATATGTATGGATTGTGATAAGAGCTGTACGAGCCCCAATAAAATGGTTTAAAAAAAGAAAGAAATCAAAACAAAATATTCTAAATGACTGACAATGAACTCATTACATATCAAAATCAACAGGATACACCAAATATAATGAGAATGTTAGATCATCTTTTAATAGCATTTTCCACAAACTTCTTGAAGTTCTCTCATAACTAGACCCTTCACTGCATGAACTTATTTAATGTTATTACAAATTTTCAAGCTTAAGTACTATAATCAACCCACTTTACAGATTAGTAAACTCCAGAGTTTAAATAACCTGCCCAAGATCACATTTAAAAAAAAAAAAAAGTAAAGTCAGGCTCAAATCTAAATGTCAACTCCAAAGCACTTTTAACAATTATCTAAACAATCCTAAAAGTACAGAACACATGCTCTTTACTAATAAAAAATTAAATTTAAAAGTAGTTCAGTGAAAGTTATACTCTAAATCAGGGAAGAGGATCAACAAAACAAAAAATAGAGCTTTACCTAGGGTTGCTCATTTCCTAACAGTAACGGTTTCTTCGTATGGCTTAAGAATCCAGGAACTGGGAAACATGGGCAATCCATTTGTTCTAGACAGCAGTGGTGATTGTTTCAGGCCACAATACTCTTGTCCTGTCTAAACAGTCAGCTTGTCCTTAGGGACACAGATCACTGTCACTGACTATTGAGCGCAAAATACTGTCAATACTATAAACGCTGGACTAATCATTCTTTTATTTGAAACACCAGGGAAAAAATGATGGAAAATATCATTCTTACTATGCCATCATACTCCTTTTCTCAATTCTAGAACACCTATTTATCCCTTTTCTCTAGTGAGTCCTTCCACTAATTTGTACATGCCCTTTGGTCTGCTCACATATTTCGTATTCTAGTAAGACCAGGGGTTCTCCACCTTCCTAGTGCTGTGACTCTCAACACAGTTCCTCATGTTGTGGTGAGCCCCCCCAAACATAAAATTACTTTCATTGCTACTTCTTAACGGTAATATTGCTACTGTTATGAATCGGGCAACATCTGTGAAAGAGTCATTCCACGCCCAAAAGGGGTCACGCCACACAGGTTGAGAACCACTGGTAGGCGAACTAGACTGCACTTAGGATGCATTCCTAAACTCTCCCCCAAAGCAATTATGTAACTGTTAACAGCCGATAAACATATCATGGCTCAAATGAATTTTTTTCCAAAGGAAGTTCCATGTTTATAAATGTGCTCAATTTTCCAACATTTTGAATTGCATATGTAGACCCCGTGTGGTTAAGACACTGCAAACCCAACTGCTTGTTCTAGGCAGCAACATCCTGACCTCACATTACAGCAATTAGTCTTATTCAGGGACTAGATGCTTACATAACACTACACTTCTTAACAGCAGAGTCCAGTTAAGTGCTATATTTGAGAAATCTGAACACAAAGCCTAACAGACTACTGAAAAAAACTGCAAGATGTCTTTCACTTTCAGAAAACAATCTTTGAACAATTTTTTAGAAAAGGAGTTTGCATATCCTAATTGTTACCGCAAAATATGCATATATGTATGTATACATATACATATGTATGTCTCACTGATACAAATCAAGAAAAGGCAGTGCCTGAAGATAAGGGTATAAACTTGACAAATGCTCATAATAAGTTGCAAACTTAAGTCCAGGGCTTTTTGAGGAAAACCAAACCTGCCAACTATAACTAATGACGACTCCATGTGTATCAGAGCTGAATTAAGGGCCAACGTTTTCTTTTCTTTTTAAAAAAAAATACAGCCACAAAGGTGGGCAGATGGGGGAAGGAGGGGGGTAAAGAGATGATTCCAAGGGCTCAAGTAGAAAATGTTTTGAAAATGATGATGGCAACAAATGTACAAATGTGATTGACCAAATGTATGTATGTATGTATGTATGTATTGTGATAAGAGCTGTATGAGCCCCCAATAAATTGATTTTAAAGTGATGACAACATATGTACAAATGTGCTTGCTAAAATTGATGTATGGATTGTTATAAGAGTGGTTAAGAGCCCCCAATAAAATCTTGATAAAAATAAATAAGAACTAAGAATAGAACATTAATACACACAGAGCAAAACACACACCAACACAATAGCTGCTACAAGTACAAGTCAGTGACATTGATTACATCCTTAAAGTTGTATAATTATTTCATCCTTCTTTTCTGGACTGGAAGGATACCTGGTAGAGTAGTGGGTTATGCTTTGAGCCAACCGCAAGGTCAGTGGTACAAACCTACCAGACAAACGACAAGGCAGTGTCTGCTCCAGTAAAGATTTATAGTCTCAGACACCAAAGAGGCAGTTCTACCTGTTCTATAGGGCTGCTCTTGAGTCAAAATTGGCTCAAAGGCAGTGGATTTAGTTGGTGAGTTTTTATGAAATGACAAGAGGCCCCAAATAGCAAAAGCAAAAAAAAAGTAAAAGCAATTTTGAAAGAAAATAAAGTAAGATGACGCACGCTTCCCAATGTTCAGCCACATTACATAGTCACATCAAACAGCCTGGTACTGGTCTATACAATAAGGGTATATATATAGAGGCCAACAAAATCAGAGTCCAGAAACAAAACCACACTTCTGTGGGCAACTGATTTGGGGCCAAGGTACAAAGTTAATTCAATGGAGAAAGAGGAATCTCTTCAATAAATGGTGCTGGAAAAGTTGGATTTCTACATGCCAAAATATGAAACAGGATCCATGAGCTTACGTCAGACAAAAACAAATTCAAAATGGATGAAGCACCTTCATGTGCAAAGCAAAGCGATAACATTTTTAGAAAGAAAATTAGGGGCAGCACTTGTGGCAGAGCTTTTAACAATAGGTTAGGGTCATCTAATACAATAACAAACATACAAAAAGAAAATGACAAAATGGCCCCTCAGAAAAATTAAGAACTTGTTCATCAAAAGGCTACCAAACAAGACAAGCAATCTCCTAGGAGATTATCTTCAGAAATTACGTATCTGACAAAAATCTAATAGCCAAAATATGATCTAAAGACTTAAACATTTCACCAAGGAACATTAAAATGGCCACCAAACCTACAAAAAGCTGCTTGGCTTCATTAACCTTTAGAGATGCAAACCACTACCACATTGAGATACTGCTTCCTGCTCTTCTGGTGACTATTGGTTAAGCACTGAGCTGCTACCAGCAGGGATGATGAGTCAAACCCACCAACCACTCCACAAACAAAAGACTGTCTGCTCAAGTAACGACTTACAGTCTCCCCATCACCTCACCCCAACCCCAGAAATGATTCCTGTTGACCTTCAGAGGTTTCAGGTTCTGAAGCCTGTGACCTGGGGTCCTCTGCCAACCCTGGTCCCAGGTAAACATGAAGCCTCCAGCTCTAGCAGTAGGTGGATCAAACCAAGTTAGGAGGAAGATCCCACAGCAGCACAAAACAAGTGAGATCAAATGTCTTGGTCATACCTCTTTATAGTTTAGTTCTGCAGGAAGGAAATACTTGAAAATTACTGACCATAAAACCCTAGCACAAAATTAAAACACTTACTGTCAAGCAGAGGAAATCTAAGGGGCAGTTTCTACTCTGCCCTATAGGGTTTCTATGAGTCAAATCCACTCAATAGCATGACTTTCTGGGGATCCAGTAGTAAAACTACTGTTGGTTTGAACCCACTGGTCACTCAGTGGAAGAAAGATGCCAACAGTCAGCTTCCAAGATTATTCCTTGGAATTAAAAATCCTCTGAGGAAGTTCCACTCTATCCTACAGGGTCATTATGAGTCAGAAATGATTTGTTAGCAATGAGTTAATATGCCTAAGATTAAAAAAAAAAAAAAAGACCTGAAAATAACAAAGGTTAAAGAGACTGTGGGGAAATAGAACCTTTATCCAATACTGGTAGGCATTCAAATGGTACAGTGAAAAATTCAAAAGAACTATCATATGACCCAGCAATTCCATTCCTAGTTATACACCCAAAACTCTTGGAAACAGATACTCTAAACAGACACTTGTACACAGATGTTTACCATTGATGAGAGCCAGAAACTGGAACGCTAAATGGGCATCATCAGGTAACTGAGTAGAGAAAATGTGGCACATACATGTAAAGAACGACTGAGCCAGTCAGACTCAGGAAGTCTTGATGTGTGCTGCCATGTGGACAGTGAAGGCATGATGATGAGTGAAACAGGTCAAAGACTGCATGACCTCACTTAAATAAAAGGACAACAAAGTCAAAGGCATAGAGAACCAAGTTCATGAGTGCTTACAAGGGGCAGGGAGGATTAAGGGTAGGGTTGCAGAGCAAACTACTGTTAAATGCTGTCATTAAGTTGGACACCTATAAAAAGCTAAACTGGCAACGTTTGTATAATGGTGCTACTTACAACAATGATAAATGGGGATAAAAGGAGTAGCTGCTGAGGCTCTGCTTCTGTACAACAAGCACTTCATGGGATCTGGTCTCTTGGAAGCTTAGGGTCAAGTTTTCAATGAGAACTCCAGTCACTGGTCCACTAATCTAGTACCTCTGGTCTACCTCTAAATTTGAAGTTTAGTGCTTGGGGTTTTAAAAGCAAGTGGTTAATCAAGAAGCAATTGGTATCTACTTACACTTCAAGCCTTTAAGACCCCAGATGCTGTATCTTTTGATAGGCAGGCACCATTTGCTTTCTTCACCACATTAGTTAATGCACCCACTTGTCTTCAGCAATCATGTCGGGATAGTGAGCATCATGGAATGCAAGTTTAATAGAACAAAGTGCTCTTGCATTGAGGGAGTACTTGAGTGGAGACCCAGTCTACCTGCTACCTTAATACTAAACCTATAAATATATGCACATATAGCTATTTCCCCATTGTGATATGTAAATATATTTACATACGTACATGCCTGTATTTTAGACCTCTATAAATGCCCTTTGCTTCCTAGTTTCCTCTATTTCCTTTTACTTTCTTGTCCCACTTTCATGCTCAGCCTTCACTTGGGTTTCAGTAATTCTCAGTTACAATGCCCTTGAACAAGCCCCACCAGGCCTCTTACACCCTCCTCGCCACTGATTTTGGATCACTTGTTCCCTTGTCCCTGGGTTTAAATACCATTCTTTTCATGCCTAAAAAAGTCCTCTCCCTACAGTATGCAATGTTATCTTGTTCCTTCTATCTCCTTTTTAATGTTTAAGCAAAACATTTTTAGTAACATACATCTTTTTGCTTGCAATTTCCCTAAATAAATATAAGGCAGGCCACCAACGCAGAACCACCATCTTATCCAACTGCATGATTCACACATACAGCCCACTGAGGCCCCTAAAATAACACACTGTACTGTTTTACCATGCTGCATAATTGGACTATTTTTAGATCCTGATTAATGCTTTACATTTATTATATCCGTGAGAAGCCATGCTTACTTTGGTTTCACTGAAATGTGACAAAACAATGGGATTTTTTAAAAACATCCTCTTCCATTCTCAATAGGTTACAAAGCAATATATGGAATACCCCTCGGCCCCTCCCCCATCCCAAGTACAGCTCCTAAGGGGTAAAAAAAAAACCAAACCAGTTGAGTAGACTCCCAACTCTTGGTGGCCCTGTGTGTGCTGAATAAGAAGGGTGCTCCCTAGGGGGTTCATGGCTACCTTCAGATCAATCAGGACATTTCTTCCAAAGCACCCCTGGGCAGGCTCCAATCCCTACCTTTTAGTTAGTAGCCAAGAACTTACAGATGCCAACCAGAGACTTCCCCAGTGAGCAGCCACCCTATTTTGATTTAAAATGATTGGAAAAAAAGGAGAGGGGACATGAAGTCTGCACCAGCAGCAAAGTCTCACGGGGCTCCAGCATCAGTTCCTATTTTGCCAATACCGATGCTCCCCCACCCCAAAAAAAAAGTAAAACAGCTATTTCCTTAACTCAAACGTTTATACAATATGCAACATGGCATGACACCAAGAAGCACTCAGAAAATGGTACTACCAAATCTTCAATCAATCTTGCATTATATATTTTTCAGTCCTATGGATCATAGCCTATCTAAAGCTTCTGATGAACATCTTACGCATTCACTGGCCTAGCCTCATCCCTGATGATTCTGATGCAGTTAAGTGGGAAGACAAGGTTGGAAACTACATTTCCCCAGAGTGGGGGGGGGGGGTGGTGATGGGGTGTCAGAGAGGCGGGTGACAGAAAAGGGCTAAAACCAGGACCCTACAAGAATTCTGAAATTAGCTGGAATAATTAGTAGTGTATTAAGATTTTTCTAACCCCAAAAGAAAAGTGCACCTCTCACGCCCAATCCTCTGAACAACACCCAGAAAAATTTTATTAGACTTTATTGGTTCTCTCAAACTTAGGCTCAAAGAAGTCAGCAGCTCAGCTCTCAACAAGCTGCCTCCCTAATATGAGGGGAGGACCATTTCACTTATATCATTAGCAGGTCTCATTATCTGACAAATGGCTTTTCATGATTTATCAATCAGAGAACAATGAAGGGAATACACGAAACAAAAATGTCTAATTAATTCCTTTAAAAAAGATTCCAAAACCATCTTAACATATAATCTTACCCTGTGTTCTTCACAGTGATCTTTGAGTTACCTATATGGTACTTTTCAGACTCATAGGATGAATTGTTTGCAATTTAACTTCCTGGTTCATTGTTATGCTCAAAATTTGGAAGGACTTTCCACACTAGCTAGAAATCTGTACCTCAAGTAATAGTCTTAAACACAAAAGGCCTTGCTGGTGCTTGGTCTTAAGCACAGTGAAGAAATAGCTAAACAATAAGGTTAAGCACAGTGGTTAAATAAGCACAGTGGTTAAGAGCAGCTTCTGAAGGTAGACTTTCACTTTTTCCCCCATTATGTAGGAGACCAAACATCCCCAGGCTGCAACAGAACAAGGCAGACAGAAAGAGCAGGAAGAATACAGCATTTAGCTGCCCAGTAGTCTGAATCTTGAGATGACTTTACATTTCAATTCCACCACTTAGTAGCCACTTGCCACTGGGCAAATGGTGCCCAAGTTTTCCTATTGGTAAGGTAGGATAAAATCTCAAAATTGTGAGGGCTAACGAGTTATCAGAGATTTAAAGAATTGATACTTATATAAACACCCAAAGTAAAGTACCTATGAAAATCTTTGTGAACGTGGGCCACAAATAAGGCATTATACGGCAGTGGTTCTGACCTGCCAAATATGAGGAATTCACCCATCTCTGATATTATTCTAAAGGGCAAAACCATTAAAGAAATATCTGTACCACTTAAAAATCAGATGTATTCCAACAAAATAAAACCAGGTGACTCAAAAAAAGAAATCACGGGTTGAGTGGAATTTTCCCCAATCTTTTAAGATGAGAAAAGACAATAAAAAACTCCCAAATCTTTCACAGCAAAAGTTACATTTACGTCTCCAAATCCTATAAAAGAAACAGGGTCAGAATAAAGACCTGACACCGTTATTTAATGCAAATGATTGATTCCATGCACCAGAAACTTGAAACAGACATACAAACTTTTTAACAAGTTGAAACAGATTTAAGTGTCACTATATTGTAAAGTCTACACTTGGCTTTCAAGACAGATAATACTTTCAACAGGAACAATGGCTGCCAAAAAGAGATTTGAATTAAATGGGGGGAGAGAATCGTGGGCTAGATGGCCAAGTGTCACAAGAAATCCGACAGCAAACGGATAAAAAGGATTCTGGGAAGAGTGTGCACAACACCCCAAGCGGGATGCAAGAGGCTTCTTCCTTCCAAAGGAAAAGCCTCAATACCCGGAAAGCTACAGTAGTCCTGGATGGAAAACATCTGGAAAGAGATGGAAGTAAAATAAAGGATGAGAGATGACCCAAATTCTCAGAAGAGGAAAAAGGGTGAAAGCTTTTAGAAGCGAGCACGCGCGGAATCCAGTTTGGGGCCTGGTGCAACTCAAGGGGCAATTACATATTTCCCAGGAAGCCCGAAATCTTCAGGAAACCCACAACAGGCGGGCTTTGGGGATTCAAAGGTGGAAGAAGGGTCGGGGGGGAGGGGAAGCGAGTCAAAAGAAACCCTCCCAAGGATGAAATCACGTGACTCGGGGAGCGCAAGCCCGAGGAGTTAAGAAAGGGGGGAGGGTCCAGGAGAGGGGCCCTCCACGCCGACAAACGGGAAGCGCTGGCCAATAGGAGCGAGAACTGGGCGGAGGAAGCGGGCAAGGAACCCCAGCCTCCACATTTGGGGGGGCGGGGGCCGCGGCCTCCAGCAGGGCGTCCGGCCCACGCACCGACTTGGGACCACCGTGCGGGGGCAGTGTTCCGGCGCGAGCGCGCGGGAAAAAACGGCGGCCGAGCCTCGAGGGCGCCCCGTGGGGCACTTACGCGGCCGGTTCTTCCTTAGGCTTTCGACGCGCTGCCGGGAAACCGAGGTGGGGCCACTGTAGGAGCCAAGCCGGTCGCGCCTCACGCCCTCCGCCGAGGCCCCCTCCGAGGGCCCGGACGCGCTGCTCGCCCGGCGCCCCAGCGGCTCCCGCCGCCGTTCTTCGGGGCCCCCGGGTGCTGGCTCCCCAGCAGACGAGGCGGAGGCCCTGCCGTGGCGCTCCATGGGCGCACGGAGCCGGCCCGCTCCCATCCGCAGCAGCCTCTGCTGCCGCCCGAGCCAGCCCCCCAGCGCCGAGCTCCTCGCCGCCTCCTCCGCGGTAGCCCAGCCGGAGCAGAGGCACACCCTCCGTCGGCCGCCTCTTCCGTTGCGCCAACGTGCTTCAGGCCAATCAGAGGAGAGCGGGGGCGGGCTGACGAACACACGTCCAATCGAGTCGGTGACTCGAGGCCGAGCGACCGTGCCGCCGTCCAATGGGAAGCTCCCACGGCTGGACTAGAGGACGGGGAGGGGAGCCGAGCTCGGGGGAGAAGAGGGGTGGTGTTACTGAGGGGAGAGTGATGGCGGCACCGCCCAATGGACACGTGGGTGGAGGGGCCCGCGCCCCCTCCCTTTCGCCCAGGCCGGTGGACTGGTTGGCGCCCCAGGACCCAAGAACTCTCCCGGGACGCCGCCGCGCGCCCCCACGTCCCTCCCCCCCCCCCGCCTGCTCGAGCCAGGCCTCTCCCGGCCCGCTCCCTCCTCCAGCCCAGAGGGGCCCTGCAGCCTATGGCCGCCAGACGTTGGCAAACGGACGGGCTTGAACAACCGCAGCTGACCTTAGTCTTTGTCCCTCGGCCTGGGTCTGTAGCGGCCGGATAGGCTGTAGGGCCCTCGGCGATAACACCCTTCTCCCTCCGCGGCACCACCGCCGGCGTGTTTGGGCTAAGTATGTCCCCCACCCCCCATACCACCTGCGTGCGTTGGAGATTTAAATGTTCCTGGTACCAGAAGGAATGAAAGGACTGGGGTTGGTCTCCATAGCAACTGGAAGAAAGGTGGGTTAGAAATTCTTCGCCCCCCTCCTTTGGTGAAGGAGGAGGCATGGAAGCCCGGGCAGCAGCGCTGGCTTCCTGCAAGCGGAGTCCAGACCCCCCTCTCACTGTGGTGCACCCAGCCACGTAGGATTTGTTTGCAGTCGTGGCCTTGGAGCGTGGGGTTTTATGTTGAAACATCCTGCTTCCTTCTCTTTGGGAGAGAGGAAATGGATACCTCCCGCCCTACAAAAAGCCGACCACTAAAAAGCTATTGTTACAAAAATCCCTTCTCAACCAGACTACCCAAACCCGGAACGAATCACAGTGCTGGACATTACATATCTTTCTACTTCTTCCTCTTCCCTCCCACAAAATGTCTGTGACCTGAGACACTTTCCATCCTTGTCTGTGAGCTCAGATAAGACATTCTAAAGAACCAAAGAATCCTTTTCACCCCTTGGCTGCCAAGATGAACTCCAACATCAAAACAACATCTGAAATAGGTGGAAAGTTTTTATAGTTTTCAGGGTCTCTGTACACCTCACTTCATTCTCACAGCAAGATGAACTCAAAATTTCAGCTACTCTGTCTTGTGATAGTCAAAAGAAGATATAGACTAAATGAAATTTCAGTGAACCACAGCAAGGACATGTCATCTCCAGTATCCATACATACATGTGTTCACTAGGCGTAAAAAATTGTTGCCATTAAAGCTCATCTAAAAGAAATGATTATGCATATGCTAGTGGCAACTAAGCAAGATATTAATAAACCTGAAAAATACAGATTGAGCAAAGGAACATATACTGTACGATTCCACTTACACCAAATTCAGAATTGATAGTGTTTGAAGTCAAGGGAAAGAGAAAAAGAAGCGATGAGAAAGGGTACTAGGTAGATGGCCAGAAATTTTGTAATGGTCTGTTTCTTTGTTTCGAGTATGATCCCGTGTTTGTGTTCACTTTATGATACTTCATCAAGGCAGCCACTTTCGTGTGCACTTCGTGTGTTAAACTTGAAAATATTTACTAAAAAAGATGCACCTGCAGAGTTATACTACATTATTATTACATAGGTCAGCCTTGTTCAGTGTAAAGAGTCTTGCACACAAGAATGTGAATACCAGGTGGGAGAGAATCATTGGAGGCCATCTTCGAGACTGGCTACTACCTTTATCCCTTCACTTTCTAAGAGGTGACAAACCCTCTCTGAGTTTCTACTGAGTCTTCTTAGAACCTAAAGTAAAGCATCAGTAGGGAATAAAAATTAAGTTATAATCACAAAAGTTCCAAGCTACAGAGTTGGAAGCCCAAGTTCTTGTGCCTTTCACTGAGCTCCATTGGTGCCAGGGAACATGATGGGTGTAGATTAGGGGCCTTACAAGTCAAGACCTGTTTTCCTAAAGGTGCAATTGTGAGGATATACAAACTTTGCTTTCTACTTCTCCCCAAGGCCAAGGATGTGTGAAGAACATGAAGATCTTAAGCCATACCCTCATCCAAGGCCTGACCTCTGACTTGGGGTCCCATGGAGAGGGGTAAAAATGTATGTCTTATGTACATATACCTACAGTATAGCTAGCGTATGGCGTTCTAATGCCCTCACCAGCGCTCATAGGCAAAGTGAAAGCATTGTCTGCATTGACAAGTACATCTCGTCTCAGGAGAGCAGAGAAAGAAAATTCAAGATGAAATACAATGGGAGTAGAACACTGAGGGGGTGACAACGGTCAGCTTGAATCAAAATGCATATGCATTGTTGAATATAAAACTGATGATTTTCTCTGTAAACCTGCACCTGATTCACAATAAAGTCAATTTTAAAAAAGTAGAATATACCTTGATGTGGATCGAGCAAAGCTTAGGGGATTTTCATTTGCTGATAGACACAGCTGCAAACATCCATTAATGTGAGATGGATTGACATAGTGGCTGCACCTATGGACTCAAACATAACAATTGTGAGGATGGTAATATTCAAGGACACTGAAGATTATACTAGCAGCCAATGGATGTCATTTATTGTCTTTTCCTCCTTTTTTTTAATCAAAAGTAGATACGTATGTTGAAGTGAAATTACTTGCTTCAGCTCTTCTATCCAGAATCTAACTCCCACACAGTAATGGGTAGGAATATACCTGTTATGCTCTCTCAGGGATTGATCAGTGTTGCCATTTCACTGGGTATAAAAGTCAACCATTTCAAGCAGGAACAGAGGAATAACACCATTTTTTGGGGGGGGGGGGCGCCATTAATGAAGCAGGTGGAATATCCCTGCCTGCAGTGTTGGAGAGAGCAGAGGCACCAAGATCATGAGACAGGACAGAACAGAGGTACTGCACTGAGTCCATGACACAGTGGGCAGAGGCCAAGGGACCACATGGCTGAGAGGCTGAGAACCAGAGAGCCATGTACTGCCAGCATGACTGAGAAAGGGCCAGCTCTGGACAAAAAAACTATGTCCTTAATGATTTTGTTATCTTGATTTATAGTCTAACATCCCATAATCATGGAAAACAAATACATCTGATGGATTTAAGACAAGATATGATTCCTTCCCCAATATTGAAAAGGTTGAAAATGTCTTTTCAAGTTCCAGGCCTATTTTAACTAAGTACCTCTGATTTGGGTACTGTTAATTTCTAGATAACCATTAGTTTGGTCCCTTTAATAGTACTCAGATAAGCAATCTGTGCCCCAGATAAGTTCAGGAAATAGGTAAAATTAGATGAAACATCTCCAAGTTTCAATATACTGAAAGTCAATTATAACTCTCCAAGAGGAGGTGGGGTTATGTAGCAGTCTTCCACACGTATTTGACCTTGGAGCCCTGTTTTCACAGAACGTCTCCCTCAGAACACACTTCAAGAAATTCATCTCCGGGTATAAAAATCACAGGCAACTGCTGTTACAGACCATGAAGACCTGCTTCTCTACATGTTGAAAGCTTGATGACTAACATCATCGTCCTTTTCGCTCCCAAATGTACCTTTGCAAAAGCATCCATGTGCCTAAAACCAGTTTGTCCTCATTTCCCTGAACAGCCCACTTTCTGTGGTTCATTTAATGGTGCGTCATTTCTGTTGCCCAAGTAACTTGATTCTTGCCTCTTTATTGCCCTCTAGCCCCAAGCTGAGCACTATTCAATAGAAACACAATGCAATCCACATCTCATTTTAAATGTTCTAGTAGCCATATTCTACCAGAAAAAAAGAAGAAACCGGTGAAACCAATTTTAATAAGATGTTCAAAATAATACTTCTACAGGTGACACTTCACATTTCAAGTGTTCGATAGCCACATGTCTGGAGGCTGTCATGTTGAACAAACAAATTCTACTCAGTCTTTCATTTCAGTTCCCTCCCAAATGGTTGTTCTGCTCAGGTCATCTTCCCAAAGCATTCTACTCAGGCCTCTCATGTTTACAAGTGTTTGATGACTTCCTTGCCTACAGAATAAAGTCCACACAGTAACATTGGAGGAGCTCTGCTCTTCAGCCTCTTGCCACTGTTCCTCATGACTTCCCATCTTGCTTACATAATATGTCCTGGGAGGAGGTGGGGCCTCATAGTTCTCCAAAATAAGTTTTGCTCCTACTCGCTCTGATTCTTGGCTCTTTCTTGGCCTCTATAGGAATATCCTTTCCTCCATATTTCTTCAAGTCACAATCTAACCCATCTTCCATGTTGTTATATTTGATTGAGTCCATTCTAACGGTTTTCTTGGCGGTGATTTATATGACATCAAATTGCCAGGCTTGCAGAGCCACTGGCTGATTTGAACCACCAACCTTACAGTTAACAGCTGAACACTTAACCATTGCACCACTACTGCACACTGGGGTTCTTTAACCCAAAAGATACTTCCTTCATAAAGTCTTCATTTGCCACATCAGATCTGTTATGTAACTCTCAATGAACTTTCTCATGTACTTCCTCTTCTATTTTTTTAACTTTTATTTATTTATTTTGATGACATTTAAATATTGGAATTGATAAATGAAAAAGGTGTCCTCTTCTGGACCTCTGGGTGGTCTTGAACCTTCCATATTTCAATTAGCAGCTGAGCACATCAACCCTTTGTAAGACAATGTGATGCTTTACATATTAAGTTTTGCCTCTTGATCTTGATGGGACTTGGCATCCTCAGCCTTGTTTGGTGGTCCAGGTGGAGATGGGAGACCTAAGGGCAGGAGAGAGGAAGAGGAGAAGGAGAACAAAGGGAAAGGGAACAGGGGAGTGAGGACTGGAAGAGCCCAGACTACTTCCCCTTTTAAAGGAACTCTGAAGGCTTGGTGGATTATGCCTCAGGCTGTTAACCACAAGGTCAGCAGTTCAAACCCACCAGCCAATCCTAGGGAGAAAATGAGGTTTCCTCTTCCTATAAAGAGTTACAGAGGGGGAACCGATTACAAGGATCTATATATAACCCCCTCCCTGGGGGATGAACAACAGAAAAGTGGGTGAAGGGAGAAGTCAGACAGTATAAGACATAACAAAATAATAATTTATAAATTATCAACGGTTCATGGGGTGGGGCAGGGAGGGAGGGGCAAAAATGAGGAGCTGATACCAAGGACTCAAGTGGAGAGCAAATGTTTTGAGATTGAAGAGGGCAACAAATGTACAAATGTGCTTGACACGATGGATGGATGGATGGATGGATGGATGAATGGATTGTGATAAGAGTTGTATGAGCCCCCAATAAAATCATTTTTTTAAATGAAGGAAGAAAAAAAGTTACATTCTCAAATAACAATTAGTTCAATGAAGAAGAAAACATTCTAGAATTGATTGTGGTTGTAACTGTTCAACTCTTCTTGATATGATTGACTTATTTAATTGTATGATATGTGGGTGAAGTGCCAATAAAACTATTACATTAAAAAAAAGTCTTACAGCCTCAGAAACCCACAGAAACCATTCTACCCTGTTCTGTAGGGTGCTGGATCAACTCAATAGCAGTGAGGTGTTTTGTTTTGTTTTTTAGTTTCCTCAGTTTAAAATCCTTAATGTACATGTTTTATAATCCCAAAAATATTATGAGAGCTATTCAAACAAAATCCTGGTCCTTCCTATCCCCCACAGCGCCTTCCAAAGAGTAAGCACACACAGGTAATGTGTTGATGAATGAATATCGTGACAATCACAACTTTCTCAAAAAAAGCCTCACTGCTGCTGAGTCAATTCAATCTCATCATGACCCTACAACAATTTCTAAACTCAAAAAAGTCACTTATGAAGCCAATTCTGACTCATAATAACACTATAGGGCAAGGTAGAATTGCCCCTCTCTGTGTGTTTCCAAGACTAACCTTTTAGGGGCGTAGAAAGTCTCATCTTTCTCCTACAGAGCTGCTGGTATTTTTGAACTGCAGACCTTGTGGTTAGCTGCTCAACATTCAATCCACTATGCCACCAGAGTTCCATTTAGCAACTTTGGGATCTTTTAAATACCCTCAGTTTGTAGTTCCTAGCCCAAAACAATTCCCTCCACCCTTAGACAGCTATCTATGTATTTATAGATTAAGCCCTAACAGCCATGTTTGTAATTCATAACCCCATTGAAATGAAGACTCAACACTCAAAGGACGATGCCACATCTCCACTGTGGACACAGCATCAGAGAAAATCCATCTAAAGAGAGAATAAAGAATGAATAAATGCTAGTATTCCCTCAATGCAAGAATACTTTGCTCTATTAAATTGGCATTCTGTGATGCTTGCCTTCCGGACACAATTGCTTAAGACAAATGGGTGCTTAAGCAAATGTGGTGAAGAAAAGCGATGGTGCCCAGCTATCAAAAGATATACCATCTGGAGTCTTAAAGGCTTGAAGGTAAACAAGCAGCCATTGAGGTAGTTAGTTTATTGTGCCAACCTGACCGAGAAACACATGTGAGGTTACTTGAAGGGCAGAGAGATAAATGCCTCAGTGATCCTTGCCTTTCTAGTTCTCGGGTCTCTTGTTTTCTGATGGTCGGACCAGGGTGCAGCTGCCTTAGGCAATTCCCTGCTTCAGCTGGCAAGGATCACTTCCTGCAAGATATCCCTGAGGAGAAGTCGCATGGACCTACCCTGATGCAGCCCTGGTTGCTGAAGTAGCCTTGTGGAGGCCCCTGCCCATGCTGAGATGCTTACACATTCACTGGCTTGGCTTTCCTCCTGCAGTTGGCATCATTGTGTCTGTTTTGTGAGATGGAGGAGGACTTTGTGGATTGGTGTTGGACATATGGGTTAATATTGGACTTGTGGGCTTGGTAAGTACTGGGTTGGGCTGTTTTCTTGATGTGCACTTAACCTTTATATAAAACTCTTATACATGAGTTTCTGTGGATTTGTTTCTCTAAAGTACCCAGACAAACACAACCATCTAGCTCAGAAGCAACAAAGCCAGGCATCAAAAAACAAAAAATCATATCATTGTGTGCTCACCTCCATGATATGATCGCTGGAGACAAATGGGTGCATAAGCAAATGTGGCGAAGAAGTTAATGGTTCCAAGCTATCAAAAGATATAGCATCTGGGGTCTTAAAGACTTGAAGGTAAACAAGCAGCCATCTAGCTAAGAAGAAACAAAGCCCACATGGAAGAAGTACATCAGCCTGTGTGATCATGAGGTGTCTTAGGGGTCAGGTATCAGACATCATCAGAACAAAAAATCATATCATTGTGAATGAGGGGGGGAGTACAGAGTGGAGACCCAAAGCCCATTCATAGGCCACTGGACATCCCCTTACAGAAGGGTCTTGAGAAGGAGATGAGGCCCACCCCCCCACTATCATGATCCCAACTTTACCTTACAAATCTGGCTAGACCAGAGGGTGTACACTGGTACAGAACTGGAACTGGAAACGCAGGCAATCCAGGGCGGATGATCCCTTCAAGATCAGTGGTGAGAGTGGCGATACTGAGAGGGTGGAGGGAGGGTGGGTTGGAAAGGAAGAACTGATTACAAGGATCTACATATAACCTCCTCCCTGGGGGATGGACAATAGAAAAGTGGGTGAAGGGAGATGTTGGACAGGGCAAGATATGACATAATAATATGTATAAATTATCAAGGTTTCATAAGGGAGGAGGGAGTGGGGAGGGAGGGGAAAATGAGGACCTGATGCCAGGGGCTTAGGTGGAGAGCAAATGTTTTGAGAATGATGAGGGCAATGTATGTACAAATGTGCTTTACACAATTGATGTATGTATGGATTGTGATAAGAGTTGTATGAGCCCCTAATAAAACAACAACAAAAAGAAGCAACAAAGCCCACATGGAAGAAGCACACCAGCCTGTGTGATCACAAGATACTAAAGGAATCAGCTATCAGGTATCAAAGAACAAAAATTCAAATCATTGTGAATGAGAGGAAGTGCAGATTGGGGACCCAAGACCCATCTGCAGGCAACTGGACATCCCTTTACAGAAGGGTCACTGGGAGGAGATGAGCCAGTCAGGGTGCAGTATAGCAATGATAAAACATACAACTTTCCTCTAGTTTTTAAATGCTTCCTCTCTTCCCTCCCCCCCCCCCCACTATCATGATCCCAATGCTACAAATCTGCCTAGACCAAAGGATGTACACTGGTACAGATAGGAACTGGAAGCACAGGGGGCCCAGGACAGATGATCCCTTTAGGATCAGTGCTGAGAGTGATGATACTGGGAGGGTGGAGGAAGGGTGGTGTAGAAAGGGTGAACCAATTACAAGGATCTAAATATAACCTCCTCCCAGTCATATTCAGCGAAAGAGAACGTTAATGAAAGCGTGAAGTTCGTGAACTTAGTGAAATATTTCCATTTCTCTCAAGTGCCCTAATACATTTGTAAATGGTTTATAAAGTATCGTCTAGCCGTCTTTGTATGAACAGACAAGGGTATTTAGTTCTCAGGCATTAAGGTCTGCAGGTTAATAGGATGCTCCTCAAATTCTGGACAGGTACCGTATTCTGTTACTTTAAGTAGGCCAAACATCCCATGTCAATCTTCCACACCTAATGATGATCACGGAAAAGGCAGTTTTCTTTGGCTCTTCCGTGCCTCACAGTCTTCGTAGCTGCTTTCTTCCTGGGGAACTACTTCCCTTCCGCCCAAGCCATTTTTCCTCACCCTTCACTTCTTTGGCCCTTTTCTTTCATCTCACGCATTAAAAACAAACTCGCTGCCATTGAGTTATGTGATTCCAACTCAAAGCAATCTGGCTTAAACAATTTCTCCCTTCGAGAATCTCCTCATTAACACCCTCTCTAAGTAGGAATAGTTTCCCCTTCCTACCTATCCCCCAACTTGCTCTTTTTTTTTTTAAACCATTTTATTAGGAGCTCTTACAGATATCATTACAAGCCAAAGTTCCATTGGATCAAGCATAATTGTACAATTGCTGCCATCATCATTTTCAATACATTTTCTTTCTTCTTGAACTCCTTGATATCAGCTCCTTTTATCCTCTCCTTCCCCCACCCTACCACCCCCCCTGAACCCTTAATATATCATATATATTTACTGTTGTTGTTTGCCATAACTTACACCATCCAATGTATCCATTTACCTAAAATTCTGATATTCGCTCCCCTTGATTGGGGTTCTACAGTCATCATTGCTACCTGCTCCCCTCTCACCTCCCTTCCTGTCCCCTCAGGGAGTCATTATTTCCATTACTGTTTCTGAGGGGCTGACTTGCTCTTTCTTAAGGGTCTTTCTAATCTATAAACTCGGAAGAAGGAAATGGCCATCCACTTCAGGAAATAAGCTGATGAAAACACAAGAGAATATTACCCTTTGGTAACAAGTGCTGGAAGATGAACCCCTGGATTGGAAAGCGACATAAAGCGCACACTGGCCGCACAACGAACTACCCAACCATCCTGTTGATCACCAAGAGGTGTGAGATCAGACAGCATTTTGTTCTGTTGTCCACAGGGCCCGCCCCATGAGTGGGAGTGACACCACCACAGCCAACCACCACCACGCCAGCTGCATTCTGAATCAACTTTATGGGGATATAATGTATTCTATATAATAAAGCTCATCTATTTTATGTATGCAGTTTGATACATTTTGACAAATATATACAACAGGGAGCCACCACAATAAAAACTTCCTAGCACCCCAAAAGGTTTCCTGCACCCACTCCTTCCCAGTCTTTCTCAAGCAACCACTGATGGGATTTACGGTATATCTCTGTCAGTTATATTTGTCATTTCCAGGGGTTCGGATCATGCAATCATTCTTATTTACTCTTCATAGTTAGTTCCCTTCAAGGGACCCAATATGCTTTTTCTTCTTCTTACTTCTGGCATGTCTCAGGAGAAAAACAGCGGGAATGTAAGAACCCTGAGAGAAGGAGCTATGACTATATTTGGACAGTCTCCACTGGCCCAGTAGACATAACAGTTGGCACATAGTGGGGGCTCAGATGTCAAAGCAGAACTAACTCCAGAGACGGTAATTGGATCAGGGCTGTAACTTGGCACCAGGCTATTCTAAGTTAGAAGTCACCTGATGCCAATCAACTTCTGCACAAGGACCAGCTTGATAGGAGCTGATTAGTGATCATGGAAGAATTCTTCAGAATAAGCAGGCATCTGAGACAGTAGTTCTCAGACCAGGCTACATATGGGAATCACAGGGGGAACTTTGAGAGTAAAACAAGAGAGACCCAGGCTACATCCCACACCAATTAAATCGGAATCTCTAGGGATTGAATTCACCCATCAATATTTTTGTTGGTTTTGTTTTGTTTGAAAACTTCCCAGGTAGGAGACCCAAAACCCATCTGTAGACAATTGGGCATCCCCTTACAGAAGGGTCACAAGGAAGGGATGAACCTGACAGGGTGCAGTATAGCACCGATGAAACATACAGCTTTCCTCTAGTTCCTTAATGCTTCCATCCTCCCACTATCATGATCCCAATTCTACTTTACAAATCCGGCTAGATCAGAGGATGTACATGGGTACAGATAAGAGCTGTAAACACAGGGAATCCAGGACAGATAAACCTCTCAGGGCCAATAATGTGACTAGCGATACCAGGAGGGGAAAGGGAAGGAGGGGCGAGAAAGGGGGAACTGATCACAGGTCACAATGATCTACATATAACCTCCTCCCAGGGGGACAGACAACAGAAAAGTGGGTGAAGGGAGACATTGATCAGTGTAAGACATGCAAAAATAATAATTTATAAATTATCAAGGGTTCATGAGGGAGGGAGGGAGGGTGGGGGAAAATGAGCTGATACCAAGGGCTCAAGTGGAAAGAAAATGTTTTGAATATGATGACAACAAATGTACAAATGTTTGTGACACAATGGATGGATTATGGATTGTGATATGAGCTGTACAAACCCCCAATAAACTGCTTTTTAAAAAAGAAAAGAAGACTTCCCAGGTGATTCTGATGTGCAGTCAAGGTTGACAGCTTGTTCTGCGCTAACCATGAATTATTACTGTGTAAAGAAATGCAGTCTCAGCCCCCTCCCCCTCAGATCACCTTATCAGCATTTTTAACTTGAACCCCAAGTGATTCATACATGGGCTAAAGCTTTGACACATCAGTTAAGACTACATACAAGGTGTGGAGACAAGCCTTGGTTTTAATCATAACTACACTCACTGAGTGACTTTTTTTTTAATCAAACTGCTAACCTAGCTAAAATCTTATATGAACAAACGATGCCAAGGCCCACACAGTGGAATGCTATGCAGCCATTAGAAAGAATTTAGGGTATTTTTTCTTTTTGCGGACTACAGAATGATCATAATAATTTACATTAGAAAAACAGGCTTGAGGGGAAATCATCTTGTTAAGTAAATATCTTATTAAACAAATGAAATAATATGTGCAGAGCAGTAGGCATTGTGTCTGGCACATTGTAAGTACTTCACAAATACCAGCTATTGTTATTCTTTTGCTATGCTGAACTACCTGGTTGCTCACTGAAGTGATAATGGTGATTCAGCAAGGCATCGAGGAAAGCTTCGTGCTATGTGGACACAATAAGAAAAACAGACTTCATTTTATTCTAAAAAATTCCAAAACATAAAAAAAAAATTAAAAAAAATAAATAAATAAAAATTCCAAAACAGCACAAAAGTATCATGAACATTCACATACCATTTTACATAGGGACAGGGTGCATTCGAGACTGATTCCTGGTATCTTTTTCTCCCACGATTATTTTGTTCAAATTCGATTCCAGACAATGCCAATATATTATGAGTGAGTGCTTGTCTCTGGATTCTTCTTGCTCTGTAAGTTTCCCCATCCTTAACCCCGCCTCCCCTGCACGTTCTTGAAGAAACCAAGTTGTTGGTCTTGAAAGTTTTCCCACATTCAGGATTCCTTTGACTGCGTACCTGTAGCTTCCTGCTAGTCTGTGTAAAGGCGAAACTGAGGAACAGGGAGGAAGATGGACATGACAGGGCAAGGGAGAGCAGAAACAGAAATAGCTTTGTTAGGTGGGGGGAGCTCCGTGACCTAGGCCAACAGGTCAGGGAAGTCCTGCTCAGCAGGTGGGGGTGAGGGCTTTAAAGGGGTGGTGAGGAATGTAAGGCAATTAGCATAGGGGGTCTGGCAACCAGGAGAGTTGTTGTGGACTCCTTGCAGCTTTCTTTGAACAAGGAACATCTGGTTTCACCAGGTATCTTCTCTGGCCCCGGCTGCTGCTGACCTCGGGGATGTGCAGGGAAACACGTGCAGGGCCCGTGGCTGCCTAGTTCAGACCTGACCCAAACATTCCAAACTTCTTAATATTGGTAATGGGACAACGGTTTCTGTCTTAACTACTTCCTGCTGAGATAGGACGAAGAAGGGGATTGAGTTGGAATGTCTTGTGAACTGATAGTTGGCTCTATAATCTTGATTGGATTCAGGTTTGGTTTCTTTTAAAGAAGTCTTCCGAGATGGTTTTTACTTCCTATTTATCTCATCAGGACAAGAAGATCTAAAGGTTTCACCATCACCATTTATTTGCTTCACCATCTCTTTTTAAGATGTTGATTGGCAGGGACTGTACAGATGTGCTTTATACAATTGATGTATGTATATGTATGAACTGTGATAAGAATTGTATGAGCCCCTAATTGTTAAAAAAAAGATGTTGATTGGTCAGTTATTTGGTGGCGGTATAACAGGTGTAACCATAGTCAAGTCCCAATCAGCTTTAGGTGTGCTCTCTTATTGTCATCGAGGTGAAATTCACATAACATAAAATCATTGTAAAGTGGCCCTGCAGGGGACAGCACCAGAAAACAGTGTGGGAATTGTGCCCGAACTGATCCCACCACCACACTGAGGCAAAACACTGGGGGAATGCAGCGGAACAGCAAGGGAATGGAGTGGCAAGGTCCGCAGGGAATGCTGAGTGTGGCCTTTGGGCCCAGGGTGTGGTGCCCCAACAGACTGGACTGAAAAACACTCCTAAAGGCCAACAAATGATCCTTGAACTAACTACAAGCTTTTCTTTCTTGATGTGTTTTGTTTTGTTCTTTGTCAGTGGTTTGTTGTTGTTGTTTCCTTGTATACTGTTCTTTGTTTTCCTCTGTCTTGTTTTTGTGCATGTTATTATCTCCACAGGTCTGTCTAAATAAGATAGGCTGGATGAACTATCTGGAGGTGAAACAACGGAACTGACAGTTCCAGGGGGACATGGGATAGGGGGAGGTGGAGGGTAAGGAAGTGGTGTTAACAAACCCAGGAACAAGGGAACAACAAGGGATCCAAATTGGTGGTGAGGTGGGAGTGGCAGTCCTGGTAGGGAATGATCAAGGATAAGGTAATGAAGAGGTATAGCTGTCACCCAAGTGGGGACGGAGCATGATAATGGGACAGGAGGAAAGTCAAGTGAAATAAAGGAAAGAGCTAGGAGGCAAAGGGCATTTATAGAAGTGTAGACAAAGACATGTACATATGCAAATATATATGAGTATGGGGAAATAGATCTATGTGCCTATATTTATAGGTTTAGTATTAAGGTGGCGGAAGGACCTTGGGACTCTACTCAAGTACTCCCTCAATGCATGAATACTTTCTTCTATTAAATTGGCATTCTATGATGCCCACCCTCCCGACACAACCACTGAAGACAAAGCAGGTGAACAAGCAAATGTGGTGAAGAAAGCTGATGGTGCCCGGCTATCAAAATAGATAGTGTCTGGGGTCTTAAAGGCTTGAAGATAAACAAGCGTCCATCTAGCTCAGAAGCAACAAAGCCCACATGGAAGAACACGCCTGCCTGTGTGATCACGTGGTTCCGAAGGGATCAGTTATCAGGCATCAAAGAACAAAAAATCATATCATTGGCTGCACACCTCCATGATACGATCGCCGAGGACAAACGGGTGCATAAGCAAATGTGGCGAAGGAAGCTGATGGTGCCCGGCTATAAAAAGAGATAGTGTCTGGAGTCTTAAAGGCTTGAAGGTAAACAAGCGGCCATCTAGCTCAGAAGCAACAAAGCCCACATGGAAGAAGCACACCAGCCTGTGCGATCACGAGGTGTTGAAGGGATCAGGTATCAGGCATCATCAGAACAAAAAATCTTATCATAGTGAATGAGTGGGGGAGTGCAGAGTGCAGATCCAAAGTTCATTTGTAGGCCACTGGACATCCCCTTACAGAAGGGTCTTGGGGAGGAGACGAGGCAGTCAGGGTGTGATGTAGCAACGATGAAACATACAACTTTCCTCTAGCTCCTAAATGCTTCCTCCTCCCCCACTATCATGATCCCAATTCAACCTTACAAATCTGGCTAGAGCAGAGGATGGACACTGGTACAGATAGGAACTGGAAACACAGGGAATCCAGGGCGGATGATACCTTTAGGACCAGTGGTGTGAGTAGCAATACTGGGAGGGTGGAGGAAGGGTGGATTGGAAACGGGGAACCGATTACAAAGATCTATATGTGACGTCCTCCCTGGGGGACAGACAACAGAAAAGTTGGTGAAGGGAGACATTGGACAGGGCAAGATATGACAAAATAATTATCAAGGGTTCATGAGGGAGGGAGAAGCGGGGAGGGAGGGGGAAAAATGAGCTGATGCCAGGGTCTTAGGTGGAGAACAAATGTTTTGAGAATGATGAGGGCAATTAATATACAGATGTGCTTTACACATTGATGTATGTATGGATTGTGATAAGAGTTGTATGAGTCCCTAATAAAATGTTTTAAAAAATCATTGTTAAGTGTACATTTTGGTGGCATTTAATAATTCAGTGTTGTTCAACTATAACCTCTATCTAGTTTCTAAACATTTTCATCATCCCAACGAAGACTCCCATACCTATTAAATAGGCACTCCTCACTTCAAATCCCACCCCCCAGCCCTGGCAATCACTAATCAGTTTTCTGCATCTATGGATTTACCTATTCTTCATATTTTTATATAATGGAATCATACATGATCTTTGTGTTTCTTGCACTTAGCATGTTTTTCAGACTCATTCACATAGATAACATATCCTAGTTCTCCATTCCTTTTTATGGCTGCATAATATTCCACCGTGTAAGCGCTCTAGTGGCTTAGTGGGTTATGCATTAGGCTCGTAACCGCAAGGTCAGTAGTTGGAAACAATTAGCTGTTGCATAGGAGAATGCACGAGGCTCTGCCACTGTAAAGTTCCACAGCCTAAGAAACCCACAGGAGCAGGTCCTCTCTGTCCTATAGGTTACCCATGAGTCAGTCTACTCGATGGCGGTGAGGGTTTGTTTTGTTTTTCTTGGTTGGTATCGACCACACTTGGTCTACACAATTATCTGTTGATTGGACATTTAGGTTGTTTTCACCCTTTAGCTATTGTGCACAGTGCCGCTAGGATTCTTCATGTACCCATATTTGTTTGACTACCTGTTTTTAATTATCTGGAGCATAGGACTAGAAATTGAATTTCTAGATTACATCGTAACACTTAGGTTTAACTTTTGAAGGAGCCCTACCTTCATCATTTTAACCTACTGATGTTGGCAGCATTGTTTGTGTTTGTCCGGGTTGGCTAGAGAAACAAATCCAGAGATACGCATATGTGTGTAAGAGAAAACTTTATATCAAAGAGCAATTATACATTTAGGAAACATCCCAGCCCAGGCCAGGCCAAGTCCATAAGTTTGATATTAGCCCTGTGATAGTTAAGGTTTATTGTGCCAACTTAGCCAATGCACACACGTGCGATTAATAGAAGGGCGGAGAGATAAATGGCTCCATGAGCTTCCCCTTTCTTGTCTCTTGTTCTCTGATGATCAGACCAGTGTGCGGCTGCCTTAACGAGTTCCCTGCTTCAGCTGGCAAGGCTCACTTCCTGCGAGACATCCCTAAGGAGAAGCCACATGGACCTACCCTGATGCAGCCTTGGGTGCTGGAAGCTGCTTGGAGACCCCTGCCAGCATTGAGATGTTTACATACTCACTGATTCAGCTTTCCTCCTGAAGTTGGCATTATTGAGTGTGTTTTGTGAGATTGAGGAGGATTTTGTACATTGGTGTCGGACATATGGGCTAATGTCAGACTTATAGGCTTGGACAGCATTGAGTTGGGATGCTTTCTTAATATACACTTACCCTTCATATAAAACTCTCTTATAAAATATGAGTGTCTATGAATTTTGTTCCTCTAGTCTACCCAGACTAACTCAAGCCTATATGTCAATACTGTCCATAAATTCATTTTTAGACTCACACAGCCATGCAATGATGTTGAATGCAGGAAGATCACATGCCAGTGGTGAAAAGTCTTGTGGGTCCAGTGGTGATGGAAGCATCTCAGCACTAATGTGGATCTCCACCTGGATCCTCCAGTCCCAGGGCTTTGGCTCCATCAGTGTAGCTCCAAATGGCTTGTCAACAGGAAGGGGAAGCAGAGTGTGTCTCCTGCCTCCAGGGAAGAAGACAGAAGTTTCCAGAATCCTCAGGAGAAGGCCATGCCCACATGGAGGCCTCATTTGGCTATGGTCCGTTTGGCAGACCACACTCCACTTCTTCGCAAGTTGACAGATTATGTAACTGTCACAGTTGTCATTACCTAAATCCATTATTTTAATACAGGGTACAAATGAATTATATTCTAATTCTATTGTTATCTGCACTTAATTGAAATTGGTTTATTAAGAGCTATCCGGAGGTCCAAGTCCAACAGAAGTCTAGACAAAGACATGTACATATGGCTGATATCTTCCCCTTTATGGACCAGTTTTGAGAAGGGGTTGGTTTCCTAACACCCTCCAGAGGTGATCATGAGTTATATTCTTTTTTAGCGTTAATATAAACCCAAATACTTTGAAACCATATTTAATTTTAATTCATTGAAGTCATTATCCTGTTGTTTGTTGTTGTTGTTGAGAATAGACACAGCAATACATGCACCAATTCAAGTTTGCGGATGTACAATTCAGAGGCATTGATTACATTCTTTAAACAGTGCAATCATTCTTGCCCTCCTTTTCCAAGTTGCTTCTGCCCCATTACCAAAATTCACTATCTAATCATTTTCTATCTAATCATTCTGTTAGGATTTCTTCTTAATGAGAAAAGAGCTAATCATTAAGTTGCGGTGGTGGTCAACTTGATTCCATATAAAAACCTAGCTCACTGCCATAGAGTCCATTCCAGCTCATAGTGACCAAGGGTTTCCAAGGCTGGAAATCTCTTACTGGAGCAGAAAGCCTCCCCTTTTCCTTAAGAAGCACCTGATGAGTTAGAACTGCTGACCTGGTGGATAGCAGCCCAAAGCATAAATCACTGTCACCAGGGCTCCCTTTGATCCCATATAGTTTCCATATAGTTTTTAAAAGAGCATAGTGCTCAAGGAAGACATTCTTAACTAGTTGAGCTACACTGCTATTGAGGCTTAAAAAGATTTAAGGGAATATTTTTGGCATAAAGTTTAAAGGTTATCTCAGGGCGTGTGTTTGAGAAGTTCATCTAGCCTCCATGACACCTGGAAGGCTGGAGTTCATGCGAAGTTGAAATTCTGGTCTGCATTCTCCCCCTTTAGATCAGGATTCTTCTATACCATCTTTGATCAAAATGCTCAGTAATGGTAGCCAGACCCTATTCAGCTCTTTTGGTCTCCTGGCAAAGAAAGCAGTTGTTCAGAGAAGCAATTAGCCACACATTCCATTTCCTCCTCCATTTCCTCACTCACTTCCTCTCATTCCAGGCCAATAGAGGGTGTTGTCTATTGAATGGCTGCTTGTCAGCTTTTAAGATTCCAGACACTACTCCAAGAACTAGGAGATGAAATAGAAGTATCCGAACATATTAGGTCAATTAACCATGACCCTAATCTTCAAACCAAGAAACCAAATCCCATGACAAGTTACTTGTACATAAGCAGCCTCAGCAGCTATTTTGGGGGATTTTGTTTTGGTCGTTTTTAGTTGTGTAACTTATTGACAGCATTTACAGTAACTGACTGTGCAACCCTACCCTTAATGCTACGCTTTCATCACTGTGAACTGAAACTCAGTACCCCGTAGGCAGCCATTCCTTCCCCCCACCCCCACGTTTGTCTTTCCTTCCCGCCCCTAGGACCCCTTCAGAACTTTGCTCTCTATACATTTGTCAATCACTCTTCTGTTTGATGCTCAAATTGTACCACATTGGAGCAATGGAAACCTCTTCAGATGTCCTTGAGTCTTTTAAACATGGCTCCCAGTCTTCCGTTGTTAGTTGCTAGCTAACTCATGGCAGCCCCATATGTATAGAACTGCCCTACAGCGTTTCCCAATTGTATGTCTTTCCAGAAGCAGACTGCACATCTTTCTCCCACTGGGTGACTGGTGTGTTTGAACACCAGACCTTTTGGTTAGCAGCCAAGTTGCGCCACCAGGCATCTTCCTGTCCCTCTATAGGTAACCATTTTCTAATTTGTTTTTAGTTAGCCCTCCCATAAATTTTTTTCTTAAATGAAATATTCTATCCTCTGCATTTTTTTCTTATTTTATACTTAGGAAACTATTTTGGACTTCATGCCATAGCAGTCTAGATTGCCTCATTCCTGTTTGTAGCTGTAGTATTCCAATGTCCAAGCATGGCCTAGTTTATGTAGTCAGTGTCTTATTGATGGACACCTGGTCTTCTGCTAGTTACAAAGCATGCTGTAATGATGAACTCCATTCTAATATTTAAAATTTTTTGCCAATATATCTATGGATTATTGTTCCTAAAATGTGATTTGTTGAGTCAAAGAATAAATGTATGTCATTTTAAAGGACAGTGCCAAACTCTTCCCTTGTGGTAGGCTATATTGGCTATAACAGTGATCCCTGTTTCCTGGAAAATTGCTCCTTGAGGGCAATCCATATCATGTGATGTCACTGTGAGGAGGCTGCGACTTTTAGTCACTCTGATGAAGCAAGCTACTATATTGTTGTGGCAGTCATATAATCTGTCAACTGGTGAAGGGGTGGAGTCTAGCCTGTCAATCAGGTTACAGCCAATGAGGCCTCTGTGTGGGCATGGCCTTCTCTTGAGGATTCTGGGAACCCCTGTCTTCTTCCCTGGAGGTGGAATATATACATACTCTATCTGCTACATCTTCCTGCTGACAAGATAAATGGAGCTATGCTGATGGAACCAGAGCCCTGGAGCTGGAGGAGTCATGTGGAGACCCATGCCAGTGCTGAAAAGCTTCTACCGCCACTGGATCCACAAGACTTTTCATCCACTGGGCTGTGATCTTCCTGCATTCATCATCATTGCATGCAGTGCATGATCCTGAAGAGGAATTTATAGACTGGTCTCAGGCATATGGATTAATATTGGACTTATGAACTTAACCTGGACTAGGATGGCATGTTTTCTCAATACACAAATTGCTTTTTTATATAAACATCTTTCTTATACACATGAGTGTCTCTGGATTTGTTTCTCTAGTCAACCTGGACTAACACAATTGTGTACTGTCCTATGGGGAAATCCACAGGGCAAGTGACTGTTAGTGGCTTTTGGCCAGCAGTTATGAAGGAAAATGAGGCCCAAACTGAATCCCGTCAATAGTTTGGTGAATGAGCTTGGAATGAACCCTTTCCAAACCTTGCTCCAATGACACCTAGATTGCAGCCTTGTGCGAGACCCTCTGTGGGCTCTTCGCCCACAAGCCAAATGTTACCAGCATGGTCTGCCCTGCTGGGCAGGCAGACTACCCATTTTTCTCTTTCTCCTCCTGTGGCATGGTATACAGCCACCAAGCCTATCCCAGCTGTGTATAGTACCCTCTCAGCCTGCTGCCATCCCCTGTCTGCCAAACACCTGTGTTTATAACAAATACATGCCAGACTGCAGCCAGAGGACTCAGCTAACCTCAACTGGAAATCCTGATCCACAAGCAACTGTGAGATAGTAACATATTGTTGTCTGAAGCTGTTACATTTTGGCATCATTTACCATCCAATGGGTAAGAGCCTCCGACAGGGTTTGCTTTTAACTGTTGGATGGCCGTAGGGAGGATGGGAATTAAGGGCCAGGAATCTGTCTTGAGCAGAACTACGTGAACTCTGGCTTTTGCACGGTCTCTATTTCTGCAGTGATTTGGATGACCCATATACAAAAATCTGGAATCAGCAGGTCTTCAACCAACTGGAATACTGTGACAACCAAAAGGGCTGTTGTCTGAACTAAACTCAATCCAACACTGACCCAGTAGGCTTGGCAGCAGTACTGTGTGTTAGAGACTGGAGGGAGAAGGGCCTGCACTCAGTGCTATGGATAGGACTTTGGGCCCCAAGCTCAAGGATGGGATTCATTCCTAAAGTGATACGAGGTCCCGGGGTGGCACACATGGCTCATGCGCAACTGCTAGTTTGACGGTTTGAACTCTGTGGTGCCGTGGAAGAAAGGCCTGGTGCTCTTCTTTTATAAAACTGCACTTAGAAACCCCTATGGAGCAGGTCTAGACTGCAAAAAAGATGCGAATCAAGTTAGCAGCCATGGGTTTGGTACAGGTGGTGTTATAAAATGGCACAGGAGCAGAGAGAGACAGACAGGTGTGATGTCCACAGACACCACTGCTGAGGGCACTTTCTCTGCAGCTCTTGGTTCTGAGAAAAGAGAACCTTAGAAATCAAGAGTCTCAGGCCACACTCCAGGATTGATTCACTCCAGGCAGGATCCTCCACGGAGCTGTGTGTGTGCTGAGATTTCAGCAGCTCTGGTATCGATTACTCTGCCTAGTTTGGGGTTTTTTAATGTTCTTTTGGGCCAAGCATGCTTTCATGTATTACCTCTGTCACTGGGGGGGAATGCTTAAAGTAGACCTCATTCTCAAGAAGGGCAGCAGAGTGCAGACTGACGTCGCTGAACTGCAGGGTTAGGTGAGTGGGCAGAGCCAGGGTGGCAGTCAGCCCTGGCCTCTGCCAGCCAGAGAGCTTGTCTCTGAGTAGAAAAGGCATCTGGGAGGAGCTGGAAGGGTCCCGCCTCACTGTCAGCGGTGTGTGGCCACAGTGGGCTCTCCTAGCTGCAGGATGGAAGGAAGACCCACAGGGCCCGAGGCTAGAAGCAGTCTCGAGGCCTGTCACACTGCTGACAAGCGTCAGCAGGCTCACTATCTTAAGGTCATGGACGTGGCAGCAAGTAGAAGAAGGGGGTTGGGTGGGGGGAATGAAAATAAGGCAATTTTTACAGCAATTACCAGAGTTTTTCTCTTCCCAATTCCTTTAGACAAGCCAGTTTCCAGCTGCATAGAAGAATGAAAGAATTCTTTTTCTCATCGTACATTAAGTACAAGCAAATTGATTACACAGAAGACAGGGCCTGATTGCTAGGAAATCGGCAATTCCAATGGATTGGGATGTCCTAGCAGGGGCACCTGGGGAGCGGGGGCAAGGAAGTGGAGGAAGCTGGTGTGCTGGACCAAGGACAGTCAAGGTCTGCTGGGACTAAGCCGGGGAGGGAAGGGGTGGAAGGATTTGACATCACCTGGCCCAGCCCTTCCAGCTTACAGGCCCTGGAGGGTAAGAGACCCAGTGGCACAGTGGGCCAATAGCTGCAAGGTCGGCAGTTTGAAATGACCGGGGGCTCTGCAAGAGAAAGACAATGCTTTCTATTGCTGTAAAAATGTACAATCTTGGAAACACACAAGGCAGGTCTACTCTATCTTACAGGATCAATAGGAGTTAGAATCGACTTGATGACATTGAGTTTAGGGGGCAGGGGCGGGGCGGAATTGGGTTTTGTAAGCTAAGAGGCACTTCCCCCTTATCTCTCCCTACCCATCCCAACCCACCTTTTGTCATCAAGTACAGGGAAATCCTTGAACAAACAGTGTGTGCACCGCCCTGATACCAGAAGAACTAGATGGCTACCAGTGCTCGGCAAGAGATCACACTACAGAGTCCTGGGTAGAGTGAGAGGAAAATGGAACAAAACTGGAAACCACAAGAAGGGGGGAACTCCCAAGATTATGGCCCTTAGTGACCCTTTAGGTGTGAAGCTCAGCTCACCCCCTCCCTCTACTTGGCTTCCTGCCAGACAGCAGATGAATCTGTAAGAAGGGTGCTGCTAGACACACACACACACACCCCTGAGAAGAAGCAACCATCTGAGATCAAAAGGTGCACCCACCTTTGCCCAAGGACACAGTTCAAAAAGGTCAGAAGACTGGAAGGGAAACAGGAAACACGGCGAGGAGGTGGGATGCGTGAAGTGACATTTGAGGACTGCAAGCAATGACATGAGATAACATGTGTGTGAATTATTGAACACAAAAGTGATTTGCTCTATAAACCCTCACCCAATTTGCTTGAAAAAATAATAAATAAAGCCTGTGTAGAAGTTTAAATATAAAGACTGAAATGTCCGCTAAGCCAAAGTGGCCTTTTGGGATCAGAGATTGTAGGATGGTGGCCTCTGCCCCACCACACCCAGCTTCAGGGCCGTACACCAGGCACATTCACAGTGATTGTAATCATATGTGTACATGAGAGACCCACACCACTGCCACCGAGTCGACTCTGACTCAGGGCCACTCCACATGGCATTTCCCAGGCGATAAATCTTCACTGGAGCAGAAAGCTCATCTTTCTCTCACAGAGCAGGGGGTGGTTTGGACTCTCTGACCTTTCAGTCAGCAGTCTGATGCTCACTGAATGGGGATCCTTATATTATTACACATTCCTGAGAATAGATTAGTGTGTACTGCATGCCGTGACCGGTGATAGCAGGTGGCAGATCGTGACACACTGGCCAGGGGTAGGGGCAGCTGTCTTGCACTTTGAAGGTCCTCCAGCCTCCTGAACCGCTGTAACATCTAGAGAAGGCCGAGAAAGCCTCACTGGACAGTACCCCACCAGGTGGCACTTACCTGCTTCAGGTGTCCCTCAAGGGCTGGGCCAAAGAGGAATCTCCTCTGGTTCTCACCTCCTAAGACAGGGCTCCAGTCCCACTCACACCTGACCAGTTGGAAAAGAGGAGCAGCGTCCACAGAGATGGCCTTGGGGAAACAGTGGGCCTTTGCCATGATATCCTGTCCACCCACGTCTGCCCCTTGGCCTTCCACACTCTTCAGTCTCAAGAAACCGGGAAGCAGGTGGCGATGAAAGAACTATTGGAGGTTGGGGGGTGAAGAATAAGGGGTTCAATTCTAGTCTCCTTTTTGGGTTGGAAATGTTCCCATACTCAATGGTTTGTTTTCTTTCTAAAAAGCTATTCATATTCT
Organism: Tenrec ecaudatus; assembly: GCF_050624435.1. Lineage (NCBI taxonomy): Eukaryota > Metazoa > Chordata > Mammalia > Afrosoricida > Tenrecidae > Tenrec > Tenrec ecaudatus. The sequence continues at coordinate 35,183,538 of NC_134541.1, read as the reverse complement.
GAGGCCTGGTGTGGTGAACGACACCTCCCTGATCTTTGGCGCCAAGTCCCCCCACTCTGAGAGCATCCAGCGAACCAGGCGAGCTGTGCCACCGGCCTGGCTCCACCAAGTGGTGCAGCAGGCTCTGCTGGTGTTTCCTGGGAGAAGCAGATCGTGGTGGCACAGGAAGAGCGCAGGGTGCTCCCCTGTGCATGGGGTCGCTGTGCGTTGATGACCGCTCATCACTACAATCTTTGTGATCCCAAGTCCCCAGCATGGGAGGGCAAGGCCCACCACTTGGGGTACACCCATCCTCCTCTTCTTCCTTAGACTCTGGCCTGCACCATCATCCAGGCCAGAACTGGGCCTGCCCCCAACCAGCTTTGGCAGCTGAAAGACACACTCTCCACTCAGGACTCTGGCACTTGACAGCCCTGCCAAGCCCACTCCTGGCCACCAAACCCACTGCCAACTAGTCGATCCCCACTCAGAGGGACGCCGCAGAGAGTTTCCCCCGGGCTGTCAACCTTTATGGGAGCAGACCCAAACAACAAAGCAAAGAGGGAACTCATTCTGACTCCTGGTGACGCTGTAGGACAGGGTAGACCTGCCCCTATGGGTTTCCGGGACCGGAGCGCTTTATGGGAATAGAAAATGTCATCTTCCCTGGGAACAGCTATGGTTTGGAACCCCCGCCCCACCTTGCAGTCAGCAGTCCAATGCTCGCCCAACAGGGTCACCAAGGCTCCTGGGCCCAGCCCTGCTTACAGCCGGTTTTGGAGGCACCTCAGGGACCTCCACAACAGAAGCGAATGCTGTGAAATGCCAGCCAAGTCAGGGCTGCTGGGCAGCCAGGAAGCTCCCCGCCCTGCCCCACCCCCGTGACCCAGAGGCCCTGACATCGGCCACGGCCTAAATGTGCTGAGATCATACAACTAGAGGCATGGCAGCACCAGTCCCAGGGCCCACCCTGCATTCCTGAGATACGGGGTTGCGAAGAAACACATTGAATGGGTCCCCGAGTTGCTTCCCAGGGTACTTGGAGGCCGGGAGTGGGGTGGGTGGGGTGGGGAAGGGCAGCGAGGACAAGGCTGGTGAAGTGGGCGAGGGTGGTGGGCAGGCAACTTGGGTAGGGATTACTCCCCCTTGCAGGTCAGTCCTAGGTCAAGAGAAGTCCAGAGGTTGAGGTCATGGGGACAGGACACAGAGTTCCTAAAGGAAGTGCTAGGGAAGGCCAGACCAGCGCCAGCAGGGGCGACACTCTGGGGGCACCGCCAGCCCTGCCAGAGCCCAGGAAGGGAGGGGCAGTTAAGGCTGCCCCCCACCCCCTTTCCCAGTGATGGAGGCCTGAAAGGGGCCTGGGGGTGCCTCTCCCCACCCCACTGTGTTTCTGGTGGAAGGCAGCGAGTGTGAACGAGCTGGCATAGCAGAGAGGTGCCCCGCCTGCCTGGAAGGGGCGGGGAATGGGGAGAACGCACACCCTGTGGACATGCCTCCCACACACATCCGTGGGACAGTGTGGGGTCGCCCCTCCACACATGGGTGACAACTGAGAGTAGAAGCCAGGCCCGGGACTAAGCTTTATACAGAAAAAAATGCCTTTAATGCACACAACACTCTGCAGTGGGCACATCTCGATATATGTATATCTTAGGCACAGTACTATTCACCCCATTTTACAGGTGAGAAGTTGAGGCACAGAAAGGTTAACCGCTTTAAGTAACCAAGATCCCAGCTAGTGCAGGAAGAAGCAGGGTGAGGCCGAGGCTGCCCTGCACCGCCAGTTACACCCCTCTCCTCCGCACCCCTGCAGCACAGGCCGGCACTGCACCTGCTGGCAGGGAGAGGGGCCACCCGCTCCGGACCTGGCCCTGCTGTCTCAGAAGCACGCAGGGAAGAAGGAGACACATTCTGGAAAGACAATCCGACAAGTCAGATAACCCGCCAGGGCCCCACCGCCCAGCCTGGGGCAGAATTGAAATGGAGAGCTCAAACCTCTGCCTCACCAGGCACCCCCTCCCCACCCATGTAAGAAGCTGCAGAGAACATGGAGACCAGGAGGCAGAGGAGAAGCCGGGCTCGGGTTGGGGTGGGGTGGGGGGATCAGGACATGGATGTGAGGTCTCCAGACAGCTCAGGGAGATCATGTGCAGGAACGGCAGTGGCTGCGCTGGCTCCTGGGACCCGTACCCTCCCCTGGTGGCCTCGTTGCGACCAGACGACACGTGCCCTTCCGTTCCTTCCGCCCCTCAGGACACAGTCTCAGGCCCCACCCTGCACGCCTGCCTGCCCTTCGCTGGGAACACGGGTGAGTTGGGGGTGGGAGTGGAGGGTGGCTGAAGCTCCTGACTGGGCAGTGGGACGGTACAAGGGGCAGTCCGGGGCACAGAAAGACCACTCACACAAAGACCTCTAGCCCAAGACCCCGCCCCCTTTCCCTCAGGCCCCGCCCCTTTCCCCAGACTCCACCCTCCCAGTCCTGAGAAAAGGAACCAGTGGGGTCAGGCAGCCCGGCTCTGGAGAGGGAGCAGACAGACGCAGGGAAGGTGCACCCAAGGGCCTTCACCCTTCACCGGTGTAGGCGATGCCGGTACAGCACTGTCAGGACCGTGGCCAGGAGCACCCCAGCCGCAGCCATCCCAAGCCATGCAGCCCAGGAGCCAGGCGTGGGGCCCGGCGCCTCCACCTTAGGCTTCTCGTGCATCGGAGACTTCAGGGCGGCTTGCAACCCGGAGTTGGCCCCCAGGAGGTCAGCACTGGGGCTCTCGGACAGGTGGATTGCAAAGGAGCCCACGGTCTGGGACACATACTCGTTCTCCTCCGGGAAGTTGCTGGACTCTGAATCCAGGGAGTCGCTGTAGCTGATGGCCAGGTCCTGGGAGGTGCCTGAGAAGGGCTGGCTGTCCAGCCGGGACACCAGCTCCCCTGGCTTGCTCAGCTCCAGCTCTGAGCTCAACGTGCCCTCTGGCCTGGGAGAGCGGCCTCCACCGCGGCCTGCAGGTGCAGGAGCCACTGGGGTTTCCTGCAAAAGACAGGAAGGAACTGGAAGAGGTTGGGGGTGGCCCAGATGCAAGCAGACTAGGCAGCCCCGTTCCCAGGGCAAGGCAGGAACTAGTACTGTATGCCCTCTCTCTGGCCCATAATGTCCTGTGGCCACTAGCTCTTGGGAACCCAACTCACTGGTGTGACAAGACAGGAGGGAGATATAGAGGTCTGATGGCAATTCTGGGTGAGGTGGCCCCCTCAACATTCTGCAGGCTCAGAGGCATGGCCACTTGCCTGCAGGGTCCCCTGGACTCAGTTTCTCCAGGCAGACAGCAGCAGTGAGGCTAAGGGGGCGGGGCTGGGAAGGGAGAGCTGAGTCAGGGTCTTGAAGAAGTAATCCAGACATCCTGGTGGCTCAAAGCATCAGGCAGGCAGACCATGGGCCTCCCTCTCACTGGCTCCTCTCCCTTCACTTCCTCCTCTACAAAATGGGGTTGCTAAGCCTCACAGAGAGCTAAACACACACACACACACACACACACACACACACACACACACACACACTTCTCAAACTCACAGCCATTGAGTCAACTCTGACTCACAGCAACCGTACAGGACAAGGTGGGTTTCTGAGCCAGTCAGTTTACGGAAGTAGAAAGCCCCATCTCGCTGCTGAGGAGTGGCTGGCGGTTGAACTGATCTGCTATTAGCAGTTCAACTGGTAACCACGAGGCCACCAGTCTCCTCCCTGAAAGTGTGGTGGGTGGGGGGTGCTTAAACAAGCTGGACCCCCTTGAGGTAGCCGCACTTAGGAGCTCTAGTGAATTCTGAGGATCATGAGGCTGGTTCTCAGTTGGCTTTACATCCGTGGTTCTCAACCTGTGGGTTGAGACCTTTTGGTGGTCGAATGACCCTTTCACAGGGGTCACTCAATTCATAACAGTAGCAAAATGACAGTGATGAAGTAGCAACGAGAATAATGTTATGGTTGGGGGGGTCACCACAACATGAGGAACTATATGAAAGGGTCGCGGCATTAGGAAGGTTGAGAACCCCTGTTTTACTCTCTCTAAGAGAAGCCCTAGAGCAGCCTGGGCTGAACACAGAATGGGGCCTGGGAAAGGGTTCAAAGGCAGGGCCAGGAAGGTAAGCTCTCCTAAGGGACAGGGCCTGAGTCATTGTTAGGAGGGGCAAGCACTCACCTCTGGCCTCCTGCTGCTGGGCACTGAGCCGACACGCATGGAGTTGGTGGGCAGTTTGGATGGAGGCATGGTAGAGGTCATCACAGCAGGGGGTCTCAAGGTAGGCAACTTAGAGGGTGCTGGGCTGGTGGGCCCTTTGGAAGCCACTGTGTTTCCAGGCATCGTGGGTAACTTGGAGGGTGCCGGGCTGGTGGGTGCTGGGCTGGTGGGTGCCGGGCTGGTGGGTGCCAAGCTGGTGGGTGCCGGGCTGGTGGGCCATTTGGAGGGCATTGTGCTTCCAGGCATCGTGGGCACTTTGGTGAGTACTGTGCTGGTGGTGACAGAGGCTGCAGGTACTCCTGTCTTACTGGAGTAGATGGTGGCCTCAGCCTGGTCATGAGCACTTCCTTCAGGAGCCGAGCCAGCCACCTTGGAGGAGGTGCCAGTGGATGGAGCTGACACTGGGGGTCCAGGCAAGCGGCTTGCCCTTGGGGTGGTGCGGCTCAGGGGTTGGAAGGAGACAGACGGAGACACAGGCCCACGGGGTGATGTGGGGCTGGAGACCATGCCTGTAGGTGGCAAAACAAAATATAGGACTGTAACCCTAAAATCACGGACACTCTGGGACCAGAGGGCTGGAGAAGGGTCCTGCTGCCACCAGTCACATGGGCCTGATGACATCCAGGCTTCTGCATCTCTGAGGCCCTTCTGGTCACTGCTCTCAGGCCTGCAGGTACCTCCTTGGGCTGGATCTACCCTCACTCATAGACCTGTGGCCTGGAAGCTGCCACCCCATGCGAGTGACATGGTCCATCCCCCTTATAGCCCCTAGGAGCAGGAAGACCACCACTAATTGTTCTCCCTGCCTTTCCTTCTGCCTGGTTCCTCCTCCCTCCTCTTCCCTCTCTTTTTTTTTTTTTTTCATCTTTCATTACTTTATTTCACAACTTGACACTTCAGAATCAAAAAGTCCTTTCATTTTACAGAGCTCAGAGGATAATGTCTGCTCAGGAATGGAGTCAACACGGAGGGCGGGAAGTACTGATGCCAGCCTGGACACTGAAGTGTCAGAGCCCCAACCTGCCTGGCCTTCTACCATAGACAAACATGTTTCTTAATAATTATTAAAAATAGATTAAGAAATTATGACATAGTGACAGAAAGGCCATGAGCAATATGACAAGGCATCCTTTCAAATGTAAGCACCCCAGGCATCAAACATGTGGCCACCTCATTAATCCTTGTCAATAACTCCATAATCTAATTATAAAGGTTGAATAGCATACTGGCCACTTTAGTGTATATTTTCTGAATGTAACTCTCTTCAGGTGGGAGGGACGTTTCATCAGGAAACCTAACAGTGGTATCTGGCACGTGCCTGTGTCCCAACATGTTCATCTTCCATTTGCCCAAAGCTGTGGCATCATAGCTAGGGACAGTTCAACCTACAACTATCCAGGAAAGCATTCCTAGAAGGCTCTGCATTCAAGGACAAGTCCACAGCATTTCAGGGAAGGATACTGTCCTAAAATCGGCAGGGAGTCTAAAAGAAATTGAACCTAAATTTTTCATCAGGGGTATCTAGGATGGCCTTGGTTCCCCTTGCTGGACGAGGTCTACAGATTCGTCGGCTCTTCCTTCTGGTAGCCTCACCTACAGGCTGCACTTGTGCTGAGTGGGCTGCAGCCCTGAGGGCCCGCAGGGTCTCCTGTCGCTCAGCTTCCATCTGGGCCCTGTAGTCCCCAAACAAGCTATGCATGAGCTGCCTCTTCCGTGGCAGGGGGGTCTTTTCACTGCGCAGGGCACGAACTGCCCCAGTGGCTCTCTCTTTCTGTTTGGGGCTGGGTTTCTGAGTCCTGAGTCCCAGCTCCAGCTGCTCTATGCACCAAGCCAGTTCCCGGACCAGCTGCTAGGCCTGAGCCTCGGCGCTTGCCGGGGCTTCTTCTGGGGCCTTCCCGCCTCCATTGGCCACACAGGCCACATTCCGAGGTTTCTTCTTTTGCTTCTTAGAGGCTGCAGGGCTTTGGGAGTGCCCAGGATGCGCTCTGGAGGCCGAGTCGCTGCACGTGGGGCACTCGGGACCCGGGCTGGCCGGCTCGGTGCGCCGGGAAGCGGACCCGGGAGCCGGGGTCTGTGGGGCACGCGAGGAGGGCCTGGGTCCACCAACGTTTCCCAAGCAGGGCGTTCAGGGGCCTCAGCTCCACTTGATGGTCCACATGGAGGGAGAGAGAGCCCTCTTCCCTCTCTTATCTGCCTTTCCTGTCTGTTCCTAAGCCAGGTGGCACAGGTCCAGGGAAGTGCAAGGGTTAGCCTGTTATTCATCAATACTGGATAAGTAACATAGTTTGGGCTCTGGTCTGTTGAGATGTCATTTGTTAAAAGGGACCCAGGATGTAGCAGCCGCCTCCTTTCGAGTCAATTCCTTTAAAACCCGTTGATTATTCAAAGCCTGAGTGTGTTGAAAACCTGTTGGTATTGTTCTCAGACTGGGAGCCTCAAATCCATTCATTTATCTCTGGTTTATAAATAGCTCTGGTTCATTTGAGACAGCATGATCCAGAACATTATACATCACCCCCCTGGGCAAAAACTATTCTATTGATAGTGTCTTTCATTTAGCCCATGGAATAGAACTGAAAACACTGTTGAGAAAAGAAAATCATTTAAGCACAGGCTGGCTTCAGACTGGAATTCATGAATTATTGATTGACTTGTACAGATTAAGCTTTTAAGGGCCTGGACACTATTTACACACAGAATGGGGGTTGGTGATAGGGCAAAACTTTCAATAATACTCTCCCACAAAGGCAGAAATATGCCTACAAGATTGTTACATGCCGTAAGAAAGAAAGGAGGCATTACCATGATAAATTACGGTAGCCCAGGCTACCATTCATTGGGCACCCTCAAAGCACCAGACCCAGACCAACATCCAACAACTGCCAACTCCGTAACCTTGGGGTAGCAGCCTTATGACATGGCCCTGCCTGATGCTCACCTTCATGAAGCAATCACTGAAGCTATGGGTGCTATAGCAACGCATGGTGAAGGAATCAGATTGCACTCAGCTATCAGAAACAAAAATAGTATCTGGGGTTGTCTTTAAACAAACAGCCATCTCCATGAGGTGCGGACTAAGTCCACATGGAAGAAGCACACCAGCCTGTGTGAGTGCTAAGGACTGTAAATAACAAAACCCAAATCTGAAGGAGGACAGAGCTTAAATTGTGAACACCTGGTTTTCAGAAGGTTATGGATGACATGAGAAGCCCAAGATCCACTTGCAGAATCCCCACATAGATTAAGTCTCCGGTGAATCCCTTCTGACCACAGTCCAGGGAGGTGAGCAGCCCCGCTGTTGGACAGAGAGCAGTGTACAGTCGACAGATGCAGCTGGGTTGAAAATGTCATACCCTATCATTTGATCCCCTTTTTCACTTGTCTTAATTTGATTCAGTTTTTAATTTTCTGCTTTCTCTTTGAGGTCTTTCTATATTTTATCTAGTCATTATTGTTGGGTTATTGTTTTGTATATGAAATCCAAGATAGGTAGATCTACAGTGACACAGTGACTGGATAGGGGCAAGGCAGGAGACAATGGGGGAATGGAGAGCTAACAATATGAGAAGAAAATATTCTGAAATTGGTCATGGTGACGATTGCACAAATCTTAATGTGATTGAATGTTTAAACTGTATGATGTATGAAGTATATGCCCACCAAACTATTTTTTTAAAACTGTTAATTATTCAGGAAGAGGAAGCAGGGTCTAGTGGGCACTGGTCTGAAGTCCGTTGGGTCATGAAGATTTGAATTGATGGTCTGATAATCTCTCGAGTAAGTAAAAACTGTTTCCTACAAACCTTGCTCCCTTTGGTCCCATTGCTGGAAAGTCCTCTGATCACGGTGAAGTGAGGTAACTATTTCCCCAGGCAACTGGCCCACTCAGTTTGAAGTATGCAACCTGTTGGATTCTCACGGGATCTTTGAAACTGCTCCGAAGCAGAAACCTGGCTGTTTCCTTCTCTGAGGGCTTGCAGGAGGAAACGGAAGATTTCTCAAATCAACCTGGCTTCTGTTTGGGGCTCTATAGTGACAGGCTATTCCCAGACCCCTTGCAGGCAACAATAGAATCCTGGTGGTGCCTCCGAGGCCACCTCCAGCTGGAGCAATCCTGGATCAGGCAGGGGCAAAGGAGGCTCAAGTAGACCAGTTCACACTGGTCCTGGGGTGTGGGGCAGCGTGCACAAATTTCCAGAAGGCCTAAGGTCTGAGGGTGGGGAGGGGCAGGAGAGGGTAGCAGATAGTGATAGTTCATACAGAGAGCCACATTGAGATGCCACTGGACTCTTGATTTGGACATGAACCCCGAATCCCCCACCCCAGATCCTCAGGGAGCCTGCCTTCCAGAACATTTTAATCTAAGTGTCCAGTACACTCGATATACATCAGAACACGAGCCCTGGTGGTGGTGTGGTTGTTCGTTGGGTTGCAATCCAAATGGTCGGCAGTTTGAAACCACCAGCAGCTCCTTGAGAGAAAGACTGGGCTTTCTACTTGTACACAGTTATAGTCTCAAAAACTCACAGGGGTTCTTATAAGTCAGCAGTGACTTGATGGCAGTGAGTTTGGTTTTAGATTGAGGCTATAGAAAGATACATCAAACTCTATCAAATCACCAACATGATTTTAGTTACCTTTTGCACTTTTTGTTTTTAGTGCTCCATGATGCATACCTTTTAAAAGCTTGAATAGAAAAAAAAAGTGCTATTTTAAAAACTTGCATGGAATCCTGTTTGTAGAATAAGTTTAGCTTGCTGATACACCAAAATAAGATAAGATCAAATCAAAGTGTCCATTGCCTCCTTGTGGAAACGTGTGGGGAGATGGCAGCTTCTAACTCCTCCTGTGCCCTGAGGCTGGTGGGACACGGGGGGATGTCAGCCTGTGAGGGAAGGAAGTTAGGATGGACAGCTGTATATTCTTAAACTTGATGAGACGTATTGGTGACTCCCCGGGAGCTGGAGACCTCTTTGAAGGGGGCAGTTGACTAAAGAGCTCTTCTGTCCACAGCTGGTCCAGTCCTGTCCTCCAGGTCTCTGCCCTCTAGGCTCTGACCGGTCTCTCAGGGGGAGTGTATAAATGGCCGTAATTCTCCACCCTTCCCCACACCCACACCCGTGGCCATGTGACCATCAGTTCCTCCACCCTTGAATCTGCTCTGGATGGAACTGTAAGTCGCCTTAGCTCACGGGATGGGTCGGGCGTGGTGCGTGGCCTGTTCTGAACATGTGCTTCAGGAACTTCCTCCGGCCCTCTCTGAATCCAGCCCAGCTGCCAGGAGATGGGCTTGCTGGCTGAAGGACGAGTGACCACATAGAAGAGCCACAGGTGTCCCCAGGAACAGAGCCACCTTGCTGATCACTGAGAAGAGACTCAACCACCCTGCTAAGTCAGCCCCCAATTCCTGACGCACAGACTCATAGGCATCGGGAGCTACTACATCTGGGGCTGGTTTGTGACACAGCAAGGCCCTCGACTCCTGGCTCTGTGCGTGCGTACCTGCTGTGGGGCCACTGCCCGGTTCCGTGTCCTGCTCCTGACACCTGACAGAGGTCAGGGGGCTGACGGCTGTCAGAGTAGAGGAGGGCTCCAGGGGACCCCCTGGCCTCCTTGGGACGGCCCCAGAGCTGGGGGCCAGCGGGTTTTGTTCCGATCTCTGTAAAAGAGAGAAAATGTGTTCCTCTCCCAGGAACCAGCAGAAGGCCTTAAGCTCACAGACAGGTCAGGACCCTCGCACCCCTACCCATGCCTCGCAGCCAGGGGCCCAGGGATCCCTCACCGCAGCCCTGTCGGTGTCAGACCCTGTCCACAGGTGCCCTGGCACCCACTTCAGAAAATATACCCTCATCTATGGGGACTTCATGTCTATTTGTCTGGCCTACAAGAAGGCCTCCCTCTCTGTGGCCCAGATCCTCTTTCTGGGACGCAGGTCTACAGTTCAGGGTTTCTTGAACTGCCCCCACCCCTATCCCCAATTTAACTTTGTTGGCCATAAGAACAGGCCCTCTTACCTCCTGCTCCACACCCTCCCCATCTGGTCACTCTCCAGGTCTCTTTAACCCAGTTCAACATCTCACAGGGACCTTTGCAAAGGCCTCCACACTTGGGCCGCACAGCAGCTGGCTGAGGTAGCTGCGGGGTGAAGGCCCGGCCAGGGGCCTGGCAGCTCCACAGAGGGAGGCCTGAGACTTCTGAGCAGAGTGTATGCCTGGGGTGCGGGGTAAGAGAGGGTTTCTGGAAGGCTGGGTAGGTGGCAGTGGCTAGATAAGAACCAGGAGGCCCGAAGCAGATGGTGATGACACACCTCCCCCAGGGTCTCTGGCGGCCGAGTGTCCTGGACAGGCGTGGGGTAGCTTGGCTGGTCCTCTCTGTAGCCATTGAGGGAGGCGTTGGGGGCTGCCGTGGGCCCTGGAATCTCAGTGGGGACTGACCTTGGCTCCATTGGGGCTGGGGGGCAAATCTGATTCCCTGAAGGACAAAGAAGGAAGCACTTTAGGAAGCAGGGGGTGGGGGGACCTTGTCCAGTAACAGGAGAGGTGTGTTCTCAGAGGCCCCCCTCCCCAAGTCTGCGGTATCTGCCTCTCACAGCTTCAGAAGCTGTCCTGATGTGGACAAGCATCCCTGAGGGGGAGGGGGGGTGAGGTATGAAGTCAGGAGAGAGGGGGAGGAGGAATCGGGGGGAAGGGGCAAGAAGACAGGAGGAAGCAGGAACACCTAAGGTTTCTGACTCCCACCCATGGGTCAGCAGTCAGTCACTCCTCTCTCTCAGGCATTCCCCTCCTCCTCCTCCTCCTCCTCATGTCTGTCACCAATAACTGACCCACCCTGAGTGCTGCCCCTGGGCACCCCACCATTGTCCTGCCACAGGCTGACATTGAGAGAGTTCCAGGGCAGGATGGAAGGGGTGGGGGGTGAGAAGAAAGAGGGAAAGAAAAACAAGTGGGGAAGGCAGGCAGGCAAAGATGAGATGTCTCAGGGCCATAAACCTGCCCAGGGTCTCTCTCAGGGGTTGCCTGGGAGGGCTTATCTTCCACTGGCTCGAACACTCCTGAAGCTTAGCTATTTTCTTCCGGTCTCACCCCGCAGACCCCACCTCAGCATGTCACTGGTCCCCCCCCACTTCCCCGTCCCCAGCACTTGGACCAGAAGTGGACACTGGAAAGGGGTCAAGGGGTAACTGGGCATTCCTGGAGGGCAGAACTGGAGGAAACGAGAGGGGTGAGGAGAAAAGGGGACAGAGGATGGAAGGAACCCATGCGGGAGGGCAAGAAAGGAGGAGGGAATGAAATGAGATGCGTAGAGGGTCAGGGGGTGGGGGTGGGGAGAGACAAGGAAGGGATGAGAAAGGGTGGGAGGCACATGTAGATGAAACCCCATTCACAGTGCACATTGTAGGTGCCAGACCGCAGCTCAGCACTCAACATGCCATGGTCTACTGCCAATAGCCCCTCCTACAGGTGAGAACACTGAGGCCCAGGGAAGCTAAGAGACTTGGCGAAGGGACCCAGCTAGATCCATACAGAGGTTTGTCCATCGCCCAGGAGTGAAGGCAGGTAGGGTGACACAAAGGCAGGAGGCATAGGGGCGAGGGGAGAGGAGTGGGGGACGCCAGGGGAGGCAGGGATTCAGGAGGAGGGGGCCGCAGCAGGACACTCACGGGGCAGGTGGCTCTGATAGACGCTGGTCACTATCTCAGCTAACTCAGTCAGTTCACAGGCCTTCAATGCCTTGATCAGAGATGCCACCCAGCCGCTTCGCCGCTTCAGGATGTTGAAGAGTTCCCAGACTGTGTCCCGGTTCCCTATGCGTATGTAGGATGCCCTCAGTCGATCCTGGAAGACACAGACAGCCCCACTGCCCTGCTCAACCCAGGCCGGCCCAGCTCCTTCCTTAGATGGGAGGGGCATAGGGCATGGAGGAAGCAATGCGAGAGGGCAGTGTCAGAGCCCAGGGCAAGGCCAGGGTTCAAGTCCAAGTACTGGGTGAGGAAGAAAAGAAAAATAGTAACAACAAAAAGAAAGCAACATGCACCAAGAGACAGGCACTGACAATGTGCCAGGCTCTCTGCTAAGGGCTTTTTGTAAACCATCTCATTCACATTATTATCCTTCGTTTTTGATTTGGGTGAGGGGCCATGGACTCTCTACAGAAGTAGAGTGAGCAGACGACTTAGCTTCCCCGGTTGTGGTCTCAGGACTCCTTATCCCAATTCACGAAGGAGGAAGGTTAGCAGAGGGTTAGCAGAATAAAGGAGGTAAGGTGGACGGGAGGGTGTAAGCCCAGTTAACGCACAAATGCCAGCAGTTTACACATCCCCGAGGGCAGAAAGGAAGGTCTAGTATTCCCAGAGGAAGGAAAAGTGTGTGGGAAAAGGAAGGTGGTGGTGGTGGGGGGGGGGGAGAGGGCAAAAGCGAAAGGGGGGCAATTCTACCTTACAAATCTGGCTAGACCAGAGGATGTACACTGGTACAGATAGGAACTGGAAATACAGGGAATCCAGGGCGGATTATACCTTCAGGACCAGGGGTGTGAGTGGTGATACTGGGAGGGTAGAGGGAGAATGGGTTGGAAAGAGGGAACCGATTGCAAGGATCTACATGTGACCTCCTCCCTGGGGGATGGACAACAGAAAAGGGGGTGAAGGGAGACGTCGGACAGTGCAAGACATGACAAAATAATAATTTATAAATTATCAAGGGTTCATGAGGGAGGGGGTAGTGGGGAGGGAGGGGAAAAATGAGGAGCTGATGCCAGGGGCTTAGGTGAAGAGCAAATGTTTTGAGAATGATGAGGGCAATGGATGTACAAATGTGCTTTACACAACTGATGTATGTATGGATTGTGATACAAGTTGTATGAACCCCTAATAAAACGTTTTAAAAAATAAAATAAAATTAGTCATACTGTGTTAGACAGGGTTCTCTAGAGAGATAACACCAGATTGCTGATAATTTTGACCCAGAACCCTCAGGAATGAAGGTCTGGGTCACTTGTAAAAAATAAATAGAGGGAGGGAGAGAGAGAGAGGGAGGGAAAGAGAGAAAGAGAGAGAGAGAGAGAGAGAGAGAGAGAGAGAGAGAGAGAGAGAAAGGGCGGACAATCAGCAACAAGGGGCATGGGGAAACCAGAGCAAGCAAGCAGAGAAACAAAAACCCAGAGGAAACATCAAACCCCAGGGCTAGGGGACAAAGCATATGCATGCCCTTGGCCTTGAGTATACAAGAGCAAAGAGCCACACGCACCAGCATGCTAAGTGTCTGAACAGAGGGAAGCAGGGAAAAGCAACGGGGCTTCAGAGAAAGGCAATTTCCAAACAGTCCAGCAGGTGCCCCTGGGAAACAGTGGTCAACCTGACAACAGCAACTGCAGGGGCAGGGGGACCTGCTAACCTGACCGAGAGTGAGCAAGAATTCCAGGGAAGCTAGAAGAGCCCGGCTCCTGGAAAGTCTCAAAACCAAGCCCAAGGGCGGCGGTTCTCATCCTTCCTCAGGCCTCGACCCTTTCATACAGTTCCTCATACAGTTTCATACAGTTCCTTTCATACAGTTCCTTTCATACAGTGACCCCTCAACCATAAGATTATTTTCATTGCCACTTCATCACTGTCATTTTGCTACTGTTATGAATTGGGGGACCCTTGTGAAAGGATCATTCAACCCCCAAAGGGGTCACGACCCACAAGTTGAGAACTGCTGCCCTAGGGGCTTGGGGGCTGGTTTACAAAACAACTGGTTGTCAGTCTTCCAATGTGTGAAGGTCAGAGTAAAGGAGGCGAAGGAGACCTTGGAGCCCTGGTGGAGCGGGCTAGGTGGTCAGCTGCTAACCACAAGGTCAGCAGGTGGACTGTCAGCTGCTCTGAAGGAGAAAAATGAGGCTTCCCGTTCCCAAAGCGATCTGTAGCCTCGGGACCCACAAGGGCAGTTCTACTCCACCCTATGGGGTTGCCGTGAGTTGGAAACGACTTGGTGGAAGTGAGCTTGAGGTTGTTTTTATGAAAGAGGACATCACAACAAAATGTGACACAATTCAGAGACGGATTCTAAGTCCAAAAGGACATTATGGGGGTAGCTGGTGAAACGTGAATGGGGTCCGGAAGTGGGATGACAGTAAAGTAGCACGTATGTAAGAGTATGTTGTGTGTAGGAGATACGGTAACGCATAGGGCATGCTGTCAGCGATGTGCTCTCACATGGTTCAAGGCTGAAAATAACTTTTGTACACGTCTTGCGAGTCTAAAATTGTTTCCGAGATAAAAAAAGAAACAACACACAATTGAACCTTGGGGTTCCCTGCCAGAACGTTGTCCCAGGACAAGAACAGAATCAAAACTGAACAGGCCAAGGGCCAAAGAGAGGAAAGAAAGAGAAGGTTCCAGTAGAAGTGAGAGAGAAGACCAGGCCAGAGCATCTCAGAGCCTCTCGATAAGGCCAGCCGCCGTATTGTTGAGCGTTACATGAACCCAACACAAGAGGGCGTTCAGTGTAGCCATCCTGAACCACATTCAATGGCAGGAAAGCGACGTCTGTGATCCCAAGTTAGCAGGAACTTGATGGAAGTGAGGGAGGGAGTTTTTGTGATAAATGAGCAGCAGGACAGTAGAAAGGACAAGAAGTGAGAGGCACGAATGGAGAAGGAAGGAGCTGACCCTGGCTTGAGATGGGGCTGAGCACTGCATTCCACAGCCCTGCCACCAGCCTGTGTCCCACGGTCATCTCCCTGGCTCACCTGGTCACTTGGCGTAAGGCAGGCCAAGAAAGGCAGAATCTCAAGAACATCAACAACGCAAAACTGGCTGTGGTTGTTGCGGATATAACGGTAAGTCTCGTCCTCGGCAAAGGTCATCATTGCTTAGGTTCTGAAGAGGGAAGGGGCGCTGCCTCCTGACGGGCGGGTGAACTGAGAGAAGAAAAAAGACTGGAAGGAAAACAGGTCACATATGGCAACAGGGTGGGGGTGGGGCTGAGACAAAAAGGCAATTTTTTCTCCCTTGTCTGTTTGGGATTTCCACTTTTTTTTTTTTTAATAGGGAGCAGCACATCCTATTTGATTAGGGCCCAGGTCCCAGAGGCCCCCGTGGATCTGATGAAAAACTAATTGATGGCCCCAAAGAATCCAATCCAGAAGCTGCAAACTCCACTGCTATCCTCTTGGTTGGTCAGGGTTGAGGGGGGCTCTGGCTGCCCCCATCTGGTCCGAGCAGCCGGGTCTGTGATTGGTTTCCTTCCAGCACAAAGGATCTCAGACTGATGAGGAGCTCACCCCAGAAGAGATGCTTCTTTGGGGATGGAGAAATGAGATAGGGGGGAGGAAGGAGCCCAAGATGATAACAGTTAGAGCGCCCTAATTCCAAAAATGAGACGGCACGAATTTAGAGGACTTTCTAAACCGTGGAAAAGCAAAAACCCGAAGTTTGCAGGCTCATGACTAGGTGCTTCCCAAAATGCAAGCATAGGCCCATCATTGAAGCTCGCTACACACAGGTTCTCATGGTAAGAGGCCACTTCCAGGCCTCTAAGCTGTGCGTCCTAGCCCAAGCTACTAGGCTTCACCTCATCCCCCAAAAGGCTCAGAGAGCTTGTTTTGACAATATTATTGTTCCTGCTTATAAGCTTGAAAATTTCAAATTTTCAAAGGGAACATTTCAAAAACAAGCAACTGCTGCTGTTTGCTGTATCCATTATTTCAGATGTGTGCACTTGTTGCTTTCTTTATCTGCCTCTCTCATCAGCGAGTGCCGCAGAAAATGAGAGAGACAGGGCCTCGGCCACGGCCCAATTTAGACATGGCCCAATTTAGTCGCGACCAGGGTGGAAGAGATCTGTAAACATATGTAACCAAGACTTCCAGGTAGTAATAGAAGCTGTAACACACAGGAAGCAGGGTGAGAGGAGCTACAGCACCCTGGAGAAGAGAGTGCTACTTGAACTGACTGGCCAGAGAAGCGTCTCAGAAGTGACATTTGAGCAAAGCCCTTTTTGGCTGCAGGAAGATGGGTGTTGCAGGTTAAGGGTGCGCTGAATGCACACGCCCAAAGGTGGAAACAGCTTGGCTTGTCTGAAGGCTAGAAAACAGGTCAGTGCCGCCGCAGTTTAGAAAGCCGAAGAGGGGCAGAGATGGCTGATGGGGTCCACTCACTCCTGTAGGGTTCTGCAGGAGAGGGGAAGGGTTCCTTGGAGTGCCGTGGGGAGCCCTTGAGGATGGTGAGCGAGGAAGGGGAGAGGATCTGATTTACTCTCAGGACCTCCCTGGCAGTGTATGTGAACCCTGGGCTGGAGGGGACAGAGTGGAAGCAGAGAGACAAGGTAGGACCCATCGCAGGGGAGAGATGAGGGGTATGGCCAGGATGGCAACCACGTGGCAAGAGTGGCAGGACTCATGCCCTTTCCTGGATGTGTGGGTGAGGGAGAGAGAAGCACCACCACAGGTAGGTGGGGCAGCAGTGGCACTGAGAGCTTTGAGTAGGTGAAGCTTGTGACGCAGGTGGATGTCTGGAAGGGCAGGAGGCACAGGAGAGAAGGCCTGGCTGGAGTAGAAACAAGTGGCATCTGAGCCGTCAGGTGTTATGCTTGCGGGAGGCCTCTTGCATTACACAGCAGAGGGGACCTAAAATAAAAGCCCTAGCCCAGTGGGAGATAGGGCGGCAGCCCAGAGGAGCCCACAATCAGCTCCAGGTTGCTTTGTCAAACCACCAGCTTCTTCATTCTGGAGGGACAAGCGCTGCTCTTCCTGGAGGAAGGGGGGCGGGCAGGGTATCCTCTGAGCCTTCAGTGGAGCAAAGAACTCCCTCGTCTGCTGCCCAGGGAGGGGCCAAGAGGGCATCCCCTGAGACATTCCTACTGCCCCAGTCTTTTAAAGGGTGCTGGGATGGGATTGATAGAGTTCCAAAAGGGGGCGGAATACCTCCTTTCGTTCATGTTCATGTTTATTGTTTGCAGGCACTTCCTAAGGATCTTTCACAACATGGAGAGGGGGGAAGTGAGACCAAGTGGCACCACCGGCCAGAGTTTGGATGAGGTCTGCCTCCTGACAGCACTCGAAGCCCAGGACGGGCCGTGATGAGCTGGGGTGAAGTGCATTGCCCATGAGGGGGAACGGATCTGCGAGGAGGCCCCGTTTAGGAGCCCTGGTGGTATACTGCTTATGTTCAAAACCACCAGCCAGCTCCCTGGGAGGAAGACAAGGCTTCCCCCCCCCCACCCCACCCCCACCCCCTGTCAAGAGGAAGACAAGGCTTTCTCCCCGTCAAGAATTACAGTCTCAGAAACTCACAAGGACAGCTCTATCCCGTCCTATATGGTCACTACAGTCAGAATTGACTCGGTGGCAGTGAGGTTTTTGGATTGTATATATATATATAGTTATATATAGTTATATATATATAGTTATATATATATACATATATAATTGAGTTGAGTGAGAAATGAGATATTTCAGAACAAGCTAGGGGCATTCGAACCCTGCCCTCCACGGCCCCCGCTGACAATCCTTGCAAGTGTTTATGAGTCTTGCCCTGCATGTGCACAGAGAACGCCGGTTTTTCTGTCTTTTGTTTTCCGTTTCAGAGGCAGTGGCGGAGATTATGGTCCCAGCGT
This sequence comes from Tenrec ecaudatus, assembly GCF_050624435.1. NCBI lineage: Eukaryota > Metazoa > Chordata > Mammalia > Afrosoricida > Tenrecidae > Tenrec > Tenrec ecaudatus. The sequence goes on along the minus strand of NC_134541.1, from coordinate 35,165,738 downwards.
CCCCAGAAAGTGTCCGACCTGAGCGAGCCCCAGAGCCTCGGGGAGGGGGAGGGGCGCTCTGAGCCTCAGCCTCCGGCCTCGACTCGCGTTCCCCCGCCGCTTCCTGGGCGGGACCCAGGCCCCGGAGGCCGGCGGGGTTCTTCCAACAGGTGTCGGGGTCAAGAAGTGCCAAGGCCCGGGAGCGGGCCCGGAGGCCTGGACGCCCGAGCGCTGCAGCCGCCACCCGGAGCCCGCCGTCCGGGGTCACCCTGAGCCCGCCGTCCGCAGCGGGGCACGGCGATCGCGGCTGGCTCCCTCGGGCCCAACCTTTCTTCCGCCCCTACGGCCGCCCCCCGCGACACCGTCCCGCCAGCGGGCCCCGCAAACCCACTTCTCCCCACCCGGCGCCCGGTGCCCGTGGGCACCCCAGAGGAGCCCACTCCGCTGAGGCCGCCGCGCCCCGAAGACCACGGTGCGCCCTAAGTCCGCAGGACCCGGCGCCCTGGACGGCGGTCTTACCTCGGGCAGCCACGAGGCAGCAACCTGCAGACCGCCTGCCGAACCTGCACCCTCTAGGCCTGGAGGGAGGGTGCCGGGCGGGGCCGAGCCACGCGGCCACTCACCAGTCGGCGAGGGCGGGGACTTGGCCGTCCCGGCCAGACGAGTTGGCCACCGGGCTCGCCCGGTTCCTGGTTGGGGCGCCGGGCTCTTGATTCTCCCCTGGTCCGTTTCGAGAAACGTACCGGGAAAGTCCAAAGTACGACGCGACCTCAGGCCAGAGACCAGCCTCCTTTCGTGTCCCCACGCTCGCTGTGAGCCTCCCGCCACCCGCCCCGTTTTATGCTCTTAGGGCGAGCCGTCATGATGAAGTTCGCTCCTGGGTCCGCGGGGCCTGGCACACAGGTGGTGCTCCGTAAACGTCAGTGGACTCGCAAAGTTCACAAGGACGCCCACGCCCAGCCAGACAGCCAGCTGCTTCAGGGGGAAGGGGCAAACTCAGGCTTGGGGCGGTGGGCTTGGATCATCTAGCTGTAGTTTTTTTTTTGGTATGTTTTATGGTTTTTTTGCAAGGTGATTCATAACCTGAACTAATAGGAAACATTTGGACCCCAAATGAGGGCCCTTCTACGGCTGTGCTGCCCCTTGGCGGCTCCCCGTGTAGTAACCCCTAGTTACATTTAGCTATTGTAATGAAAAAGAAGTACGGTTTGAAATTCAGTTCCTTAGCCCCACAGCCACATCTCCGATGCTATTTCCATGTAGTCAGTGACGGGTCAGATACAGGGCGTTTGCATCATCTCAGCAACTTCTATTGGACAGTCTAAAACAAGTTTTCTTGGACAGCACCGGCCTACAGACTAACTCTTCAATAATGTCAAGGTCATGAAAGACAGGAAAGGCTGAGGGACTGTTTCCGATCAAAACCAGCCAAGCTAAATGCAATGTGGGGCGCTGGAACAGAACAAGGACATCAGTGGGCAACAGAAATATTCAATGTATCAGTGCTGATTTTCTGGTTTTAATAGATGTGCTGTGCTGATGTGAGATGAAACATTTGTTTTATGTTTGCAACGGTTAGGTTTGAGAGCCTGAAACGATTCCAAACTGAAAAGTTTTTGTTTTTTAACATTTTATTAGGGGCTCATACAACTCTTATCACAGTCCATAGATATACATACATCAATTGTATAAAGCACATCCATACATTCCCTGCCCCAATCATTCTCAAAGCATTTGCTCTCCACTTAAGCCCTTTGCATCAGGTCCTCTTTTTTCCCCCTCCCTCCCCGTGAAAAGTTTTTTAAAAAGGGCAATAAAAAGGCATCTTTTGCCCCTCTCAGAGCATTTTTATGATTTTATCCTTTATTACATTTTATCCAGTTTCATAAGCAGAATTGTCCGTGTATTCATGGGAGACTGAGTCCAGAGCTTGATACACTCATAGCCTTGGACCACCCCCTAAGTAAGGGCTTTGGGGACCTCCAGCCCCAGCGTTCCTCTCCAGCAAGTGACCAAAGTACCAAAGAGGGCTGTGGTCCCCGCTTGATGACTCAGCAGTCGCCAGCTCACATTTCCCCCCAGAGAACAGAGGTCTGGTACAAAGATAGTTCCAAAGGGCTCAGGAAAAGGACATGCTGTCATGTCAGAGTCCCGTCAGGGAACTCTCCCAAGACTTAAAACAAAACAAAATCCTGACCTTCACAAGTTCATTTGAAATATTTTAAAATGGCTTTTCTTTACACTCTTTTCTTTTTCAAAAGAAAAAAAATCCTTATACAATTAATGTGGGGGGGTAAGTTGATGGAGAAAAAAACGAAATCCATGCTCACAATGCCACTACCCAGGGATAAGTGCCAGTGACTTAGTTATTTCTAGTTATTTCCTAATCCTCCATCAACCCTCTGTACATGTGATAAAGTACGGCCTGGTCCTGCACATCGTTATCCTTGCGCACAGTGCTGCAGCCACTGTGTGACAATCCATGTCACTGAGGCTCTTTTTCGCTGCCCCTCTACTTCACCAAGCAAGACGCCCAGCCTTCTCTGCAGACCGGTCTCTCCTGATAGCATGTCTAAAATACATGCGCTGGAGCTTTGCCATACTCCATTTTTGGGGAAAACATTTTATCATAAATTCGGTGAAGGTTTACAGGATAGATCCTAGTTTAACGTTCAACAATTCATACACTTCCTGACTCAACTCATCCATTGCGATGCTCTCAAGATGCCATCACTTATCCCACTTCCTTCCCAGAATTCCTGTCTCCATTCCTCCTTCTTTTCTAACCTGCTGGACTTTTTCTCCGGGCAAATGCTGCCTTTTTAACTTTAGATGGTTGATTATCCTGACACAGAGCTGAGTTCAGTTCCAGACCTAAAGGGCCTTGGGAGTTCCAGTCAGTCTGGTCTTATGGTTTTGATGAGTTCTGACCCACGTTTTTCTTCCATTCTACCCAACACATTCGAATGTGATCCTTTGCACTTGGTAGTAGCAGCCAGGCACAATCTAGTTCTTCTGGTCTCAGGATGGTGGTTGTGCAGTGAATTGTTTCATATGGCTCTTTTAGCCAGAGCATTTGTTACTCCTACCAAATGACTTTCCCCCCATAGATCTGGGTAAGGAGGGGGAAGATACTGACGGAATTGTATGATTCAGTGCTAAGTGATTATTAAGGTTCAATATGATCGCCATCCTGCTGAGTATAGTGGGGAGGGGGAGCCAGGAGTGGAGTGGGGGTGCTGTGGACCCCAAGATCCCCAAACACTGAATGCAGAAGACAGCTTTGATGCCAGAGGAGCAGCAACAGAGAACCAGGAGCCCAAATATGAGACAGAGCGGTGGACTTTCCAGCCACAGAACAAGTAGAACTGAGTTTTTCAGATGGAGGAGGGGGGCTAACTTGTGGAGTAGGGTGCCTCTGGGCACTTCATTGAGTGAGCTGGGTTTGCTGAGTGCTTACAGTGGAATGGCATGGTCTTGGGAATTTACTGGCAGTCCTAAAAGAGCTCTGTAATATTGCCTGAACCAGGAAGGTGCCAGGTCCAGAGTCTGAGGCTCAGGGAGGCTTAATTATGGGCACAGCAGAGAAGAAACCATCCTGACTGAACAACTGCATCCTGAGAATTCGTCACATGAATTGGAACCTGTTAACTTTCCCCCAATAAACCCATAATTGCATTGTCCATGAGATCTATGTGGCTACTGCAATGAATTATAGGACCTGGCAGAAAAGTGGCCCATGGGGAAAGCAGAGTGCCATGGATGGCTGGTATCAGAAGCGGCTTAAGAAGGATGGGGTGGGGCTGCACGTCTGATCCTTGCTTTGCAGCAATCACCCCGGGGAGCTGGAGGCAATGAGAGGCTGCTCCCACACCATTTTCTCAGTTGTGAAGCCTGATGCTCACTTGCCCATTAGTCCACTGCATTCTTTGTTTCCATGTGTGTTTTTATTTTGGGCCCTCTTCTGTCCTCTGGCGGGAGAGAGACAGACAGCTGCGTCTTAGATGGCTGTTCATGAGCTTTGCAGTCACTAATCACCAAGTTGGGATGAAGAACATTGCCTTGCGAACTGTGATGCCCAGGCGCCGGTGTGCGCCGGTGTGCTCCGGTGTCCCGGTGCGCAGGTCCGGATCCCTCGAGCCCAGGGTCTCGTTCCTCAAGGTGCTTGGTTATGTCTTTGTCCCCTGCGTGCTCCATGGATACATATGCATTCATATACATTCCATATGCATTCATGGATATATTTGCAGTGAAAATAAATACATGTATAAATATCCTGTTAAACCTATATATATATATTCGTGGGAACACTCCTACTCTCTCCCTCCTACCTATTCAACCTGTGTAATGCTGGATGCTAGATCTATTCTAGCACCTACTCATAGATCCCCACCATCTCAGGAATGTGTTTTTAACACCATTTGCCCCTGTTGCCCTTAACGTTTTTTTGTTTTGTTTTGTTTTGGGGTGTTTTCCCCCTTAACTCTTGCAAACCTCGCAAGGTCTTCCCCTGAGGCTCCATCATTTTCCCCTCGCCTTCCTCTCATTTTGGACTGCTCTCCCCTTCACTCAGGTTAACACTTGTCTAACATGAGACTTTGTGCCCACTTCCCTTTCCTTCTACCCCTGGCAACCATCAGAGAATATTTTTCAGGTGAAAACATATTGACTTTTTAGAATAGTGGGTTCATACAGTATTCGTCCTTGGCTAATTTCCCTCAGGAAAATGGCCTGGTTCCTCCATGTTGGGAGGCGTTACAAGGACTCGAGGCTATTCTTGAACACTGTGTAGACCCCATTGTGCGATGTACCAGAGTTTATTTATTCAGTCTTCCACAGATGGGCAGTTGGGGTGGTTTCCATTTTTTTTTTGGCAACTGTGAATAGTATGCCGTGATGAACATGGGTGTGAGCACATCTATTGATATGCTCCTGTTTCTCCAGGATACATACCAAGTATAGGGATTTCCAGACCATATGGTATGCCTGATCCAAATCATGGTTTTCAACGGACTCATTTGTATGTGAAAGTTGGACATTAAATAAGGAAGACTGAAGAAAAATCAATGCATTTGAACGATGGTGGGAATGAAGAATATTGAATATTGAACCACAGACTGCCAAAAGAACAAATAGATCTGTCTTGGAAGACGGACAACCAGAACGTTCCCTAGAGGCAAGGATGGCAAGACTTCACGGACTTTATACATGCTGTCAGGAGAGACCGGTCCCCGGAGAAGGACGCCATGCTTCGTAAAGGGGAGGGGCAGCAAAAAACAGGAAGGCTCTTGATGAAATGGACTGACACAGTGGCTGCAGCCATGGCTCCAACAGCAACAATGGCGAGGATGGTGCAGGACTGGGCGGTTTTGTTCTGTTGTGCACAGGGATGCTGTGAGTCCGAATAACATGTCCAAAATATGTGAGGCAAAGTCTGACCATCTTCACTTCTAAGGAGCATGCTGACTGTACTTCTCCCAAGACAGATCTGCAGTATTTCTCAAGAATCTTCACCAACACCATAATTCAAAAGTGTCGATTTTTCTGCCCGCTTCCTTATACACTGTCCAACTTTCACATACATGCATATGAGGCAATAAAATACCAAGGCCTGGCTTTTTGTGTGGTAGCCCACTCCTAGGCCCGGTGACCGTTCCTTAAGCCCACTGGACTTCCTGTGAGAAGTATGGCAAGCCCCAACCCCATACAGTGACCCGGTACCAGGAAGGCAAAGATTCCCTGCATGCCCAGGGAAAGTGAGGGCGTGACAGGAAGCAGGGTGGCGATGGTGGGCAGACTGAGCCAATTTTCCAGAAGCTAAAACTACAAAGAAGATCGTGTTGAGACTTGAATGTGTTGGGCCCAATTGCAGAGCTAAGAGAGCACTGGCTATTCAGAGATACAAGCATTTTGAACTGAGAAGAGAAAAGAAGAGAAAGGATCAATTGATCCAGTTCTAAGCTTCATCATGGTTTATTAACAAAACAATACAATTTTGATGTTACATTCATGTAAAATAATAACTAAAATAAAATATCAAGGCTTGGGTCAGATGCAACTTACAGGCTTCAAAGCGGCCTCCTTGTTCTTCACCGCTTTAAGAGGTCTTGTGTGGGACATTTGCCCAGTGCAAAGCTTCTTTTGATGTTTGGACCACTGCTTTCATGAGCATTGAGTGTGGAGCCAAATGAAATGAAGTATGTGACAACTTCTATCTTGCCTCCACTTATTATGATGTTATCTACTGGCCCAGTTGTGATAAATTACGACTTCTTTACATTAAGTTGTACTCTGTAATGACAGCTGGAGTCCTGGAACTCCTGGCTTTCTGCAAGCAAAGTTGTCATTTGCATATCACAGGTTATTAATAAAGCTTCCTGTAATTCTGATGCCATGTTCTTCTTCATTTGGTCCAGTCTTGTCAATTTGGGGCTCAGTGTACAGTCTGAATAAATATGGTGAACGGATCCCAGAAACATGCATCTTCTTTTCCTTTGTTAGATTTGCAAGTGGTTTGTTGATTTCGTTAACAGATTTTCTGTTTCATGTATTGCTGTCTTAATCTTTATATTCATTTTCCTCTGGTGGCTCTATGTTTCTGTTGCTACTCCTTCTTCCATGGCTGGGGATGTTGGGTTAAGGTATTAATTTGGATTCTTTCTTCTTTTTTGATGTGTTTGTTTATTGCTAGTAACTGCCCTCAGATCACTCATTTGTTGGTGGGTGTTGTTTCTTCCTGGCTGGTGTTTTAGGGTTACTAAATCTTTATGATTTTCCTCTTTATTATTCTGATGAGGCTTATTGCTTTATTGCTTTTCTCTCTCTCTTTTTTTTTTTGCTTTTCTTAAAGGTTACAATCTTATTGATTCATCCTCAAGTTTAGAACTATCTACTCTTTCTTGATATCTACTTGATTTTCTCTCCATTAGAAAGTTCTATAACAACACTAGTCCCTCTATTTACATTGTAATTATTTTTGCTACAAGCCTATATCTCTGGCTCCCTATTTCCAATCTTGGTTGACAATTCTTTTTCTCTCAGAATTTTATATAGTCACCTCATTGCTTTCTTGCCTGCACAATTTCTGCTGAGAAATCAAAGGTTAGTTTTATTGGTTCCCCTTTTCAGTAACTCTTTATTTTTCTCAGGTTGCTCTTAGAACGCTGTCCTTGTCTTTAGAACATTTTAATTATATGTCATAATGATTTTCTTTTGTGGTCTATCCTGTTTGGGGTTCCTTCAGCTGAGGTAATTTTGGCTAGGGTTTTTAGCTATCGATAGATGATCTGACGGTGCAGCAGTGGATAGTGGCCCTTTCAGTACTTGTAGGTGCAAGAGGAATGGAAGAGGCTGGGCCATGTGGGCACAGTTGCTGTCTTCTGTCATGTGGTACACGGAGAAAATTACAGGAGAAATTATTTTAAAGTCTCCAAAGGAAAATTTTAAAGTATTAAAATCAAATTTAAAAGCAGCAGGGGGAAAGCGGTAAAGAATGGCAAGAAAAAATAATTTAATAATTGAAAAGACGAATGGGGTGAAAAAGGAAGACAAGGCAAGTGAAAACAAGAGTAAAGTAAAAAGAGGAGATGACTCCTCAGGACCAGTGCTGAGAGTGGCGATCCCGGGAGGGTGGAGGGAAAGGGGGAACTAATTACAAGGATCTACATATAACCTCTTCCCTGGGGGACGGACAATAGAAAAATGGGTAAAGGGAGACATTGTACAGTGTAAGACATGACAAAATAATAATAATTTATAAATTATCAAGGGATCATGAGGGAGAAGGAGTGGGGAGGGAGGAGAAAAATGAGGAGCTGAAACCAAGGGCTCAAGCAGAAAGCAAAGCTTTTGAGAATGATGATGGCGACAAATGTACAAATGTGCTTGACACAATGGATGTTTGTATGGATTGTGATAAGAGTTGTATGAGCCCCCAATAAAATGATTTTTTTAAAAGAAGAAAAAATAAAATAAGCAATATCGAGGGGAAGAGAATAGTAAAGAGAAATTAAGGAAAAACAAAATAGGGAAGGAATAAAAGAAAAGAGAGGAAAAAAGGACAAATAGAATAGAGTAGAGGAAGAATGACTAAAGACACAAGACACAGGAAAGAAACGGGAAAACAACGAAAGGAGAAGACTGGGTGTGGGGTGTCGGGGAACTGGTACTGGGTGGCACCTTCTGCTAGCTACAGAACTCATGCTTTGGTGGGGCAGGAGGGGGTGGGACACTGGCGCTAGATGAAGTTCCTGCTGACTTCTGAGTTACCTGGGTTCAGAGCACCGGATCTAGAAGCAGTTCTTGCTGGCCCAGTTGGCTGGGGTCAGAGTGCTTTGTCCTGGAGACCATTCTTTTGGCCCCATAGGAGGTAGTGCTGTTGGTTTGGGAAGGAGTTTCCATCCATCTGGGGGTGGCGGAGGACAAGGACCTGCCACTTATTATTCTGCTGGTCTGACGAGGGGAAGCGCTTAATATCGTGTTCTTCAGATGGCCCAGCTGCTTAGATTACTTGCTCAGCATAGAGATGGAATAAGTATGATAAAAGGGTACAACCTTGGTACCTTTCCCTTTGTTCTGTGGGGACGTCTGGCTGCATTCAAATAAGTCCCTGTGTAAGCAGCACGCAGATTAAGACATAGAACATTTCTATCCCTCCAAAAAGGTCACTCATCCTCCTTATTAATATACTTCCCCAGAAAAGAAACCAGTATTCTGATTATATCACCATAGTTTGGTTTTGCCTGTTTTTGAGCTTAACGTATGAGGGTAAGTAAAAATATTGGTACTAGGGTTCCAGTTCCTATGCGCATAGATTTAGTTCAAACAAAATGTATTCAAACTTGTCTTGGCAAACAGTAGCTAACTTGATAAGCTCTCTCAGTAAGGCACTTCTCCTAGTGCCATTAAGTACTTCCAAAACATTGTGTGTACTTAAAATGAAACGTTGCTTGAAAACGATCTGGCGTATAAGAGTTACTCTTTCAGCCAATCTTTTAAGCATGATTAAAGCTAATGAAGATTATGTAATGAATTTTAACCTGGACAGGTCTTAGATTTACCAGTACATCAGAGTGTGTTGCAAACAACCCAGTGGCTTCAGAGAGGATCTGCTGAGCCAGTTAAACTCAAGGCAGAGAAGTCAGATCAGAAGGTTATGTAACTGGTGTGTGGGATTCCAAAGGAGTTATCTCAATAGATTTCCTCAAAGGGCACAGGATAACCATGGGACTTAGTATGAGGCTATTTTAAGGAAATGGAAAACGGTAGCAGTGCGCAAAAGCCCGGACCGCTGTACCAAGGAGCTTCTTTTCCATGACAACATCCCTGCTCCTTCATCCAGGGGAGCAAGGGCTGGCTTATCGCAGTCTTGTTGAGCAACCTTGCCCTATTACCCCACAACCCGAACTGTCCCCTTCAAGCCTCTTTCTGTATCCCCAAACTCAAAGAACACGGCAAAGGAAGGTGATCTGAGTCCTCAAGGATCCCAAGACTGCCGCTGAGATGTGTCCATTGATGGGCACGGAAGTCGTTAGGGCAGCGTTGGGGAGAGATGGAGACATCATCTTCAGCAGCGTACAGACCTAGATGGGAGATATGATGAGAAACAAAAGCTTTGATGTTTTTGTTTAATAAGTATTTCTACGATTTTATAGTAATGCCTTTGTACTTATCCTTGTACATACACAATGGAATAGGAACAATGAAGTCTTGATACATAATGCAATATGGAGTTTGAAGACACTGTTTTTACTAGTTAAGCTAAGATTTTAAGAACTGAAAGATAAAACAAAAATACTAACATGATCTTAGGCCAGTTAAGTGGATGTCCCATGAAACCGTGACTCAAAACCTCCAAACTAAGGAACCAAACCCGGTAAGGTATTTGATTGTTCATAAACAGTCTCAGCACAGTCTCAGCAGCTATTCTTTTTTTAAAAAAATCATTATATACATATATATATATGTTCACAGAACTTTTGCCAATCCAAATTCTTACAGGTGTACAACTTTTCACACAGTGGGGAGGGCAGGAATTACAATTTTAATTTAAAAAATCATTTTATTGGGAGCACTTACAGACAGCATAACATTCCATTGTTCAATCACATCAAGGAGTATTGTACAATTGCTACCACAATGAGTTTCAAAAATTTTCTTTCTTGAACTCCTTGGTATCACCTCCCCTTTATCCACTCCCTCCCCACCGTACCCCCCAGGAACCTTTATTTACTTTCTGTTTATTTGTTTATTTATCTTACACCACGGAATATATCCATTCACATACAATTCTGTTGCTCACTCCCCTCGAGTGGGGTTATATAGTCATCATTGCTATCAGCTCCCCCTTCCCCCTTCCCACCCCCTCTCTTCCCCTACACTCAGGGCTGTAATTCTGATGTTTGGGGCAGGTGTATTGCCAGCACTTACAATAATGGGCTATGCATCCCTACCCTTAATGAATATAATTTTCCCATCACTATAAATCTAAACAAATTACCTCACTAAGCAATACCCCTCTGCCCGACTCTTCTACCCCAAAAGGACAGATATTATATGATTCTGCTTATATGAATATCTAGAATAAAGAACAAAATTTACTAGTGGTTACAATGTGGGGAGTGGGGTGAGGGAGGGGGACTCATTGCTTAGCTTCCCTTAAGAATGATGGAATAATTTGGAAATGCATAATGGTGATGGTGAAACAATATGATACGCATAATCAATGTCACTGACCTTTACCTGTAAGGAATATTAAATGACCAATGCTTTGCTACAGTTACCTCCCCAAATGCATGCATAGGATTACACACACACACACACACACACACACACACACAGAAATACAGTATGAAGGGCCTTCAAAAAGTTAGTGGAAAATGGAATTAAAAGATCATGAAATTTTTTCCATGAAATTTCATAGTGGGTTGAACTGTGACCCTCAAAGATACATTCATCTGTACCATCAGGATGTGATTTTTGTGTGGAATAAGGGTCTTTGTAGATGTAACGAATACAAAAGCCTTGAGATGAGGTCATACTGGTTTAGGTTGAGCCTTAAATCCAAATAACATAATGCTCTAGGCCAACTATTTTACTCGGCACGCTATTGCCTGGTTTTAAGACAATTGGGGGGAATATTTTTTATTTAAGGATTTCTTGGGTCCAATAGTTCCAGGAATTCAGCTAGCCTCAATGGCTCCAGAATGTCTGGATCCCATGGGAATCTGAAATATTGTCCTGCTTTCCTACCCACCCATGTTGATCAGGATTCCTCGATAGAATCTTTTATCAAAATGCTGTCATGGTTGCCAGACTCCGGGCAAAGGAGGCAGTTGCTTATGGAGGCAATCAGCCGCACATCTCATATCATCGTTCTTATTCCAGACCGTTATGTGCAAGGTCATGAAGGCTCAAGAGTTGACTCAATGGGGTCCAGCTACCAATACTAACTATTTGGGTCTGGACTACAATAGGCAGACCTGTACAGACTGGGAGAGAAACATGGAACAGAACTCAAAGTCTTTAAAAATTCAGACTTACTAGGCCAATGTCACTGAACAACTGTGGAGAAGTTGTCAAAAAGGAACTTAATTTGCTCTGTAAACTTCCACCAAAATGCAAAGTTATTCAGGGAGAAAAAAAAAAAGCCAATGCAGAAAGCAAACCAGCCTGACCGAATATACAAGGTTTATAGTGGAGACCTTGCATATGCTCCATGCTTGCCTCCTTTGCCATAAATATGCAGCTTATCTTCTGGAAAGGGACCCATAGTCCCAGCAGCACCATCCTTGTATTAACAGTCTATTGTTTGCACTCCCATAAGAGAGAGAAGGTTGTTACAAGGTGACATTGCAAAGTCCCTAGTCCCATGAATCTCCAATAAAGCACCTATTCATGTATCGGTTTGTTCATGCAACCAACATCTATTAGGTGACTATACTATTTGCAAACTTCCTAGGCAGTGCAAATAGTCAATGGCCAAGGGAACTAAGGAGATTCAGCCATTAAAAACTGGATGGAGCACAGTGCCACTCTGACATGCTGGGAGGAGCCATGAGTGGGAATCTACTTGATAGCTGCTGTCATTTGTTTGCTTGTTTGTTTGTTACTATGTGTCAAGTACTATGCCAGGGTTTAAGTATCCATCAGAAAACAAAAGAGGGAGGGGGGAGCGCAAAGGGAGGGGGAGGGAAAATGGAAAATGAGCTGATCCCAGGAACCCAAGCGGAAGGCGAATTTTGAGAACGATGAGGGCAACGAATGTGTAAGGGTGCTTTGCACAATTGATGTATGTATGAATTGTGATAAGAGTTGTATGAGCCCCAATAAAATGATTTTTAAAAAAGAAAACAAAAGAGATGCAATAGAAGCCCTTCAGGAGGCCATAACCTTATGGAAAAGAGACACCTGAAGTAAAGTGATACACAAATAAACATATCTAATGGGAGAAAGTCTTTTGGAAAGTGAGTATAGCTATTCCTGCTTACCTCGCTGTAAATAAGAGAGGCACCTTTAGGTCGTGACTTTTGTCTTCTGGTGCTTTCAGAAAGCTAGCACATCAAGAAAATTAAAGGAAGGGAAAAATAGCTAAGAAGATAGGCAAAGGAGTGTTAAGTGATGTGTGACTGGAATCCTTGAGAAGAAGACAGCAATGAAATACAAATGCTTTTTAGAGATAGGGACAGTGAGTTGATCTTAAGGATGGTGGAGTAATTTGGAAAAGGATAACACGAGTGCTTACACACCTTGAAGTTTTTTCTGACATAAAAAAGACTTGCATGTACATTTGAAAAACATACCATCTTTACTCTGAGCTATATTAACGTTCTTATTGTTCTTGTTGCCAGCGGATCAACTCTGAGTCTTGGTGATTTAGATCTAATGGAACGTGTTGCCCATCCTGTGCCATTTTCATGAGGACCGGCATGTTTGAGCCCATTGTTGTGGCTGTTCTGACGACCCATCTCATTGACAATCTCTCTTTTTATTTTTTAAATCATTTTATTAAGGGCTCATACAACTCTTTTCACAATCCATACATACATCAATTGTGTAAAGAACATTTGTACATTCATTGCCCTCATCAGACAATTTCTCTTTTTAACTGACTCTCGACCAACGCTTAGAAATCTAAGGGGTAACCGGGCACAAACCAACTAGAAAACCTCTAAATAATTTGAACATAGAATATAAAAACGAGGTCATGTAGAAATCATCAATGAGGAAACAATTCAAACTGCAGATTTTTTTTAAGAAAATATCAATCATGAAAACAGTATATAAAACCTATGGGATACTAACAGAATGGTCAAGGGAGAATTGACAACTTCGATGCTAAAGCTCTAAAAAAGAAACTCTGAAAAATAATACTTCAAAGACTAAAATATGTATAAGAGTTTTATATATAAATAAATATGACAGAACTTTAAAAGTATATTTTAAGTTTCTATTATGAAGAGTTGTTTTCTAAAAGGCAACCTTCTCTCTTTTATTGTCAGTTTGAAAAACTATTAACTAAACTTGGATTCCTAAGGTAACAGGAAGTACAGAAAGTTCATCTTATCATTTGATTACTAAAGACCTTGGAATGTTAAAAAATGAAAACAGAATAATTACACAGCTTTAAAAAGAAATAAAATTGAGAATGATTATGTCAACAAATGTACAAATGTGCTTGACACAATGGAGGATGTATGGATTGTGATAAGAGTTGTACAAGCCCTCAATAAAATTTTTTAAAAATCAAAGAAAAAAAAGAAATCAAATGAAAGCATAAGGAAGCAATATGCTTCTATTTATGGTGATAGGAAATCTGGCATTAAGTTGTAGTTGTACAATGTGAAGTTCTAAATCGTTTTATTAGGGGCTCATACAACTCTTATCATGATCCATACATACATCGATTGTGTAAAGAACATTTGTACATTTATTGCCCTCATCATTCTCAAAACATCTGCTCTCCACCTAAGTCCCTGACATCAGTTCCTCATTTTTACTTCTCCCTCCCTGCTCCCCCCTCCCTCATGAACCCTTGATAATTTATAAATTATGTTGTCATATCTTGCCCTGTCCGACGTCTCTCTTCACCCACTTTTCTGTTGTCTGTTCCCCAGGGAGGAGGTCACATGTAGATCCTTGTAATCGGTTCTCCCTTTCCAGCACCCCCCTCCCTCCACCCTCCCAGTATTGCTACTCACACGGCTGGCCCTGAAGGGATCATCCACCCTGGATTCCCTGTATTTCCAGTTCCTATCTGTACCAGTGTACATCCTCTGGTCTAGCCAGATTTGTAAGGTAGAATTGGCATCATGATAGTGGGGGAGGAGGAAGCATTTAGGAACTAGAGGAAAGTTGTATGTTTCATCGTCGCTATATCGCACCCTGACTGGCTTGTCTCCTCCCCGAGACCCTTCAGTAAGGGGATGTCCAGTGGCCTACAAATGGGCTTTGGGTCTCCACTCCGCACTCCCCCCTTCCATTCACTATGATGTTATTTTTTGTTCTGATGATGCCTTATACCTGATCCCTTTGACACCTTGTGATCACACAGGCTGGTGTGCTTCTTCCATGTGGACATTGTTGCTTCTGAGCTAGATGGCCACTTGTGTATCTTCAAGTCTTTAAGACCCCAGACGCTATATATTTTGATAGCCAGGCACCATCAGCTTTCTTCACCACATTTGCTTAATCATCTGCTTTGTCTTCAGCAGTTGTGTCGGGAAGGTGAGCATCATAGAATGCCAATAGAAGAAAGTATTCTTGCATTGAGGGAGTACTTGAGTAGAGGACCAATGTCCTTCTGCTACCTCAATACTGAACCTATAAATATATGCACATAGATCTATTTCCCCATCCTCATATAAAACATATTTGCATATGCGCATGCCTTTATTTAGACCTCTATAAATGCCCGTGTACAATGTGATTAATGTAATTAATGCCACTAAACTGTATACCTACAACAGGCTGAACTAACAAAGGTGGTTATTTATGTGTGTTGTGTGTACATATATAGACAACAACATAAGAGCGGCTATTGATATAGTTTATAATCACCCAAACATTTGGTTTCTTGGTTTAAAGATTCAGAGTCATGGTCTTATGAGACAAGTCAGTCAATGGACATAGTATTGTTTTTTAAAGCCTTTGCTCCTTCAACCAGTTTAGACGGTGTCTACCTAGTGTCTTGGACAATGAATAAGGAAGACCACAGGGGAATCGATGCATTTGAACGGTGGTGCTGGAGAAGAATACTAAAAGTGTCCTGGATGGCCAGAAGGACAAACCAATCTGTCTTGGAAGAAGGAAGGCCAGAGTGCTCCTTAGAGGTAGGGATGGCAAGACTTTGTCTCACGTACTTTGGACATTCTGTCAGGAGAGACCAGTCCCTGGGGAAGGACATGATGTTTGGTAAAGTGGAGGGGCAGTGAAAGAGGAAGGCCCTCGAGGAGATGGACTGACTCCATGGTTGAATCGAGGGGCCCAGGCATAGGAACAACGGTGAGGGTGCTGCACGTCAGCGCAGTGTTTCATTGTTGTGCGTAGGGCCGCTATGGGTCAGAGATGACTCGATGGCACCTAACAATGAGAACCCAGTGGCTGGAGTCTTAAAAGCTTATGAGCAACCGTCCCTGAGACCACAGCTGGTCTCTGCTTGCCTGGAACAGCAGAAAAGGGAGTCTGGAATTGGAGGAGGAACTGGAATGTATGTCTAATTGCTTCCATAAATGATCACCACCTCCTTTGCCAGGAGAATACAACTGGATGGTGCCTAGCTCCTATTAATGTCTCGATACAAGATTTTATAGAAGAATCCTGACCAAGGGGGTGGGTTATGTAGAACAGATTTCAAATTCTCAGGGATCCTGACTTTCTGGAGCCCCCGAGGTCAGGCAAACCCCTGAAACGGTTGCCCTAGGGTCATCTTTAAACCTTAAGTCATTAATGCCCCTTGAAATGCTCTCTAAACCAAATACTAGCTTAGCTTAATTAGTATAGAGTCTGCCTTGAGCATGTGCTCTTTTAAAGAGTTACAGTGATCAAATTGACAATAAAAGGTGAGATGGGAAGTTTAGGGGGCAGTGAGTTTATCTAATGGTGGTGGAAATTTGGAGGACAGTGGGAATGGTTGTACAACGTTGAAGACTGTAACCAGTGTCACTGAATCACATAATGTAGAGAGTATGGAACTGTTTTTTTTCTGTGTATATTTTCACACAAAAAGGGGGGCACAAGCAAGAAGTTATAGCAAAAATAAAAGCAGAAATTTATCGCATTGGTTTTTACTTGTCTGTTTGGCTTTTCCTTCTTAAGTTGAATCATGGCGCTTGGATGCTCAGTAAATAGTTCTAAACAAAGTCTAAGCACCTCTTTTTAAGCCTGAAATATTTCAATATTTTTTCAGTTTGTCAAGTAAACTATTATCTACAAGGTAGATAAAAAGAAACAGTGCTGTAAGAAACGCAAACATAGGATGCTGTGTATGTATGGTAGACTGCTTTTTGTGTAAGAAAGTGGAATGAAGTAGAAACTAGAATAAGAAAAAGGGTTCATCTATCTTTTATTTGTAAGAAGAGACTGGAAAGTTGTGTATGAAAGCCCAGTAAGCTCTTACCTATGAGAGAACTCAAGGGAACAGGGTGGAATGAATGGAAATACAGCACATCAGTGAAAAGTTTTATCTCGTTTTGATTTCTGAATCATGAGAATATATTTCCTATTTTGGAAATGAAATTTACTTTAAAATTATTTTAAATGTCCTGACCACTTCCATTGCTTTAATAAATGTACAGAGCTTTGTTTAAGATATGTTAGCCTGGTTTCTCTAGAGAAGCAAAAAACGAGTGACACTTATATAAGAAAAAAAATGATATGAAGCGGGTAGCCCACAGCTACAGCGTGAGCAAGCCCAGTACAGCTCAAGTCTGAGAGTGAGATACTAAGCTGGAGGCCCGTCCTGACTCATGCAGCTGCTGGGCCTGCAAGCCAAGAAGCAAGAAGACCACAGGCAGACAGCGAGACTCACTTGAGTTCAAAGTGGGCAAGCAACATGGCAGGCTGCTGGCCCAAGTTTTGTGGAGCTAGATGTGGGATCCAGGCCAACAGGAAGAAGGGAAGGGAGTTTTCAATAGCATCTATTTATCTACAGGAACTGGGTCACCTCCCAAGGAGGTATCATCAGGCTGTGATCTGAGTAAGGGATTGGACTCCTCTCTAACCTTTCTAAAATGACTTGCTACATTGCGTTACGTCTCACCATGGCTGAGACCTCACTGCCGAACTACTGAGACTCCTGGTCCAGCCACATTGATGCAAACCTGACCATCACAAGGAGTCACCATGCCAACTGACAAGATTGGTTCAATGTTTACAATAAAGTCTATGAAGGCAAGCTGGGCAGCAGTCTACAGTGTCACTGGATTAGGAAAAGATCCTGTTTCTGAAGATTAGGACAGTCCAGGCCCCTTTAGGTCTCTAAAGGCAGCAGGGGAGTGTGGTCACGTACAATGAAGCTAGAAGGAGCCCCGGTGGTGTGGTCAAGTAAGTCGCCTCAGAACCCCTAAGCCATAGCACCATTTGAGTCAGAAGTGAACTGATAGCAGTGCATTCAGTTTGCTTTTTGGTTTCAGGTGGAGAAAGTAGTCTTGTGCCAGGGGTAGTGACGGGTCATCTAGACTGCAGATGTGAAAGGGAAAAACCAGCATCACTGGTGCTGGCCCTAAAATGGGCCTGGGAACGAAGACAAGCAGCAGTAGGAGCTGCCTGCCTAGCTGGGCGCAGACTTGTCCTGCCAGTACCAAGATGCCCCCTCCAGCAAAGAGGCAGATTGAGAAAGTATCTGTGCACCGAGTTTTATTGAAAGCACTGAGTTAAACTGAAAACAATCAAGCCACCACTAGCAACTGTTGGTTACAGTCTCTCTCATTTTCCCACCCAAGAGTCCTGGTGGCACTGTGGATGAGGCGTGCTGATCCAGCTGCTGAATAGGGAAAAGACCGGGCTGTCTGCTCCCATGCAGCGCTACAGCTTCAGAACCTCTCGGGGGCAGTTCCACTCTGTCCTCGAGGGTCATTCGGAGTTGGAATTGGCTCAGTGATGGTAATAAGTGGACAAAGGCTCCACCCGCTGCCCGCTCCGATGTGACCAGAGGTGCACTGGTCCTCAGAGCGCTCAGAACTGAGCTAGCTCCCCCGCTGGCAGCCAGTTAGCACTGTGGGTAGGGGGCTCAGCTCTGAGCTCTTCCCTGGCTCACCTCCTCACGCTCCTTCCAGTGTTGGCTGGTCACCTCCCACATCAGCCTCTTGCACCCAATCCTTGCCTCAAGCTCAAGAAGCCTACCACCCACAAGCTAAGGCAATGGCTCTTAATGTGTGGGTCGTGGCCCCTTTGGGGGTCAAATGACCCTTTTACAGGGGTCGCCCAATTCATACCAGTAGCAAACTGACAGTGATGAAGTAGCCATGATAATAATTTTATGGTTAGGGGTCACCACCACATGAGGAACTGCATTGGGAAGGTTGAGAACCACTGAGCTAAGATAAAAGAATGAAATCAGGGGCACATTAAAAGACAGACGTGCGGGGGATGAGAGGTGAAGGCAATAGTTTATTCAGACCCCCATCCAGAGAGGTGCTCACTCACAAAGCAACACCAAACCCAACGCCAGGGCTGCATTCGGACTCACTGTGGCCCCACATGAGGTCCTGAGATGCTCCGTATGGGAAGACCGCCTCATTTTCCTCCCACTCTCTCTCTCGGCGGTAGACCTGCATTACGTAGACTCATGGAAACAGGGTGAGATCACACAAGCCGAGTTTTTCATTCAAAATGAGAATGCTGACGACCACACTGAGGCCGGGCTGCTTGCACCCACCCAACCACCAGTGCCTTCTTCTCTCCTCACAGATTGGGGGGGCAGCCAGGATTTTCTGGAGACGTGGGTCAGAACCTGAGAAACAACAAAAGGCTCCCACGGAGGCATGCTTCTGAAATGTGGTGAGACCTGGCGCCAAGCGGGCCTCGCTGACAACCATCCTTGCTGTTGCCACAGGGGGTGCCAAGTCAGGGCCAGTCCATGTGGGAGGCACAGCGCCCCCAGGCGCACTGGCATGCCAATGGGTTTGAGAAGGCGATGCGGGCAGTGTGCTGTCGGAGGCGGGTTGGCAGGTCAGAAAGGGGAGAGGTGAGTGGAGCAGCGGGGTGGGCTCGACACAGGGTCGGAATCAGTCTAGCCCCTGCTCTGGGCCCAGGATGCGCTGTGATTCTGGAGCCCTGGCCCGTCCATTTGTCCTGTGTGGGGCAGCACATCAGAGCTGGGTGCAGGCTGAGTGGGAGGCAGAGGCTGCGCTTCATCTGACCATGCCAGGCCTCTGTCCTCCCTCCCACCCTCTCGGGCAGCCCCTCTCTAGGGAGAGGGTCAGAGGGGCCAGGCAGTGCTGAGCTCCTTCTCCAGGCCCTGGACGAACTGGTCATTGAGGAAGAGCAGCTGACCATGGGGCAGGAAGCGGGTGAGGATGGCCTCGATGCGGTCCGCCCGTAGTAGAAGGTTGGTGCCAGGGGCCAGCAGGCGGAGGTGTTCAGAGAGGAGGCGTGCCAGCAGCCGGAGGGTATTCTCAGCCAGAAGCAGGTTCTCATGGGCATCCAGGACCAGCGCGAACCCTAAGGAGAGCACCCCCAGCCATACCACCGTCCGGGGCTCCCGGAAAGGGTCCCCTGCTGCCAGGCGGAAGGCCCCGTGTGGGGCATCATGCAGGGACGTTGGTTCATCTGAGGCCGACGGAGGCTGCAGGTCCACCGATAAACGGCCGGACGCCTGCTGCTGCAGCTGGCACATAGACTCCGCCTGTCTGGGAGAGTAGGTGGGCAGGCCAGCAGTGAGGGGCCTCGTTAGGCCACTGCAGGCGCCCCATGTACATGGACAAGTACCCTAGCCACCTCTGGAGCCCGGAGTTGCCACTCTCCCCATTTTTCAGATAAAGCTGCTGAGGCTCAGAAAGATTACGGTAAGTATCCTGCCTAGGGCCACACAACCAGGAAGCATGAGCCCAGGTAGGAATCCAGGCTCCTACCTTCAGGCCCTGAACCACTTTCTCTTGTGACCAAGAGAAAGAAGGTTTTAAAAACAGCCCCTGGGGTGGGAAAGGATCCAGGATGGAAATTCCTGCCCCACCTGCTCCGCCTCAACCTAAAAATAAGCAGGCACGAGGAAGTGGAATCTGAGGCCACCGCTCCGTCTGTCTGCATCTGCAGCCCTCTCCAAAGGAAAGAAGCCTTAGAAACCACTCTCCAACCTCTACTGAAGTGCCTTTGACTTTGGGCCTCGAGGAGGCAGGTTTGAAAGGCCCCTGCCTGAGGTCAAGAGGAACATGGAGGTGACAGGAGGGGTCCCAAGAACGTTAACCACGTTCTCCCCTCCCCATTGCCCTTCCCCCTTACAGAATGGAGAGAAGGGAGGAGACACACGGAGCAAGGGAGGCTCTAAGGCCAGCCACACAATCTGTGCTCTGAGGCTCCCAGGCCTTCCGGAGACTCTGAGCAGAAAGCATTACCACAAACTTCTTCAGAGATTCTGGAAGCCCTGCCCTACGAAACGGGTTTACCCTGCCGACCCTCACATCCCAAGTTCTGCCGCTTTCTACAGCCTTTGGCAGGTTTAAGTTTCTGACGTTCTCGGCATGTTTACACATCAGTAAGGTGGGCTTCATCAGGGCCCAACCTCACAAGACTGCTGTAACCATACATGATGCACAGAAAAGGGCTTGCTGGGCACCTACTGGGATTTCTTTCTTTCCGGCTGCTGTTGATGCAATCCAGGCTCCAGAAAGGAACTGTGTGCCTTCGAGTTTTCAATGGCCAGGGCTTTCTTCTGAGGTGCCTCGGGGTGGACTCCGGCCTCTACTGGTTAGTAGCCGAGTGTGCACATGCAGCGACTCCTAACTACAGGGTCAGTGAAGGCTCACTACGATCATAACCAGGAAAACTCCATCACCCTTTCTTGAAGCCCTTCTCATGTAAGACGGAGAGCTATGGAAGACCCTTTGCCTGTTCCTTTCTCCTTCCATTTCCCTGGGCAGCTGGAAAATTACCACAATCAAGCAAGTATTGTGGGGAAATCCTGGGTCTGGGCTGGGCGGTTACCTGGCAACGGCCAAGATCTGCTCCTTGCGGAGGAGTCTGTCCCTCTCGGCCCCGTTTGGCCTTGGGTCATCAGGAGACTTCTCGGCACCAAAGACACAGGAGTAGAGCACTCGGCAGAAGCCTGTGTCCTCGTCATTCGGGGCCCGCAGGGTGTGGATGAGGAAGGCATGGACCATGGCTCCCAGGCAAGGGCTGCATGGAAGCCAGAGACCTCAGTGAGGTGAGAATGAACATCCCCAGGGTCACCCACAGAGGGTCTGTGAGCGTGACCTGTTCGCCAGTCCAAGGTCCCTGCCAGCCTCTGAATAATGGCATCAAGTCGACGTCACCTCTGTTGTTCTCCCCAATAGCCCTGGTGGCATAGTGGGTATGAATTGGGCTGGCATCCAAAAGGTCAGCAGTTCAAAACCACCAGCTGCCCAATGGGACAAAGATGAGGCTTTTTACTCCCATAAAGAGTTAGAGTCTTGGAACCCCATGGGACAGTGCAATGGCAATGGATTTGCGTTAGTGATATTGAAGAGACTCAGGCACGGCTGTACTTCGTACTATAAAACAAGGGGCCAGGGACCTTCAGAATAGTCCAAGGCACTGGGGTGAGAGAAAACTGAGGAACAGCTCCAGAGTGAGGGAAACCTCCCAGCCTGGACACAGGTGTCTTCCTAGATGGGCCCCTGGAGCAAGAAATAGGTCATTTCAACAGCAAGCATGAAAGCCATTAGGAAATATGTGGACTATGGGGTTGGTCTTGATCAGTGTTAATTTCCTGATTTTGAATATGGAGGGCATATCTGTTCTTAGAAAATGCACACTTCCTGTATGTAAGGACCGTGGGCGTTAGGAGTTGCCGTAGAGTTTGATCCAACTCACAGCGACCCCATGGGTGCAGGATAGAACTGCTCCAGGGATTTTTCCTCAGCTAGGACCTTTAGGAAGCAGACCATCTGGCCTGTCTTTGGAGGTACCTCTGAGGGGGGTCCAGGCACCAACCTTTCTGAGTAATAGCTGGGGACTTAACTGTTTGCACCGGGAACTCACCGCCATCGAGTGGTTTTTCTCCTGAGGTGTGGCTGGTGCTTTCAAACTGCGGCCCTTTATGCTAGCACTAACCCGACGCTTCCGGGGCTTCTATGTAGGGGTAACCGAGTATAACAACTGCAATAAACTCTCACTGTCCAGCCAGACAACCAAACTCGCTGTCTCTGAGTTGATGCTAACTCATAGCAATCCTGTAAGCCAGGGTAGAACTGCCCCTGTGTTTGAGACTGTAACTACTGGAGTGGAATGCCCCCGTCTTTCTCCTTCACATTATCCAGTGGGGCAAAATCTTATTGATGAAATCCCTAATTTTCTACAAGTTTGAAATTATTAAAAAATAAAGATACCTAAATAACAGAAACAGTCTGGTTGCTCAGTGGCTGATATTTGTATCCTAATGCTTCAAGGCAGCCCTAAAGGACAGAGAACTGTCCCGGTGAGTTTCTGAAGCTAATTCTTTTATGGGAGTAGAAAGTCTCTTCTTTTAAAAAAAAAATCTTTTTTTAAGTCTCTTCTTTTTCCCGTGGAGCCACTGTTGCTTTCGAACTACTGACCTAGCAGTTAGCAACCCAACATGTCACCACTGCGCCACCGAGACTCCTGTTTATATCTGTCGTTATGACCAAGTAGATACATAATCAGTTTGAACTGGAACAACGGGAAGACCTGAGCCTAGAGACCAGGCGCTGACTTCCCGCGACCCGCAACCACAGGAAAGAAACGTCATCAGCCCTCGCCCGTGGGTGCCCTCTGCCACAGAATGATAGTGGCCCACAGCCCCCTTGGTCATCGCATCGCGCGATCCTGTGGCGCAGTGTCTTCTGGGACTTGTAGTTCTTACTCCAGTCAGCCAGCTCAAGAGAGGGAGCCCCCTCCCGGAATCTGCTGCCCCAGTCCAGGCCTGAGCTTCGGGTCTCGAGGCGTCGAACTCACCCTTCCCCCACGAGACGGTGGGCTTCCAGTAACAGGTCGTTCCCCTTGGCAGCGGAGTGAGCAATGGCAGCTGCGCGCCCTTCGGCGCCTGCGCACGCTGGAGTGGGCACGCGCACGGGCCTGGGTGCGCACAGTGGGTGGGGCGGTCCGGTCTGGGTGGTGGCGGGTGGTGGCGTGGGCAACATGCACCGTCGAATCGCAGGTCCCAGCCGACTCTCGGCGGCCGCGAGGGGGCGCAGCGGCCCGACGGCAATCCCGCGCAGGCGCCTTGCGGAGCCTTCCTCCCACGGGCGGTGTCGTCATCAGCCGGCTAGGTTCCGGTTGGCGGAGATGCCTCGCAGCCTTGTGGGCCTGCGGGGAGCCACGGGGCTCGACGAGTCTGAGCAGCTCCGCAGGGTGTGGGCTGAGCTTTCCAGCTAGCCCATTAGTAGGCGGATCCTTGCTCTTTGCCCCCGGAAATTAGATTCTAATGGAGAATCTGCATATTTAATTATTTCCTTGAGAGATTCTGGGTTGTGGGTTCCCGCTACGGGTTAGGAGTCAAAATGTTTGAACCCTGGCCCCATCCCTGTCACTAAATTGAGCCCCATGCAGGTTAGTTGACCTGACGTACCTAGGCTCCAGTGAAGGTCTGCAGAGTTGGTAGGAGGAACTACTCCCCTCGCACCCACTTTTTCCCCACCCCCGCGTCCCAGCAGTCGCGTAGTTAGGTTACCGGTTGGGCTGCTAACCTCCCGGTCAACAGTTCAAACCCATCAGCTGCTTCTCGGGAGACAGATGAGGCTTTCTGCTCCTTTAAAGATAGCCCAAAAGCCACCGAGTTGGAGCCAACTCATGGAGGCTCTAGGGCAGGGTAGAAGTGCCTGTGTGAGTTTCCAAGGCTGTAACTCGTTATGGGACCAGAAAGCCCCATGACTGCAGCGTGTAACCACTCTGCCTTCAGGGCTCCTGGTAAAAGATTTACAGCCTCGGAAGCCCACGGGGCAGTTCTAGTCTGGGTCACTGGCAGTGAGTCTTGAGAGTTCTAGACTCCTAACCGCCAACAAACACATCCTCTCCTTGATCCCAACTGGAGCGAACTGTTGTGAAAAGGATTAAACCACTGAGGAAAGTGGGGTGCGGTGGGGGTACAGCAGAACCCAGGTGTGGAGGCCTGACCCTGAATGGTCTGGGCCTTTGGGCCTTGCTGCCTGCCCTGGGTAAGCCCCATTTGCGTGCCCCATCCCGCCCTGTGCCTCATGGCATGTGGCCTTGTGCCTCCCTAGATGTGGCCCAGTGGTCTGTGCCTCAGAGTCTCCTGTCCTCACAGGCACCACTGTCCCTTCCTGAACTGCCCTGCCTTGCCCTGCCCTCCCTTTTCTGACTCTCAAAGTGTACTCAAGATTCACACTTTGGGGAAGCTGTTCTTCCTGGACTGCCCACTAGCATTCGACTGTCCTCTGCCTCCCTGGTAAGAGTCCACCTGCAGCAGCATTCTCTCTCATGGGTGCAGCCAGTTATCACAGGACTTCACTCCCCAGGGGCCATGCCTAGGGCAGGACTGGAGCCAATCCAAGCACTCTCCTAGGTGACAAGAAATGGAAGGCAGGGGAGTGTACTTGGTCCCCTCAGGCTACTGGACCCAACTGGGTGGAAGTAGTAGGAATGGGCTGGAGGATATGGGTGTTTTAACCATAGGTACAATACACACACAGACTTGCACACAGTTAGGTGGCCCTAGAGACGAGAGGACTTTGGTCACAGGATTGGGGGTGGCTGGGGTGATGTTGGCTCAGTAATAAGTTCCTGGTCCTGGGCGCCTTCCCTATCTCTCTCAGCCAGACCTCTAGTCTGCCAGCTGATTATACTATAGAGCTGGCAGAGGGCTCTCTGGTTATTGGGGATCGGAACAGGGTGCCTCGCCAGCCCCACGTGGCATCTGGGGACGTGTCATGAAGGCGCCTAGGGGCCAGCCTTGTGTGGTGTGTGTGTGGAGGAGATAGGCCTGCATCACCTATCCCAGGGCACAGTGAGGGTGGTATCAGGAGGACTTCCTGAGCCTTGTGGGGTGGTGACTTGCAGGAAGCTTTGACTGGGAGGCTGATTGTGGGTTTGCTCTGAGAAAGCCCTCCTCCTCCGGCCACTGACTTCCCTGGGGTCCTGCCCACAGGCCCGAGAGTGTGTGTGCCGGGCACTATCTGAATAAGCATTGACACTGGCTCAGACATCATTTAGGATGGCCAGCCATTTGGCCTGTTCCCTGCTAAGCTGCCCAGTGAGCCAGCAGTTCCTGCCCCCGGGGTATTCCTGAGCAGATGGCCACCCAAGACCAGGGCCAGAGCAGCGGTTGGCAAAGGGTGGCTTTTGAGCCGTATGCCACTTTTTCACTACACACACGTGGCTCTAAAGTGAAATAGAAAATATTTCATTATTCAGATAATGGTGATTTTATTTGTTTCTTTAATTACATCTATGGCTCTCTGATCATTTTTACTTTGCTGTTAGTAACAGGATTGGCTTTCTGTCTCAAAAGTTTGCCGGCTCCTGGCTAGAGGGCTCTTAACAGCTCGATTCTGAATTGCCCCAGCCAGAAACTCTGTAAAAGTCCATCAGCTCGGGGGGGGGGGCAGTTGTGGTTCACTCACCCGATGGAATCCCACATAGCCATGGAAAAGCACAAATGGCTACTACACTTGCAATGTGGGTGAGTCTCAGACATGCTGTGTCAAAGCCGGCACAGAAGCACACAGGTGCACCCATTCGTAGGAAAAAGTGGAAACACAGGTGAGCCTGGTCGCAAGTCAGAACTCTGGTACCCCTTGGGAGGAGTCACTGGAGGGCCACAGTGGGTCCTGGGGCCGGTTACATGTTGGGTGGTGGTCAGAGGGGTGTGGACTCGGCACTGTTTTTGTGTGGTTGTTTAGCTCAACAAGAACTGGCCATAAGATATGGAAACTGTAGACAGCTCATGGGGGCACAGAGTACCAGCCACCTCCATCTCACTCTCAGGTGGCTCTTTTCAGGTCCTTCCACAGGCTGTGACATTCCCCTAAGCTGACAGCCCTTTACTTGGAAGTCGGGGGTTAATCTGTGAGCTAAGGCTGTGACTGACTCCTTGCCCTGCAGTGGAAAAACAAACACAGTCTCGAACTTGCACCTGGTTGAGATTTTGAACTTGGGAAGAGATTTTGGCCACAGCCTCTCAATGGGTAGATGACTCACCAGGCCCATGTCACACAGCAAAGTGCTGTGCAGAAGGCGGGTCCTGAGACCCTCTCTGCTTAGGGCCTGAGCGCTCCTCCTCAGGGCAGCCAGAGTAGAGGTCAGGCAGGATGGAAACAGACCTGGATGGGACTGCAGAAGATGGCAGTGTGTAGAAGAAAGGGGAGCAGGTCACCGTCCACTCACTCGTTCATCACTCATTCTGCTGGGCCTGCCCTCTGCGCGTTCCCAGTCTCCAGTTTCCAGCAGGTTCTGTGTAGACGTTTGCAATAGTCAAGACCAGGGAACAGAGTGGACCAACCCATTCGAGAGTGAGAGCAACCCTGGAGGAACGATCTAGGAAGGCTGCATGGGAGTGGTGGCATCTGATTTGGGCTTTCTGGAGAGGTAGAAGTGTGGCCGCTTCAGCGGGCAGGAAGGGTATCAGGATATGGGGACTAGATTCAGGCAAACACCAAGGCTGGGGAGGAGCCAGCCTTGCTGAACCCAGGGTCCAATGCCAGCCCTCCTTTGTACAGAGGACCCAAAGTCTAGTCAGAAATGCCCCAAAGCCTTCTCGGCAGCTGGGCCCTGGGGGTCAGGTCTGGCCCTGGAGATAAGTCCCTCCTAGATAGGAACTCAGGAAAGCATGATTTTCTAGAAATGGGCTATCATTCCCCTATTTTTGCCTCCCTTCGCCCCCGCCCCAAGCCATCTTGAGCCCCTAAGGTCAAAAGCCACATGCCAAAGACAGGCAGGAGAGAGAAAGCCTGGCTCCCGGGACCCCACAGAGCCACACTCCATGCTCAGTGAAGAGCATACACATTTATTTGGCTAAAGCTGCTACAGGGTTTCTGTTACATGCAGCTGAATGGATGCCCAGGTGGTGAGGTCGGGATTCTGGAGCCTGGCACATAGTAGGTGCTCCATAAATCAACACGCATTGGCAACCCTTAGTCCAGAGGCAGGATAAGGTGGGTGTCAGGCTTTGACCAGTGCTGGACCAGTTGAAGCCTTCTGGGCCTGCTGGCAGCTCCGAGGCACGATGATGGACAGGCTGGACTTCCTGGGCTTACAAAACCCACCCTCAAGACCACAGAGAACACTTGTGTAGAGGGCAGTGTGGGAGGCTTTTGCAGGGCCCCAGCACACAGTGGATGCAGATGTTGGTTGTGGGATATGGATGGTGTCTGTGTGACAGATAGACAGAAGGGAGAAATGTGAAGCACCAGAGATGCTTGGCGGAAGCAGGCAGCAGGGTTTGTGGCCCTGGGTAGGCCCAGGGCCCTCTCCCCCGCTCTCCTTCCCCCATTCAGGCTGTGGGCAGCGAAGCCCTCCGCGGACCCACAGCCTTGCACCTCTCCTGGCCCTCTGAGTTGTGGGGGATGGCCTACAACCCCTCCCTACCCCTCACCTGGTCTTCTTCCCACACCGCCACTGCCCACGCTGTGTCTACCCCCGTGGAGCTCCTGGCCCACAGGAGGTTGCCTGGTGCCCACTG
The DNA here is from genome assembly GCF_050624435.1 of Tenrec ecaudatus. Lineage (NCBI taxonomy): Eukaryota > Metazoa > Chordata > Mammalia > Afrosoricida > Tenrecidae > Tenrec > Tenrec ecaudatus. The sequence continues at coordinate 35,137,969 of NC_134541.1, read as the reverse complement.
CTGGGACATGCAATCCATGACTGGTAGTGGCCCACCTCCCCAAACCACAGCCAGGCCCAGAATTACCAGCAGGCAACCAGGCTTGGCATGCTCTGCTCCAGTCTTCATCCCCCTCTCAAGTGCCTTCTCTGAGACATCAGCACTCCCCACCCGTGTCTGCCTGCCCACCGCCCAGGACGGCCCCCACTCCCTTGGGTCAGCCCGATCGGTGGAGCGTGGTATGTGCACGTGCGACCGAGCACGTCCACCACCACTATTTAGTTCCAAACCTTTTCATCACCCCAAACAGAAACCCGGTACCTTTAAGGCAGTAACTTCTCACCTCCCCTCCCCCAGCTTTTGGTGACCACTCAACCTTCTGTGTCTGATCTGCCGATTCTAGATACCTCCCGTAACCGGGATCCTATAATACCTGTCCCCCTCCCATAAGCGGGATCCTATAACACTTGTCCCCTCCCATAAGCTGGATCCTATAATACATGTCCCCCTGCACTGACTAATACCCACTGGTCACCCAGGTTACAGCACGCATCTGGACTTCTCTTTATGGTTGAGTAGTGACCCCTTGCACCTGTGTACTGCATCTTGTTGGTCCATCCATCCATTGATGGACACTGGGTTCCACCTTTGGGCTGTGGTGAGGGAGGCCGCACAACGAACACTGGTGTGAAGCATCTCTTTGAGTCCCTGCTTGGCAGGCTCTTGGGTGGAATCGCTGGGTCATGTGCTACATCTATGTTTAGCTTCTTGAGGAACTGCCAAACCCTCTTCCACAGCGGCTGTGCCACTGTACCATCCCAGCAATAGCCGGCGGGGTTTCCAATGTCTCCATGTCCTTGGCAACCGTTGTTTTCCATTTTTCAAATAATAGCCATTCTAGTGGGGGGGGGGGAATGATAGTTCACTGTGGTTTTGATTTGCATTTCCTGATTGACTGACGACCATGAGCATCTTTTCATGCACTTAGTCCCACTTGGGGGCCTCTTTGGGGAGCCATGTCTATTTAGGGCCTCTGCCTTTTTGACATTGAGTTGCTTGTCTTGTTGATACTGCCTTGGAGTTCTTCCCATGTCCTAGAGAAGAAACCCTTATCAGATATAAGGAGTCCCAAATATGATCCCTGCCCCTTTGTTGACAATCCTCACTGACTCCACCTCAGGCCACCTACACCGAATTCCTGGATGTGGGAAGGACAGTTAGATCCCTGAGCAGGCAGCAGATTCTTGTCGTTTTCTTTGAAAGAGACCGCAGTTTGCTAGTGGCTGCCAGGGCCGGGCAGGAGGCAGAAAAGGCGGCTTGCTGCTTATGAACTCCAGTCCACGGAGCTGGAAAACCCACCTTGCTGGAGGTGGAGTCGCACGGCCTTTCAGCTTGGTGGAGGCTGTGAGAGGGAGCGATTTCCAGCAGCAACGACAAAAGGTGACTGCTATGCACAGCCGAACACCTCCTGGCTCTGGGCCCCTTAGTCAGAGGTGCAGGGTCAGTGTTTCAGGGGCCATTCCCAGTTAGTTGGCTTCATAATGCATTTAGTGCTTCTGTGCCTCCTCCCGGTGCTTTGCTTAGTGCCTAGGGTCTTAGAAGTCCAGAAAGGACTGTCTACTGTCTCTCTTCCCCTGGAGCAACAGAGAGGGAAGGAAAATGAGGAACAGACCGAAGAAATGGAATGTGTTAAAGTGTTTAGAATTTAGCCTAGACTTTTCCTTTTTTTAACCCCAGCTCCTCAATTATGATGTACCCATGTTTATTGAATTACCTATTTGAACTAGCACCAGGCGAGGTAATGGACACTTATGATTTCACACATGTCTCACAATGCTTGATCCCACAAATGAGGCAACAACGGAGGCTCACGCACAATAAGCAACTTGCAGTGCTGTAGGGTTTGTGAGTGACACAGGGTGTGGGACCCGGCTTTTCCAAAAGCGGAGGGCAGAGATTGCTGAGAGGAAGAGGGGACCAGCATTTCTGAGGATCCAGATGGCTCAGATCGGATGGCTGATGTCGACTCGAGGGGAGCCACATTGGTCAATCCTTATTCTTCCCCCCGACCCCCACCACCAACTAGGGACACCTCTCTGTGCTGGGTCCCTACCTGGCTCCCCTCCCCACCCTCGCCCTGGACTGCTGCAGCAGACTCCCACCTCCTGATGCTGCACTGGCCGCTGTGACTTTTGCCCAGCGCCTTCCCGCCCTGCTCATATGCAGAAACGGCAAGAGGCCCTCAGACTGCCCCCTTTCCTCTTCCTTCATACCCCTCTGGTCCCTTGTTGGCCCCCATGGTGGCCCTAAGTCATGGCAGCCTACTGTGGCAAGTCCACTTGATCCCTGGGCAACCCTGTGAGGCAGGGCCTCCGTTTCCCCCACTTTACAGGTGCGGAGACAGAGGCAGGGAAAGACGAATTAGCTGGTTTCCTGCCACATGTGAGTTGGGATTCTGAAGGAGCCTTTGTTTCTTTTCCCTCAGCCTCTTCCCTGCAAACCCTTGGAGATCATGAATCTTCCCCTAACCGCAGTGTCCCCGCCTTGCAGAGTGCCCTTCCCGGCACCGCAGACGGCTGACCTCCTTCCCCACTGCTCCCAATCCCAGCCCAGGCGGCCCTGCCCTCTCCAGCCCTCCTGTCTGGGTGTGGTAGGCCTGTGAAATCAGGAAGAAGAGGCCAAGGGGCCCTGTGTGATTCGTCCTTTCAAATGGCCCTGCTTCACTTCCTGTGAGGCCTCACGAGGCCTGTCCACGTGAGGCCCCTTCCCTCCAGCTGCCTCAGGCCCGTGACTCAGAGCCTGGCAGCTGTGGGCCCCACCCCCTCCAGGGGTACATGTACCCATGCAGGCTGGGTGGGGCGAGCGCACTGATGCAGCCAGAGCCGAATTCCTTGGCACCGGTACAGACTTCTCCCTTGTGGGTAGGGTGGGACCGCCTCCCTGCCTTTGTCCCACAACCAACTGTCTTCTTGGAACAATCCACTGCAGATCATTTCATGTCGGCGAACATTCTCTTAGGGCATGGGTTTCCACGCTGCAAAACAACGTCTCATCATTACTCAGCTGCCCTCCTAATTGCTTCCAGATCCCGCCAGGCCAGGGCCCTCCTTGTCCGGACCTCATTTCTTTCTCCACCAATTGTTTCCTGGTGGCGAGCCGTGGGGCGCCCCGTTCCATGGGGGAAGACTGGTGGAACCGGGGAGGACTGCCCTCTGTGGGTTTCTCAGACTGCAACCCTTTGCTAGAGCAGGGAGCCCCGTCTTTCTCCCAGTGGAAGCGGAAAGGCCCTTAGGTGATCGCAGGTCAGCGTGGGCAGGCGGACACAAGCTGGCGACACACCACCACTTTTTTCTAGAGTCTGGCCTGAGACGAACTCAGGCTAAAATTGCCTCGTCTCTCAGAGGAGGAGAGTCAGAAAGCAGGCCGCACCTGGGATGCTGAAACCCCTGGCCCTGCCCCATGGGCACATGGGCCCTCAGCCGCTCACGGAGCCCTCTGCCATGTGCAGCGAGCGCCCAAACTCACTGCACTCAAGTCGATACCAACTCACAGCGATCCTACAGGACAGGGTAGAACTGCCCCGGGGGTTCCCAGACTGTACCTCTGTATGGGAGTAGAAAGCCTCATCCTTCCTCCACAAAGTAGCTGGTCGTTTCAAACTATGGACCTGTGGTTAGCAGCCCAGTGCAGAACCAAGGCTCCCCTTCTGACCAAAAGAGAAATGTAAATGTAGTTAGCCATTTGGTTCAGACTGTGGAGCAATGGGAAGGTCAATTGGTTTAACAACCGGACTGGACTTCGTGGAAATAAGAAAGTTAAACATGCCTGCGGCCACCGCCACCCCCACTCCAATTCCACTTCCGGGGTTATTCCCAACACAATGCATAACTGTCCTCCTGAAGCCATCAAGAAGAGAATCGATTTGCTTCATATGTTGGTTGTGTTTACAGTTGTTAAGCCTCACAGAACTGGACACTAAAAGGGGGCAAATTTGACCACTTATAAAGTAGACCTTAATTTTTTAAACCTAAAAAAGCAGAAGACTAGAAGCGCGAGAGTTGAGTAAAGAATTCCGTTTTGTGATCCAGCCACACAATGAAATACTTCACAACAGTGAAATAGTACACACCTGTTCCACGTGCCAACACGGATGCATCGCAGAATCGCGCCGAGGCAAAAGCCAGACCGGAGGAGACGTGCTATGAGTGCCTTTGCGTGAAGCTCAAGCAGGCAAAGCAAATCCCCAGTGATAGCAGGGGAACAGGGGTGGGGGGGCGTTTATAGATGAGGAACGCAAGGATCAAACCTAGCTCACGGCCATCAAGTGGATGCCAACTCAGGACCATACAGGCCAGGGTAGAACTGCCCCCTGTGGGTGTTTGCGACTAACTCTTGACCAGAGTAGAAAGGCCCATCTTTTTCCCATGGAGCACCTGGTGATTTCAGACTGCTGATCTTGCAGTTAGCAGCTTCACGCATAACCACTGTATCACCAGGACTCCTGACTATGCGGCACACCTATTCAAAAAGTGTCTGCCTTGGAGTCAATTTCGACTCAGAATAAGACTATAGGACAGAGTGAGAATTACCTCTTTGGGTTTCGGAAACTAAATCTTTACAGTAGCAGAAATTTCATCTCCCCCTTACCCTCCAAAAAAAAGAGCCTCAGGTGAGTTCCAACTGCTGACCTTGAGGTTAGCAGCCCCACCTGGAGCCACTGTGCCCCCAGGTCTCCTGGCACCTCCTGGGTAGCCAGAAACATCCAAGGCAATGATCAGGTCTAGGCGTGTGCTGGGTGCCCTTTACGGAACATCAATTCTTCCTCTGTTTAAAAAGAAAACATTGCAGTATTTTTTAAAAACTTCGTTGCGAAAGTTACCCAGTGAGCTTTTCAGAGGAGACCCAGTGGGGAAGTCTCCTCCCCTCACTCCCCTTCGCAGGCCTCACTCATCCTAGTTGGTTGGGCCTGGCCAGGCCTGGCTAGTTCTGGCACTCTGCCCTGGCCCACGCAGCCCTTTAACCACGTGAGCCAGGACCACGTGTCTTGCTCTCATCCGCTTCTTCTCTATTGGAACACCCCCACCCCCACCCAATCCTGGCCCAAGCAGAACACCCTTTAAAACTGGCTGGCAGCCCAGGATTTTAAACGGCTTGCTTGCTGGGCCTGATCTGCTTCCCTGTGAGCAAGCATCCCTTGTGAGAGTTCCTTTATTGGGGGAAGGGAGGCTGGGGGCATGTCCACGCTACCTCCTGAATTTTTCAGGGGCCCAAGCCTGCACTCCTTCAGAGAAGTCAGTTATCTGCATCTCCTAATTAGGAAAGAAGTTCTTTGGTTTGTTTCTTTAAAAATCTTTTGTTGTGAATTAGCTGGGCCTGACGCAAGCCCTGTATTCTCCGTTGCATCATATGCATGTGAAAGCCGGACATTGAATAAGGAAGACCTTAGAAGAACAGATGCACTTGAACTGCGGTGCCGGAGGAGAACATGGAAAGTACCGTGGACTGCTCAAAGGACAACCCAATCTCTCTCGGAAGAAGGAAGGCCAGGGTACTCCTTAGATGCAAGGATGGCAAGACTGTCTTACATACTTTGGATATACTGTCAGGAGAGACCAGTCCCTGAAGAAGGATGTGTTTGGTAAAGCGGAGGGGTAGTGAAAGAGGAAGGCCCTCGATGAGTGGCTGCATCTGTGGGCTCAGGCACAGGAACAATGGTGAGCGTGGCACTGGGCCAGACAGTGTTTTGTTCTGTTGTGCATACACTCACCATAAGTTGGAGCCAACTCAATGGCACCTAACAACACTATTTCCTCCTTTAGACTTGGATTTTATTATTTACAATCCTTGGATCAGGTGGTGTGCTTGTTCCATGTGCACTTCGTCGATGCCCGTTTAATTGTTCTGCAAATAGAAATTCCATTTTGCGAGTACCATTTGTTGAAGAGACTGTTATTCCTTATTTGATGTCTTTTGGCCCTTTATCAAAAATCACTTGTCTGAGGTGTTCACTTGGGTGACGGCCAAAATAATATTCCAAATCCCACAGGAGAGAGTAGAGAAATGAAAGAAGACGGTTGGTTTGGGTGGGGGGAGTGGAAGGCAAGCTATTGGGGTTGAAAAGTAGCTTAAACTACTGAATATAAAATTGATGTTCTCAAATATAAGTGTCCACCTAATTAATAATTCTTATTTTATTGGGGGCTCGTACAACTCTTATCACAATCCATACATCCATACATTGGGTCAAGCACGTTTGTACTTTTTTTTTTTTAATTTTAACAATTTATTAGGGGCTCATACAATTCTTATCACAGTTCATACATATACATACATCAATTGTATAAAGCACATCTGTACAGTCTTTGCCCTAATCATTTTTTTCTCCTCTTTTCTTTTTTTACATTTTATTAGGGGCTCATACAACTCTTATCACAATCCATGCATATACATACATCACTTGTATAAAGCACATCCATACATTCTTTGCCCTAATCATTTTCAAAGCATTTGCTCTCCACTTAAGCCCCTTGCATCAGGTCCTCTTTTTTTTTTTCCCCTCCCTCCACGTTTGTACTTTTGTTGCCATCATCTTCACAGTTTCTTTCTACTTGAGCCCTCCCAAACCCTTGATAATTTATAAATTATTTTTTCATGTCTCACACTGTCTGATCTCCCTTCACCCACTTTTCTGTTGGTCGTCCCTCAGGGAGAGGTTATATGTGATTGGTTCCCCCATTCTCCCCCACCTTCCTCTTACCCTCCTGGTAGCTCTACTCTCATCATTGGTCCTGAGGGGCTTATCTGTCCTGGATTCCCTGTGTTTCCAGCTCTGATCTGTACCAGTGTACATACTCTGGTCTAGCCGGATTTGTAAGGTAGAATTGGGATCATGATAGTGGGGGAGAGGAAGTATTAAAGAACTAGAGGAAAGTTGTATGTTTCATTGTTGCTACACTGCACCCTGACTGACTCGTTTCCTCCCTGTAACCCTTCTGTAAGGGGATGTCCAGTTGCCTACAGATGGCCTTTGGGTCTCCACTCTGCACTCCCCCTCATTCACAGTATTTTTTTGTTCTTTGATGCCTGGTACCTGATCCTATTGATATCTGTGATCACACAGGCTGGTGTGCTTCTTCCATTTGGGCTTTGTTGCTTCTGAGTTAGATGGCTTCTTGTTTATCTTCAAGGCTTTAAAACCCCAGATACTTATCTTTTGATAGCTGGACACCATCAGCTTTCTTCACATTTGCTTATGCACCCACTTTTTCAGCAATCATGTCAGGAAGGTGAGCATCACAGAATTCCAGTTTGTTAGAACAGTGTTCTTGTGTTGAGGGAGTACTTGAGTAGAGGCCCAATATGTTCATTTGCTACCTTAAACCTGTAAATATATGTAGATCTATTTCCCCATCATTGTATATATATATTGACACATGTACATGCCTGTATTTAGATTTCAATAAATACCCCTTGCCTCCTAGTACCTTCCTCTAATTCCTTTTACTTTCCTCTTGTCCTACTATCATATTCAGCCTTCATTTGGGTTGCCATGATTCCTCTTGGTTACATTGCCCTTGATCAAGCCCTATCAGGCTTCCTATACCCTCCTTGCCATCAATTTTGGATTACTTGTTGTTCCCTTGTCCCTGGGTTTGTTAACACCCACTTCCTTTCCACCTTCCCCTCTCCCATGTTCCCCACCCCAACTGTCAGTCCCGTTGTTTTCTTCTCTGGATTGTTTATCCTGTCTATCTTAGATAGATAGACCTGCAAAGATCACAAAATAAATAAATAAATAAATAAACCAAGACAGAGCAAAACAAAGCAACAAAAGAAAACAAACTAACAACAAAAAAGCCTGTAAATAGTTCAAGGTCTATTTGTTGACTTTTAGGAGTGTTTTTCAGTCGAGTCTGATGGAGTGCCATGCCCTGGCCTCAAAGTCTATTTTTTATATTCTTTGGGGACTTCGTTGCTCCTAATTAATTTTTTAATTGTTAAAAATTGTCTGTAGGTGGATGGGTTTTCCACACCCTCTCCCCAGGTTCCCTGTTCTGTTCCATTAGTCGATCATTATACCGGTACCAGGATGTTTTCACTACTGTGGCTGAATAATAGGGTGTGAGCTGGCTCCTACTTTATTCTTATTTTAATAGTAGTGCTTTGCTTATGTAATTAGGGAATAAGCCTTGTGTCCTGGCTCCACCAAGCCCTCATCTTCCCCTGCAGATAAGACTCACTCCTACCTGGTGGCCTGGGGAGACAGTGAATATGAAGTGCAGGGAGACCAGGTGGCCGACAGCAGCAACCGTGACTGTGCAGTGAGTTATGGGGATAGACATGACCCTGGATACTCAGCACCCACGGTCCCCTAGTCTCCAGAACTTTGTCTGGTGGCTCCTGGCAGGAGCAAGAGGCAGTCTCCTTGCTGGCTGCTCAGGGAGAGGCAGAAATGAGGCGCTGGGGAGCCCTGCCAGCTCTGCCCAGGGCTTCTGTGTGGCCCAGGCCAGAGGAGGACCCTTTCTGCGCAGGGGCTTCCATAAACGCCAGGTCTGTCCAGCTCTTTTCCCTTTTCTGTGACAAACGCCCTCACTCACAGAAGTGCTGCTCCTGGAGGGGTCAGCTGCTTGCTCATGGGATCGGAGGAAAGCTTTCTGGAAGTTTCAGGGGCGCCTCCCTCTGCCCTCAGGCCAGGGCTTCAGACCATCAGAGTCCTCCCTGATAACCCTGCCCTTCCCTTTGCCCCTGCCGAGGTCTGGGGTTTGAGTGAAGGACACTGAGGAGAGGTTGACCACCTGCGGGCCCAGCCTGGGCAACCAGTCCCATCTGTTGCTCTGGAAGGAAATAGCATGTTTTCCCATCGACAAAATGGGAATAACAATCACTGCCCTGCTAGCTTCAAGCTGGCGATGAACAAAAGGCTTGTTACCACTGTTTACAAATTGTACCTCTTAGACACTTTATGGGAGTGGGACACGGCAGGGCCCCGGTGTATGTAGGTTCATCTGCAGTGGGTTTCAGGGGGAAGTTCTTCAGATGCATTCAAGAGGTCCTGCCCCTTTCCTACTCCCTCCATCCTGAACCCCACTCATCCAAGGTAACAGATCCTGGGGATACTGAGAGGAAAGCCATTCCCCATCAGGGACGGGGTGCTTCTGCTAAGAGACATCAAAACCAAGTTTGAAAGGAGTAAGACAGGCCAAGAGTGTACCTATGAATGGCACAGCAGATACAGGGGAAGTTTTCCACCAACTCTGAGCCCTGGTGGCATAGCGGGTTACATGTTAGGCTGCTGTCCACAAGGTCAGCAGTTCAAAGTTGAGGCTTTCGGTTCCAGTAAAGATTTACAACCTCGGAAACCGAAAGGGGCAGTTCTACCCTGTCAGATGGGGACGGGGGAGCAAGGAGAAGGGATGTCATGGTGTCGGCATCAGCTCCCTGGGTTTTGGTGACTCTTGTTAAGTGCAAGGTACGGAGGATTTGACTCAGGAAGAGTTGGGGCTGGGAAGGCCCAGGTTTTAAAAGGATTCCATGTGTACCCTGCCAGGAGTCTTAAGTTCATCCTACAGGTCATGGGGAACCATTGACAGTTTTTAGGGCAAGTTTACTCCAAGCTTCTTGGTGCAGAGTATAGGAAAGGTGAGTCCAGAGGTGTTTGGGTAGTCAGTGAAAGGACATGGGGGCTAAAGCCAAAGTCCTATCCAAGGAGTTAATCAACAGATGGGAGAAAACTTCAGGACAAGGGAGGAAAGGAGCCCATGGGACCATCAGCCCAGTCTTCCAGCCCTCTCTGACCGGTCCCCTACTCTTATTCCTGTGTTTTCGCCAAGGGACCTCACCATACTCCCACAGAACACAGGGCCAGTGATTCAACTTGGTCAGTGCTTTATTGAATCAAGGCCCCAACTGATGACCCAGGTCAGAGCCTTCAAGCACAGCCCCTTCCCACATTTTGAAACACAGAATCCAGAGGTGGCTTCGTATTTGCAACATTTCCTCTGGAATACTTCCACCGCTCAAGTGTACAGGTTGTTTTGGTTCACGCGCATTCTCCTGCCATGCTGCCACGTTCCACTAAGTGCTTCCACCCTGCTTGTTTGTGGGTGTGTGCACACAAGCTCAAGACACTTGTTTGTGGGCATGTGTGCACACAAGCCCGCCTATCCACTCAGCCATCCATTCAGTCCATCCATCCCCGACAAAACAGCAGCAAGTTCTGACCAGCCAGGCAGTGGGGGCTGGACTTCCAGCTGGCTCAAGACTGAGGCCTTAGCCCCCATCCCCCTGAGGGTCTCAGGGTGGGACAGGGCGTCCTCTCCTAGGATCTTAACATCCCTTTCAACAGAAAGTGGTGCTAAGTGGGTCATTAATATTTGTGTCCCTAACCCCAGCTGGCTCAGGAGAGCCCACACCTCAGCCAAGTCTGACAAACAAAGAAAAACAGAGTCAGAGGAATCAAGCAGGCAGATAACATAAACAGGAGACAGGAAGAGCTGAAGGCTTTGCCGTAGGGGTGTGTGTGAACGGACAGGACAGAGGGACAGAAACAACTTCTGGCTCCTGAGGAGGGGAGGCAGGGGCTTAGCTCTGGCTGGTTCTGGGAGGGCCAGGCAGTGGCTTTGCCCCAGCCCCAGTTAGAAAGCTCCTAGAAAGAAGGGGGCTTTTCTGGACACAGAAGACTAAGGGGTAAGCAGCACAGGAAGGCTCCTTGTAGTAAAGGAAGGCTTCCATGAGACTGATCTGACCCAAGCCTTCCCAGCAGGCAGGCTCTTCAGCAGGGGCTGGTAAAGGGCACCAGGACGTGGAAATGGAGTCAACGGGACAGACCCAGACATAATACCCTCCCCTTGATAGCACCTGGGGCATCCAGCCCCTTGATCTGGGGGCCCCCTCCCCCAGAGGGCTCTCAGCAGTCCTGCAAGCGGCTACAGAGCTCCCGCCGGCTGCGCTCCCCAGCCCAGCTGCGAGTCTTGAGGCGGAAGGTCTTCAGCTCCTCCTTGAAGGCTTCATGGTCCATGGGCCGGTAGTCCTGAGGTTCACAGAAGGTCTAGGGCAATGACGAGAGGGGTCATTGAACACCGGGAGAAGGCTCTAGTGTGACCGAGCCCCGAGCCCTCTCTTCTCCCAAGGCCACAGCCTGCCCGAGCCTTTTCCCTGTGGTTGAACCCCCACCCTCCGTCCCAACCACAATACCGGGTGCTGTGGGAAGAACTCCTTGTAGCCGCCTTTGAGGACATACATCTCGGGGTAGTGCAGACTCGGGTAGTCGTTAGTAGCACGGTCGCGTTCCCTGATGAAGCGGCACCTGGGCGGACAGGGGAGGGAGAATCAGCTGGGCACACCTCAGGGGGCTGCTCCCTGCGCCTAGGCCTTTGATGCCCCTGGGGAGCCCCCAGAAGGCTCCTGAGCTTCGGAATATCAACCCAAAAACATTTTTCCAAGCCCAGCGTGGCTCCTGGATACAGAACAGGATGTGGAAGTGACTCCGGGGCTTCCTGTTCCAGGAAGGATGTGTGCCATCTTGGCTACAGGTGGGTGTGGCCTGGGAAGGAGCCAGCAGGGATGGAGAGAAGTGTCAGGGGGCATCCTTGGTGATGCCAAGGAAGTGGGGAGTGGAAATACCCACAATCAATCCTCAGTAACTGGAGCCTATCTTGACAGAGCTGGGGTCAGGGCACAGGCTGGGAATCTCAGAGGGCAGAGGGCATCAATAAGGGCTTGGCCCGAGATATCTATAAGGAGCCTTCTGGGTGTGGATAGTCAGCTCCTGTGAGGGCCTGGGCCAGAGGGTGACAGGCAATGGGATGGAGCAGGAGTCGGGCAGGTGGGCAGGCTCAGGTCAGGGCATTTAGGAATGGACAGGGACAGAGACGAGAAGGGGTAAGAAGCAGTTCATAGTAATAACCACTCTCCTCCTGGCAGGCAGTGTCTGAACTGAGAAGGACCATGCTGGCGATTTGGAGCTGGGTTTGGTAGGGGTAGGAGCAATGAAGAGCAGAAATAAGGCTGAGGGGAAAGGTGGTGGAATGGAGGGACCAAGGTCATCCCAGACCTGAAGATGAGGCATGCTGAGGGCCGCTAGCCTCCGTCTAGACCATCCCAGAGGCTCCAGCACCCACAAGGCTGATCAGGAAGGGAAGGTCAGGCAGAGCTGGAACTCACATGCGTGGCCCACGCTCCGATGAGTATTCACAGTGGAAGATGAGGATGATCCTCTTGTCCAGGCTGCAGGCTGTGATGGGGCTCTGTAGCAGGAAGATCTCAGCATCGCGTTGCAGGGGGAGGTTTACAGCCGTCTGCATGGATGCGGGCCATCAGGCCACAGCCTGACCCCTTCCCCTTTGCACTCCCAAGCAACCACATCCCCACGGGGACCCCCGAGCAGGCTCCCTCCTCTGTAGGAAAGTGTGTCCACCCTCTACCCATCGACCCTCTCTGCAGGGGAAGACCTTGACAGTGATGGGTCCACAGGGCCGGCCCACCCCCTCTCACCTTGATGTGCCCGCCTTCATACTCATAGGGGTATCTGCAGTCCACAATCACAAACCGCTCCACGATGTTGCTGAACTTGCCCATCAGCAAGGCCACCATCTGTCAGGGGCCACACAGGGTAGGTCTGAGCAGGTCAGGCTGACCCCCTACCAGGGGCCCACCCCCTCGGGGCCCTCAGGAGCCTCTGCCTGTGTCAGGTGCCTGCCTGCCTGCCTACCGTCTCTGGTGAGATGTACTTGAGGTCTTGGTGCTTTCCATCCACAGTTTGTAGGAGGAAGGCCTGAAGGGAAGGAGGGAGAGAACCCAGAAAGTGAGAGGATGGCCTTCCTGATAGAGGCCCAGAGGCCACACGTACTTTGGCTGCTTCCCCATGGGGCCTCTTGTGTCGGACACCCAGGGAACAACCCTCCCAGGGATAAAGAGCAGAAGAGGCAGCAAGCCGGAGGGCAAGTCACCTTCCCTAGGTGCCCGAGGAGGTATTAGGTTGGAAGCATCTTCCAAGTTGAGACCAAGCTGGCCCACAGAGGAGATGACAAAAGGCTGCAGAAGAGGGACCTGGTGGGGTGGGGGAGGCCACGCTGTCCTGGACCTTTGAGTACCTTGGAGTAGTCCCCAATCAGCTCACGGTGGTCACTGTCCAAGATGTTCTCAATCTCATCATGACACAGGGACTTGGAGCGGAGGACTCGGGCTTTCTGGGAGGCAAGGCAGATGTGGGTGGAGTCAGAGCTTGGCAAGCCCTGCCCGCCGAGGGCTTGGCAACACAGTGGAGTTGGAAGGTGCCAGCACAGGTAGAGCCCGGGAAGGTGGGCAGGGCAGCGCTGCCCCCCAAGTGGTCACCTAGCGCCAGCAGGAGGCGGCACTTACGGGTTCCTCGGGCTCCTGCTCCTCCGCGGGCGGGGTCACACTCTTCCTTCGCTTGCTCTGTACTGGATGGTCCCTGTCCAGTGGCCGCTCCAGCCTCTTGAGGATGGGCCGGATGACACTGCAGGGCATGGACGGTGAGCGGAAGAGCCGCTGGCACTTGCTAAACATGATGAGGTCCTAGGATAGCAAGGCAGGAGTCAGAGTCCTCCTCCACCCCCACCCATCCCCCTCCTATAGAATCCCAGGGAAGCCACCCAGGTTCACCTGCTCTTGTTCCTTCTCCAAGGTCTTGACCAGAGGGGCGCTAATGAGACTCTCCATGCCTGGGGGTACCTCATCGTCGTCCTGGGGTAAAATCAGCCAAGGTGCAGTGGTCAGCCCCACAGGCATCGCCAGGCCCCCAAATCCTCCTGCGCAACCTCTCTGTCCCCCACCAATCCTAACCCTGGCAGATCTCCCCCTGCCAGCGCCTCCACATGGGGAAGACCCCCAACTGTGAAGCTGGGGGTAAGTCCTTGCTGCAGGGACTTTCACAGAGCATGGGGTGGGTGGAGGTGTGGGGGACAGGCAGCCCTGCCTTCCACTGCAGTCCCAGGTCCCTAAGCAGAGGTCAGGCTACAAGTGAGTGAGCTCGGTTTTTCTGAACCAGACACTGGGATGAGGTCACAGGGGCTTGCTCCCATCTCTTGGGAGGTCCTGGGGGGTGGGGGTGAGGGGGTATTACCTTTAGGTCACTCTCCAGGATGTCCACAAATCCATCGTCTTCTTCCTCCTCAGCAGCCCCCTCCACTGGGCTTAGGGAAGGGCCGCATGGAGGCCAGGGGCTCAGCTCCTCCCCTACCTCCATCTTCTGCTCAGGGCTGTGGCACTGTCCAGGGACGACAGACACAGCAGGTCACCCTTCTGTAGCAAGTTTCCTAACGGCCCCTACCTCAGCCCCTGGGGGCTCAGAGCCAGCCTCCCCTTCCCCAGGATGCAAGGGCTCTGTCCGAAGGTACCGTCAGGTTGGGGGCGGAGTTTGGCCTCTGTGCAAAGGCATCTCTGGGGTTAGCCCACTCGGCCCCAGCCTGGGGGGAGTTGCCAGAAAGAGCAGGCTTGGATGGCATCTTGAAGACAAATCCATCCTGTGAGCAAGACAGGTGATGTGACAGTCGACAGATGCCAGGGCCACCTCAGTGCTCCCCCTGCTGTCCTCCCGGGCCCCCAGAAACGCACGTTCTCCTTGTCATTGCCAGAGCCGCTGGCAGTCCTGCTGCCCACCGTACTCCTCCTCCACCTGTTGGGCGCGCGAATGTTGCTGATGTTCCGGAGCACAGGGCTGTGGCCCAGAAGCTTCACCTGGAGGGCAGTATAGGTGGGTGCTGAGGGTGACTTTCCAGCACCATCCGGTGCTCCTTCCTCCACCCCTCCTCTGGACCCCCATCTCCAGAGCCAGCCCAGGGGTGCCAAGGCACTTCAAGTCACCCCTCTAGGAGGGAGGTGACCCATCTAGGGCCCAAATCAAAAAGGATGTGGTGTTCTCCTGCTCCCTCCCTCCCACCCCCTCAAATGCCTGGCCTCAGAGAATACTCACTGGCATGGATTGGATGCGCCGGATGGTGAATGGCTCTCTGCAGACAGACATGGGGACAGGTCATGCCTGGGCGAGTGGGGACAAGGACTCCGAGCTCCCAGAACACCCAGCCCCGACAGGAGGGCCTGACTGGGACCCTTCCATGGACCACCCAACCTGGACTGAGGCAGAACTAAAAAAACACTCACTTTTGAATGACTCGGCTGGCTGCCTGGATGGCCTGTTCAAACCTAGAAAGAGGGGTTGGGGGGTGCCATGCAGCCCATCTTTCCCGGGCCGTCCAGCCCCAGCCCAGCATTGGCTCCTGTATGACGAGGCCAGGGAAGCAACTTGGGGCCAGGGGAAAGGCAGGGTCATAGGAGGCAGCCTAGGACTTGAAAGCCACGGGAAATGGAGAGAGTGAATGGCTGTGGTAGAGACAGCTGGGGTGGGTCGCAGGGTCACTGAGGCATCACCACAGCAACAGTCTCTCCAGCTTGCCAGCAGGCCTTCCACCTGTATGCAAATCGCCTCAGTGGGGCCCTGCACAGCCGCCAGGAAAGGCATCGATCCATCCCACAGATGACAGGCACGTGACAGTGCTGAATGCCAGCAAGCCCGGGGTTTCATCCCCTAGGTCTGCCAGCCCCCTCACCCCCTGACTCCAGGGCCAGGGCAGGAACCTACTCTAATGTTCCCCAGGATCATCCTCATCTGCCAAGCAAGACCCCCTAGTGACAAATGCTTGGGTCACATCCTCTCCTCCCTCCTATGGAATTTTCCAGGACCCAACCTCCATCCCATCCCCTCCTCCTGCCTAACAAGAGACCGGTGAATTCCAACAGATGTTCCTTTTGAGGCTAGGGCATAAGCTTTCTGTACATGGGCCCCGCCCCCCAGCTATGTTACCGGAGACCACCTGCCACTCGGAGCGTTTGTGCATCTATGCGTGTGCCTGCACACACTGCAGCCTCTTTCGGAGAAGCTCTGTGTAACCGTCACAGCAGGTGCAGAGATGGGGGAGGGAGCCACTCAGGGCTGAAGTATCTGCAGGGTGGGCCTTAGGTGGTGACTGTGCCCAGCAGTGGACATGGCATTAGAGATCATTCGGTTGCACTTTCTGCACTGCACCTGGGTCTTGGGAGAGTTTAGCTTTGACTCTGCTATCTTTAAGACCTAACCTGTGGCCTCCTCCCACCCCCACTGGCACCCCCGCCCAACTCTCTCTGTTTCCTGTTTGTGAACCAACTCAAAGCGAAGGGAAGCCCAGCGAAGCCCAGCCCAGCCCAGCCCAGCCTGATAAGAGGCATCCAGCCTTGCAAAGCCATAGTTCCTATAGCCCAGACTGGGGATGCCCAGCTGTCCCTGCTAATGCCTGGCAGCTGCTCCCCTTGCTTGATATCTAACAGCTGGGCAGAACAGCTGTACTTTGCAAGGCACTCCCCACACCCCACCACCAAAGCAGAGGGGCCTCTCCCTTGAAAAGCCCCAGCAGCTCTCTCTACTCCTTCTCACAAAGGGCCTTGTCCAGGGGTTGTTGGCCCTTGGGCCAAACCTGTAGGCAATTGTGTTCTTAGGCCTGATTCTAACAAAACAGAAATCAGTTGGGCCTCATTTTCTAATTGTGGTATTTCACAGAATTATCTGTATAAGCCAAGAGAGAGAGATGGTTTAGGCACAGGGTCCATGCTTCCACATGGCCAGGGCTGGCTGGACCCAAGTGGCCACTGCTCCCAGCAGCCACTGTCGCCCCCACCATCCTTGGCCCTGAGCCCATACTTAGCTGGCTCCCATGAACACAGACCCTACTTGGGTCAGGGGCTGAATCCTGAATCCTAAGAAGGCCCCAGAGTTCGTGTGTGCATGTGAGCGCGCACTGTGGGGTCTGTCTGCTTCTCCACATCCCTAGAGTGAGGTCTCCCTTGTTTACTCACGTCCGTTCTGCCTTCTGGGGGTCCACGGGGCTGGGAGAGTCCAAGTAGAGACCTGCCGGGGAAGTACACTTTGGTCTGGAAGTATTGGCTTTCCCCCACACTTTTCCTACCACATCTCAACCCAATTCAAAGGAGGAGCGGGAAAACACATTTCTTTTGAGATCTTGACACAAAAAATGAAGCACCCAGAGAGCCCGAGGCTGACACTGTCCTCTAAGTTGCACAGGGCCCCTGGCCTGTTTGTTATGAAGGTTGTGCTGTCTTTAAACCACAACTCTTGCTAAGCACTATCCTCTAACTTAGTTTAACGTTGTTTGCTTCAGATGAGACAATGACCTTTAAAGGAAAAAAGCTGACGGCGAGAAGGGTATACAAAGATCAATTTTCTGCCCAGAGTGCCTCCTAGGTGGGGCTGTGGTTCAGGGCTCTGGGCGCCAGGTCTAAGATCCTCATCTGCCACTCTGGGCCCCACCCTCCCCATCAGCCTGGCTGGGCAGGGTGTGGTGAGCTTCACCAGAGGTATGTCTTCCTCTCACAGGAGCAGGCTGGTGGGGAGATTGAGAGACCCACCCAAACTCATAAAACAAACCCATTTGCCTTCAGGAACACAGATTCCAATCCCTGGCCAATCTATGGGGCAGAGTCAAACTGCTCCATAGGGTTCCCAAGGCTGTGTGAATCTTTACAGATGAGAGCTTCCACCTTTCTCCCACTGAGCAATTCATTGGTGACTTTGGACTCCTGACCTTTCAGCTAGCTGCCCAACACTTAACACACTGCACCACCAGAGATGAGCAAGGAGATCAGTGGACAGGTGACTGACTCTTGGGGCCCCTGGGGAGCACCCCTAGGCGTGAGCTCACCTGCATCAGAAGCTTCAGAAGATTCAGATGACAGAGAGGACTCTGAAGCCCGCCGGGACAGGGACAGGCATTTCAGCCGTCTTCGGCTGGTGGACAAGCCTCTTACCTGGTTCTCTGGGGTCTCCCTGGAAAAGCAGCAGGGACCCAGAGAAGGAAAAAGGTAAAGGTGGAGCTCACCCCCACCCCTCCCCCCCAGGGCCCATCCGTGCATGCACTGTCCCAGGGAAGGCCTAATGTGACACTGCATGGAGGATGGAGGCAAGAGTAAGGTCAGCCTACTTTCTTCTCAATGTTGTCGCGCATAGGGTCCACTGGATGGTACCTAACAGCAACAACTCTCTCCTCAGATGAGGCAGACTGCAGTCTTGCCCTACAGAGCAAGGTGTGTTTGTGGGGGTGGGGGTGTTGTTACTGGGGAAGGGGTGTTGGGAGCGGAGTGGGGATCAACCAGGGGAATGGATGAGCAGCAAATCCCCTCTAGAGGGCCTTCCCCAAACTCTCCAGACCCCACCAGTCCACGTGCTTTTCTGGAAAAATGGCCAAAGAGTTGGGTCTCTGTTGCCATTAGGTAAGGCAGGCCAGCCTGAACCACGCAGACATGCTCACCAAGCAGGTTTGACCTAATCCCCAGCGTTCTGGGCAGAAATGGGACGGGGTGCAGGTGGGAAGCAGCACCCAAGCGATAGGGAGTACCCGACTGCTTTTCCATCCCAAGTTCTCTAGCCGGGTTTGGGATACCCTGCTTGGGGCAAAATGGTGGAAATGATGGCGATCTGGGCAGCGATAAGGAGACTGCGTGGTGGAAGCACAATGCGGGAAGGAGGAGGGGCCGGGAGCTGTTCCCCTGAGCGGGCGAGCAGCGCGCCTGCCTGAGCGCTGCCCCTGGCCTCCCCACCCAACCTTTTGGATTCAGCCTCCACGCCCGGTTCCCCAGGAGGCCTGAGACCACACCCCAGCCTCTCACCCCACGCCCAGCTTCCTTGGGGCGCCCTACCTGCCAAGCCCGGTGAGGTCGTGCATGGTCTTGGTGAGCGTGGTGACCGGCGAGGAAGCGACCGCGCGCTCCGGGGACCCCATGGAGCCGGGAGCGCCCAGACGGAGGCCGGGGAGGTGGCCTGGCCGCCCGGCACGCACGCCGGTCGGGCTGAGACCCGAGATCGGCGTGGGCTTCGGCAGCTCCATCGGGGCGGGGTGGCAGGAGGCTGGTTGCAAGGCCGGGCACAGCTGGCAGGGCGCCGGCCGGGGTGGGGGGTGGGGAGGGAGGGAGAGAAACGGGGTCAGGAGCAGGGAGACGGGGAGGGTGGGGGAAGAGGCAGGGGGCCAGGGACCAGCCACCGGCCCGGGAAGCCTCTGACTGCGGCTGCCACCTCCACCTCCTTATATATTCGAAAAATAACAGCGGCCGCGCCGCCGGACGCCGCCAATGGGGACGCGGGCTGGGGAGGGCGGGGCCGAGGGCGGGCAAGAAGCGTGGGGCCAGCCCGGGGTGGGGCGGGGGCAGTTAAAGTCTGCCCCACAGCCGCGGCCACCCACCGCCACGCCGAGCCCACCTTCACCCCCCAACCTGGGCGCTAAGATCCTGGCCTCTCTCAGGGCGTGGGTCGGAGCCGCCCCTCCGCAGCGGGCAGGGCTCCCCAGGAAGCCTCAGCTCCCTGGGGGGCCTCGCCGGGCCCTCTGCGATTTAACATTTAGTGCAAGCATCAGTAGGCACCTTGAGGAGCCTGGTGGCCTCGTGGGAGACGCTATGCGTTGGGCGGCTAACCACAAGGTCAGCGGTTCAAACCCACGAGGTGCGTGTGGGAGACCTGTAAAGATTTAGTCTTAGAAATCGACAGGGTAGCTAAGGGTCAGAATTAATTTGGTGGCAATGAGTTTTGTTTGTTTGGTAGGCACCTTGAAGAGGCCTTCTCGGCCCGAGAAAGTTTGCCCAATACACCAGGCCTCCGCGCGCTTGTGCTCGCTCTCCCATTTTACAGACGGGAACCTGGAGGTGTGGAGAGGTTTATTAACCCATCCAAGGCCAAGTGGTGTAACCCCCTCCACATTCGCGCCTAGGAGGCTCAGATGCTGTAGCCCCCTGAACACGGAACTGACAGACACTTCCAGGAACTCCTAATTTGGATGCCTTGGGCCTAATTCCTCCACCTCCCAACCCCGTGGGCCAGAGAGTAGACCCCATTGGTTGGCCTGGCCCTGGAAGGGGAGTTGCATCCTTTAGTGCAACAGCCTCGGCCAGCCCAGTTAGGGCACAGCTGGGGAAGCGGGATGGCCGAAGAGAAGTGGCCATGGATGAGTTGGCTGACATGGAATGGCAGGGGAAGGAAGACCCCAGCTCCTCCTGTGAGGAAAGGGTAGGGTGGCCACAGGCGACCTTTCTTTTCTTTTCTTTTTTGGTTAACCATTAATAAACTTTATTTTTTAAAACGTTTTATTAGGGGCTCATACAACTCTTATCACAATCCATACATACATCAATTGTATAAAGCTCATCTGTACATTCATTGCCCTCATCATTTCCAAAGCATTTCCCTCATCATTTTCAAAGCTCTCCACCTAAGCCCTTGGCATCAGGTCCTCTTTTTTTCCCCTCCCTCATGAACCCTTGATAATTTATAAATTATTATTTTGTCATATCTTGCCCTGTCTGACGTCTCCCTTTACCCACTTTTCTGTTGTCCGTCCCCCAGGGAGGAGGTCACATGTAGACCCTTGTAATCAGTTCCCTCTTTCCAACCCACTCTCCCTCTACCCTCCCAGTATCGCCCCTCACACCCCTGGTCCTGAAGGGATCATCCACCCTGGATTCCCTGTGCCTCCAGCTCCTATCTACACCAGTCTACATCCTCTGGTCTAGTCACACTTGCAAGGTAGAATTCGGATCATGATGGGGGGTGGGGGAAGGGAAGCATTTAGGAACTAGAGGAAAGCTGTATTCTTCGTTGGTGCTACATCGCGCCCTAACTGACTCATCTCCTCCCCTAGACCCCTCTGCAAGGGGATCTCCAGTGGCCGACAAATGGGCTTTGTGTCTCCTCTCTGCACTTCCCCCTTCATTCACTATGGTAATATTTTTTTT
Source organism: Tenrec ecaudatus (assembly GCF_050624435.1). Lineage (NCBI taxonomy): Eukaryota > Metazoa > Chordata > Mammalia > Afrosoricida > Tenrecidae > Tenrec > Tenrec ecaudatus. Next base: position 35,117,206 of record NC_134541.1, on the reverse strand, counting down.
TGTTCTGATGATGCCTTATACCAGATCCCTTCAACACCTCATGATCGCACAGGCTGGTGTGTTTCTTCCATGCGGGCTTTGTTGCTTCTGAGCTAGATGGCCGCTTGTTTACCTTCAAGCCTTTACGACCCCAGATGCTATACCTTTTGATAGCCGGGCAGCTCAGCTTCCTTTGCCACATTTGCTTATGCACCGGTTTGTTCTCAGCGATTGTATCATGGAAATGTGCACCCAATGATATGATTTTTTGTTCTTTGATGCCTGATAACTGATCCCTTTGGAACCTCGTGATCACACCAGCTGGTGTGTTCTTCCATGTGGGCTTTGTTGCTTCTGAGCTAGATGGCCACTGGTTTATCTTCAAGCCTTTAAGACCCCAAATTCTATATCTTTTGATAGCTGGGCACCATTAGCTTTCTTCACCACATTTGCTTATGCACCCGCTTTGTCTTCAGCGGTTGCATAGGGAAGGTGAGCGTCATAGAATGGCAATTTAATAGAAGAAAGTATTCTTGCATTGAGGGAGTACTTGAGTGGAGGCCCAATGTCCTTCCGCACAGGTGACCTTTCTATCGCTCAACATTTTACCCACCTCCTATAATGTGCCAGGCTCTGGCAGCACACTGCCCAGGGCTGAGGTTTGGCTTCATCCATCTGGGTCAGGGTTTCAGGTCTGGAAATGTAACCACTCCCCACAGCTAAGGAGGTGACAACTCTCAGTGTTTAGGGGCCCTGAGGAGGCCACCCACCCCAGAACCAAAGATAGAACTGTCTTGGGGATTACATTAAAAAATCAACATAACAGGTGTGTTAGTATGTGGTAGGGATCGGGGTGGGCAGGTTATACTTTTTTTTTTCAGGTTATATTTTCTAATGTCTAGAAATCCCAGTCAGAAGGTCACCACTGAACCAATTCCTAGGTCCCAATGTCAGATAGCAGGCCACTGAACACTCTCAGGATCGGCAGGCTGTAGGCGCAGGTCCAAACCCCCACAGGTCAATGAGTCCAGGTACGGGGTCCTCTCACAGCAAAAAGCAAGTTTTCTCCAGCATCCACCTAAATGGGGAGAGGCCACACCTCTGAGGAAATTTCCTTTCAATTGGTTGCATCAGGTCTATGTCCTGCTTAAGGGTGTAGCTTCCCTCCCCAAACTTCTTATAACAGATTGGCTATTCATAACAGATACCATTATGGAGGTGAATATAGTGTGTTAGTTCACATTGGGGTGGGGGGTGGTGACTGGGTCTTAATTGCAAAACCACCAAGAATCCTGGCCTGGCCAAGCTGACACAAAACCTATCACAACTGTCTGCTGTAAGGTTTCCAGTACAGATGCAAGGACAAAGTTCTGCATATGTTCTGTGTGTCTACTTCTGGCAGCCAAGACTGCATAGGAGATACAGAAATTAAAATTTTTTTAATTAAAATTTTTAAAAATTAAAAAACTGGTCACACTACCCAACACAATATATACAATGCAATACAAATCCAAACTCCAACAACATTCTTTAATAAAATGGAAAAACTAATTTCCAACTGAGGACCCAGATATAAATCCATCCAACTATGGATAGTTGTTCTTAGACAAAAGGCTGATGATGTTCATTAAATTAGGGGTAGTCTTCTTAACAAACAGAGCCAGCAAAACGGTATCCAAGAGCAGAAACATGAACCAGGACACACACCCCACACCGTGCACAAAAGCTTAAAATGAATCAAAGCTCTAAAGTTTAAAACTACAAAGCACATAAACAAATCAATAAGTCCAAGCTAGTTTTACCCTGTTCTGATGGCAGTGAGTTTATTTGGAGTTATATGTACATCTTAAAAACCACTTCAAAAGACGTGACCTCACCTCCACTGGGGTCAGTTTATGAAGAAGTGGGGAGAGGGAGAAGACCGTTTAGTTGCTGCCATGCAACCTTGTGCTAAGGTCACCCTAATCAAAAGACACGCCTACCAGAGTGATAATCGAACCTTACTGGAAGTTCAAGTCAAGATGGGAGAGGAGGGCGTGTAAATCTCAGAGACGGTGATGATTATCTTTCCGTTGGAGGATTAACTGGGAGGCGCAACCTCTCATCAGGAAAAAAAAAGCTTAATAATATGTATACAGAACGCAGGGGGGAGAATAGGGTTGGTACTGTTACCAAATGGGCACTTTTGACTTAGTTTCCGTGCCGCCCTTGATGATTTAGGTCATGTGCTAGAGTACTGGGACTTTTAGATTCTGTCCTTTTGAGGTGCAGAACATCCTTCCTAGGACATACCAGAAGGACTTGATGAGCTAGGCGTTACTTCAAGCTCACCTGTAGCCCTGGGACTGAGGCTGAACCTCCGTAGTGTGAGAAGAAGCTGACCGCTATCCCAAAGTTATGCAACTGGCAGGTTCTGATCTTTGGTTCAGATCTCTTGCCTTGAGGATTCCCAATGAATGGTGGCTTGGAACTACCATATATTTACTATTTTAATGCTTTATTATGACATGTAGTAGGCCTTTGTGGATGTGTATTACTGGAAGTTTTGCCCTATCACCAATCCCCATTGTTTGGGTAAATCATGTCCAATCACTGAAGAATTTAATCTGTACCAGTCAACAATTCATGTATTGTGGTCTGAAGCCAGTCTCTACTTGTATAATTTCCTTTTCTCAACAGTGTTTTAAATTCCATATCCATGGCTAAATTAATGACACTATCAATAGAACTACCTTATGCCCCAGGAGGAGGATTTTAAAAAATCATTTTATTAGGGGCTCGTACAACTCTTATCACAATCCATACATACACCAATTGTGTAAAGCACATTTGTACATTCATTTCCCTCATCATTCTCAAAACACTTGCTCTACACTTAAAGGGTGATTTATAATGCTCCCTATCCTAAAATGGTAGTGATGTCTCTAAAGTGAACCAGAGACAGATGTAAACCATAGATAGATGAATGTATTTTGGGTTCACACTCAAATCTATCCCCAATCTGAGAACAATTAGATCTTATGACATGGTCCTGCTCAATGCTTGCCTTCATGAGGTGATCACTGAAGATATGGATGCTAGAGCAAAGTGTGGTGAAGAAACCAGATGGTGCTATCAGAAAGAATGACAGCTGGGGTATGAGAGGCTTGTCTTTCAAAAATCAGCTCTCTAAGTGAGGCATCAACTAAATTCACATGGGAGAACCTGTGTGATCCAAGGATTGTAAATAATAAAATCCAAATCCGACAGAGGGACTGGTATCAGAGTTTAAATCGTTTGCAGAAGGCTGTGCAAGAATCCACTTGCTGGGTCCACACATGGATTAAGCCTTCTATGAATCCCCTGTAACTATAGTAGAGGGATGTGAATAGTCTTGCTATCGGGCAGAGATCATTGTAAAGTTGAGTATGACAGATGTAGTTAGGTTAAAATGTAATACCTTATCGCTTGACCTCATTTTTGACACATTGAAAAATTGTTTCAGTTAAAAAAAAAAGTGTGTGTGTGTGGGATACTCTGACCATAGATCAGGGACGTGACTAGCCTTCCTATAATGCATAGTGCTTTAGAATATGGATTATTGCAGATAAAGTTAGGTTAAAATTTAACACCTTATCATTTGATCTCTTAAAAGGACCCACTTATATTTTGTTCTAGTTTTTAATAATTTGCTCTTTCTGGTTGAGGTTTTTCTCTGTTGCATTTTGTCATTGTTGTTATTTGTGTGTGTGTTTCAGTATATGGCATCCAGGATAAGTGAATCTATAGAGACAATAACTGGCTTAATGATTTCTTAGGGGTATGGTAGGTGAGGTTGGGTGGAAATAGGGAGCTAATAACAGTGAGGACAAAATGGAATAAAATGTTCTAAAACTGTGGTGATCTTTTTAATATAATTGAACTACTGAATTGTGTGATAGGTCAATTATATGTCAATAAAACTTTCAAAAAGAGAATAGTGGCGAATCCATAAAACAACTCACAACATGGATTAATCTCGGAGACATTATGCTGAGTGAAGTCTTTTGAAAATTGTTTATTTAATTGTTTTTTAAAAATAATTTTATCAGGGAGCTCGTACAACTCTTATCACAATCCATCCATCCATCCATTGTGTCAAGCACATTTGTACATTTGTTGCCATCATCATTTTCAAAACATTTGCTTTCTACTTGAGCTCTTGGTATCAGATCATTCCCCCCCTCCCTCCCTCGCCCTTGATAATTTATAAATTCTTATTTTTTTGAGTGAAGTCTTAAAAGCACAACTGTTGTGTAAGACCAGAGAGCCCTGGTGGCACCGTGGCTAAGTGCCTGGTTCCTCAGCAGAAGGCTGGTAGCTTGGCGCCCCCAGCTCACTCCACAAGAGAAAGGAGTGACAACCTACCCCCACACAGATTACAGCCTTGAACATTCTGGGGTGGGGGTAGGAGGCTTCTCTTTTGTCCGAGTCAGAATTAACTCAATACCAACGAGGTTTCGAGTTTGTGTAAGCCCACTAGTATAAAAAGTAGCCCTGGTGGTATGGTGGGCTGTTAATCGTAAGGTCAGTGGTTTGAAACCGCCAGCCACTTCAAGGGAGAAAAATGAGTCTCTCTACTCCTATAAAGAGTTGAGTCTTGTAAACCCACGGGAACAGCTCTACTTTGTCCTGTACAGTTGCTATTTGTTGGAATTGACTCGATGGCAGTAAATTGCTTGGTTTTTTTTTTTACTATGCTAAAAAGACAAGCATAGGTTTACACACAAAAGGAAGTATTCTTTGGTGGGTACTAGAGATGGAGGCAGGTGGAAGGAGAATCACTCGCTAGATAATTGAAAAAACAACAAATCCTACCACCATTGAATTGTTTCCACCTCATAACAACCCTATGTAGGGTTTTTAAGACTGTCAATCTTTACAGGAGGAGGCACCTGGTGAGTTAAAACCTCAAACTTTGCAGTTAGTTAGCAGCCCAATGCTTAACTCAATAGTAAACAAAACACACAAAAAAAACCCTCAAACTCACTGCTATTGAGTCAATTCTGGCTCCCAACAACCCTACAGAACAGAGTAGAACTGCCTCTGTGGGTTTCCAAGGCTGCAACTCTTTGGGGGAGTAGAAAGCCTCCTCTTTCTCCTTGGAGCACCTGGTGGTTTCGAACTGCTAACCTCGTGGCAGTTCAAACCTAACACATAAGCCACCATCTATTAATTCTGATGAAGGAAAAGGCGGTACACAATGTGGAGGAAGGCACCCCAACATGGCCAAGGCAACAGAAGCCCCTTAAAAAAGCATGCACGAAGGAAGGAACCTGTGGTAAATGAGTCTGGTGGTGCAGAGTGAAGCATGGTGGGTGGTAACCACAAATTCTGCAGCTGCTCTTCGAGCGGCCAGATAAGGCTGCCTGTTCCCGGTAAAGAGACACGGTCTCAGAGACCTTCGGGAGCAGCTCGACGCAGGGCTGCTATGACTCAGAGTCAACTGGATGGCAGTGGGCTTTATGGTAGATGCTAGAGCATAAACAATTCTGCAACAACAATAGTGAACAGCTTTCCAGATGGATTATTTTTAACTTCTTTCCCCCAAATACCATTTCAGTGGGAGTTAATACAGATATCATATCGTTCCATAGTTCAATCACATCGAGCAGAATTGGACAATTGCTACCACCATCAGTTTCAAAAAATCCTTTTTCTTCATGAACTAACTCCTTGAGGTCAGCTCTCCTTTATCCACCTGCCCTTCAACTGTACCCCACCCCGAAAACTCTTATTCTACTGACTGTCTCTATAGGTTCTATTTTTAACTTTTTATTTTGAATTGTGTGAAAGTATAGAGAGCACATCAGTTTCCCATTCTACAATTCATATACAAGGTTGTTTCATGTCACTGGCTGCAATCAATAGTACATCACCGATACTGCTTCCTCCTTGTGTTTCCTGCCTCCTTTCCCCATCTTCCCTAACACTTTGGAACGTTGTCCTTGAGTAAATGCAGTCCTTTTGATTTTAATCACAGCCTCCTGTAGCCTGAGACCAGAGGCACTAGACAGTGCCTGGCTACGTGTTACCAACCATTCACACCAGGGACACGAGAAAGTCTCAGTTCAAGGGGGCGAAGAATGGAGAACAAAGTTCAAATTCACAAAGAACAAAATACAGTTAAAGACTACAGGAAGCCCTGAGACTATTGCCCCAAATCATCTAATATGCCACCTCTCAATTAAATAATTGACTGGCCTACAAAAGAAATCCTAACCCCACAGAGAATGGGTTCCTTAGAACAATCAACCCTTTGAGGTCAAAAGGATATTTGCCCAAAAACAAAGATGAGAAGGGATGGAGAATCGAGATAAATGGAAACAGAGAGCCCAAGATGGAAGTGGAAAAAACATTGAGACATTGCAGAGACTACAACCAAGGTTGTGGAACAATTCTTGGGTCAATTATTCAATCACAATGAAATATTTTAAAAACTAAATTAAAAGAAATACATGATGCGCTGCAAGCCGAAAGGTCAGTATTTCAAAATCACCAGCAGCTCCACCTGAGAAAGATGAGGCTTTCTATTCTCCTAAAGATTTACAGTCTAAATGTGGTGAAGGAAGCTGATGGTGCCCAGCTATCAAGTGATATAGTGTCTGGGCTATAAAGGTTTGAGGATAAACAAGTGGCTACCTAGCTGAGAAGCAACAAAGTCCACATGGAAGAGTCACACCACCTTGTGTGATCATGAGGTGTCGATGGGATCAGGGATCAAAGATCCAGAACAAAAAATCCTATCAGTGTGAATGAGGGAGAGTAGGGGAGTGGAAACCCAAAGCCCATCTGTAGACAACTGGACATCCCCTTACAGAGGGTCACAAGGAAGAGATAAGTCAGTCAGGTGCAGTATAGCACCAATGAAACACAACTTTCCTCCAGTTCTTTAATGCTTCCTCCCCACCCCCCCCTCCATCCCCACTATCATGACCCCAACTCTATCTTACAAATCCGGCTAGACCAGAGCATGTACACTGGTACAGATAAGAGCTGGATAAAAAATAAAATAATAATAAAAAAAGAGCTGGAAACACAGGGACCAAAATTGAGAGTAGTGATACCAGGAAAGGAAGGGTAAGGTAGGGGGGGAAAGGGAGAACTGTTCACAATGGTCTACATATAACCCCCTCCCAGGGGGATGGACAAAAGAAAAATGGGTGAAGGGAGACTGCAGTCAATGTAAGACATGAAAAAAAATCATCAAGGGTTCCTGAGGGAGAGAGGGTGGGGGAGGGAGAAAAACGCACTGATACCAAGGGCTCAAGGTGAAAAAAAAAATGTTTTGAAAATGATTAGGGCCAAGAAAGTATGGATGTGCTTTATACAATTGATGTATGTATATGTATGGATTGTGATAAGAGTTGTATGAGCCCCTAATAAAATGTAAAAAAAAAAAGAAAATGATGATGGCAACATATGTACAAATGTGCTTGACACGATGGATGGATGGATGGATTGTGATAGGAGCTGTACAAGCCCCCAATAAAATGATTTTAAAAAAAGATTTGTAGTCCATCAAACACATAGGGTCAGTTCTGCTCTGTGTTAGAGGGTCGCTATGGGTCTGAATCAACTCAACAGCAGTGAGTTTAATGTATGTAAAACATTATCATTTTAAGAAGTTACCAATATAAAAAATATATATTCATTAGTATTTTTATGTTATATATAATATATATTATATATATAATCCAAGTCTTTGAAATCCAGTGTGTCTTTAAAGCTTTCAGTCCATCTTAATTTGGACTTATTACATTTCAAGTGTTCAATAGACATGGAGCTAGTGGCTACTGGATAGTGGACATCTACACATTTACAAGCATATGCATGCTGACACACACACACACACACACACATAGGTAGCATATTGAACATCATTCTCCTCTCTGTGTCTTCATTGAGCTTGGAGTGGATCCACACATAGCAGCACACAGAGCTGAGAGAAACTATGGGTGGACTCCAACGACGGTAGGTGGGCATTGAGTGAATCCCCTAGTGCTTACCGTTTGTTATTCTCTCTTACAAACAGTGCTGCACCAAGTACACCAGAGACGTTACCCGGTGCTGTTGCTGCTGTAACAGAGAACCCACAGACTGGGTGGGAAGAGGCTAGAAATCTGAATTCAGGGCACTGGCTCCAGGGAGGCTCTCTTGTTCTGCTGGCTCTGGGGAAGGTCCCTGTGCATCAGCTGTCGCACCTGTTGCTTCTGTGCTTCATCGGCTCCTTTGGTATCGCAAAAGTGATGGATATACTAACACTCACCCAGGGTTCATGAGAGAGGGGAGAAAATGAGGAGCTGATAGCAAAGGCTCAAGTAGAAAGTCAATGTTTTGAGAATGATGATGGTGGCTTATGTACAAAGGTGCTTGACACAATGGATGAATGTATAGATTGTGATAAGAGATGTAAGAGTCCCCGATAAAAGTATTTAACAATAAAAAATTATTTAATGGGGATGTTTGTTACAATAAAATAAATGATTTTGGGGAAAAAAGTGATTGATATAAAACACTCGGTGCACAGGGAAGGCCTCATTAGCACATCAAAGAAAAGGGTCCCCCAAATGGAATTATGCCTGCAGGTATAGGGTTTCAGATTTAGGACCAAGATACGGGGGACATAATCCAGTCCATAACATTGCCTCAAGGTGGTGCGTATACACGGATCCATTCTCAAAGAGAAATTGTCAGGTGGCCTGAGCAGTAGAGATTGAAATCTCCTTTTTTTTCTCCAGAATTTCATCTCCGCAGGCGGACGAGGCAACTGAAGGACAGGGACTGAGTCTTTTATTTCTCCTCCAGAGTCCCGCACTTTCTGTAGGCTTCAGACCCAAGGTTGTTCTCCGAACTTCACCCCCTCATCCCATTTCTGGGATTTAAAAAATTTATTTAGAAGGTGATAAAACTACTCACAAATGTATGTTCATGGGCTGTTAACAGTGAAACATGGACAGCAAGTTTGGTGTCCATCAAGAGAGGAACAGCCCACGGGGGGTGGTGCCTCTATGAGGTGCCAGACCTTTGGCCTGTAAAGAGAATGGGTGTGTGGGCAGGCATGCCCGGCACCTGCCAAGGGCTCCCAAAAGTCACTGTTGCTCTTTGAATGATTTACACACTGGGCTCCCAGAAAATTGCCTTTTAAAGAAAGGGCTCCTAAAGCAAAAGAAGTTAGAAACCCAGAGATGGATATTCGTCAACTTGAAAAGACTACAAACTAGTATGCAAAATGTGAGCCCCTTAAAAACAGTCTTCAGCCGGAGTCTTCAAAGCTTGCACGAGGCCTTCTACGGCACAATCAATAGTGTTTGTTTGTCTGTTTGTTTTGCTTGGAGCAAGAGTGGAAGAAGAGGCAGGAACAGGAAGAAAATATGCACTGTGTGGTTTATTACTCCTATGAACAATGCCTTTACTGTGAGATCAGAAGTGGATGGTGCCTGGCTATCATTACTGGACGTTTTGATGCTGATCAAAAGGGGAGAGATGCAGAGCAGATCTTAACAAGCTCATGGACTTCAGATTTCCTAGAGCCATGGAGTTGGGTGAACTCCAGAACCACTGTCTTGAGAGAAATATTCTCCCTTAAACCAAACAATAGTTTTCTTAAAAACAAACAATGGTTTAGGGTGACTAGTCAAGAATGACTTCCTGGAGCATCACCCCCTTTTAAGAACTCTTTCTCTGGGATCAAACTGTCAACAGAAACTCTGAAGATAAGATGGGGGCCAAGAGTTTATGTGGTCACATTTATGACCATGGAGAGGCACAAGGAAGAGGGAGGGTGAGAATGGCTGGACCACTCAAAGAATATAACCAACCAATGGCACTGAACTGTACCTGCAGAGAGCTGAAGTGTATCTTTTGCTGTGTATACTCACTCTCAACAACAACAAAAATCATCAAAACTACCCTTTCCTTTATTAAAAAACAAAACATTTTATTGTGGCTTTGAAGGAAGTTTCCTGAGCACATTAGTTTTCCACTCAACAATGTATACACATTTTGTTTCATGGCATGAGTTGCAATCCCTTCAATGTTGACAGCACTCCTCCCATTTGCTCTCTGGGTTCTGTTTCCCGTTCATCCTTGTTTCTTGCCCTTCTCTCAGCCTCTGAGCTTTGTTTGGGACAAAGGCTGCCCCTTTGTCTCATCCCTTTGTTGACTGTTCTAAGTTGTACGTCTGCCCCACAGGTGATACTGTTCACTTTAGAGGCCTACCTATTGTAGGGCTGAAAGTTAGGTTCCGTTTTGAAGTGTTGAAAGGGCGTGCATGCGTAGTTTTGGAGATTCCACCAGTGTCTATCAGACCAGTAAGTCTGATGGTCATTTTGATATTGAATTATGTCCTGTATTTTTCTCCTACTCTGTCCTGGACCTTCTGTTGTGATCTGGACCAGTACCGTTGGCAGTGGTAGCCAGGCACCCTCTGGTTCTCCTGACTCCTGCCAGTGGAGGCCGTGGTTCATGTGGTCCCAGAGGTTTCTGAAGGAATTGTTTCCATGAGTCGTTGGCTTTCTCCACTCTTCTTTGCTCCGGATGGCGAGAGACCAATGTTTGCAGCAGAGATGGCTGGCTGTTCACAAGCTTTTAACATCCCAGAAGACACTCACCAAAACCAAGAACAAGACTCACTGCCATCGAGTCGATTCTGACTCAAAGTGACCCTATAGACAGGGTAGAACCACCCCTGTGAGTTTCCGTAAATGTCTTTTTTTCTTAAATCATGTTACCGGGGCTCGTACAACTCTTATCACAATCCATACATACATCCATTGTGTCAAGCACATTTGTACATTTGTTGACATCATCATTCACAAGCTTTCTGCTTGAGCCCTTGGTATCAGCTCACTTTCCCCTCCCTCCCCACTCCCCTCTCCCTAATGAACTCTTGATAATTTATAAATTATAATTATTTTGTCATATTTTACACTATCTGATGTCTCCCTTCACCCATTTTTCTGTTGTCCATCCCTCAGGGAGATTATATGTAGGTCTTTGTAATCAGTTCCCCCTTTCTACCCCACCCTCCCTCCACCCTCCCAGGACTATAATTCTTTATAGGAATAGAAAGCCTCATCTTTCTCCCAAGAAATAGCTGATGGTTTGGAACTGCTGACCTTGCATTTAGCAGCCCAACATGTAACCACTACACCACCAGAGCTCTTATACTCACCAGAACAGGATGTAAGACATTGTCTTTGTGGACTAAGAAAAATAGTCTTCCTAGGGGGGGAAAAATCTGCAAGGCTATTTACTGATGAAATCAAAAGTGATTAAAGGTACTTATATGAAAAAAAAATCTGTACTTTTAAATAGTTTCCTAAAATGAGGCATACATTTTAGCTTAAACAAACAGGTTCTATGGGAAGTTGTGGAAGGTATTTATCTTGGTGGTTTTATAGGAAAGAGATATTCTGGAACATTCTAGGATGCTGTAGCAAGGGCACATTTAGATAGAGCCTGTCCCAGGGACTTGTTACCCTTGCTACATTTCAATTAGCTGGGCCATTTCCAGAACAGAAAGGAAGGCACACATAACATACATGCTGATGGTGTAGCCAATTCCAGACATGTGGTAAACCAGATGTTCCCATCTCTTCTCAAGCAATCATTCCCCCCAACTGATCCATCTAGGCCTATGGGTTCTCTAGAGCACCCCATGAGCCCTAATCTTTTAAAAAATTTTTTTGAGCCCTAATCTTTTAAACTATTATTTTAGAAACATTTACTTGAGAGAAGCCGTCTCTTCTCTTGGCTGAAGCTATCCAAAACTATCCACTAGGTCCGGTACTTATTTCACTTACCTAGCTACAGCCCCCTGAACCCCCCCGCCCAGCAAACTTTCCACTTGTTTCCCTTTGATGTTAAAGGGCCTGTAAAGACCAAACAGTGAACCAGTTTCGGTAGAGTTGGTTCTGACTCAGTGTCAGAGTAGAACTTTGCTCCATTGGTTTTCAACTGTTGATTTGGGGGCAAGAGATTGACAGGGCTTACATCTAAGGAGCCTCTAGGTCAGTGGTTCTCTACCTGTGACTTGCAACCCCTTTGGGGGTCGCCCGACCCTTTCACAGGGGTCGCCTGATTCATAACAGTATGAAGCAGCAACGAAAATAATGTTATGGTTGGGGGCGGTCACCACCACATGAGGAACTGTATGAAAGGGTTGTGACATTAGGAAGGTGGAGAACCACTGCTCTAGATAATTGGAAACACCAATCTTTTGGTTAGTAGTTGAGCGTGTAACTGTTTGCCTCACCCAGGGACTCCTTAAAAAGCCTGTAATGCTTGAGTAAAGAGCACCTGAGGAATCTAGCAGAGTGGGAAAACAAACCAGGAAGGGTGAGAGGGCAGGAGGGACAGGCACAAGAATGCAACTTCCAAAATACAGACACGATTCATGAAGCTACGTGGGGCTGAGTCCCATCAGGCAGCGCTACAGTCACTTCGCCCAACGATCTGATGCCCATCATGGGCAAAGCACAGACCCAGACCCTATAGGAAAAGTCTCTGTGGCAGTCACCTAATCTGGTGTCAATTTAAGGATTAAGATGTAGGAGTGGAGTCTAGGCTGTCAATCTGGAGATAGTCAATGAGACAGACTTCTGTGTGGGCATGGCCTTCTGAGAATTCTGGGAAATCTGGTTCTTCCTCCTTGGAGATGGAGAAACCTCTCTTTCTCTGCTACTCTCTGGGAGACATTGCAGAAGATAAGCCACACGGACGCAACCAGAACTCGGAAGCCTGAGAAGCCACAGAGAGACCCCTGCCAGTGCTGAGATGCTTACGCCACTGGACCCAAAGACTTTCTACCCACTGGCTTGTGATCGTCCTGCATTTGGCTTCATTTCAGGTGTTTCGTGAGTCTGAAGAAGACTTTATAGATTGGTATCAGACATAGGCTAATGTCAGACTTAAGGCCTTGGACTGGATTGGGATGTTTTTTCAATGTTCAATTCCTCTTGTATATAAACCTCTTCCTTATGTACATATGTGTGTTTATGAATTTGTTTCTCTAGTCTACCTAGACTAACACAGTCTCCCATGTTTTCTTTGCACCTATGATTAGAAGAACACTTTCTTTCATACCTTTTCTGAGAGGTGGGAAAGGTCCCTGACATAAGACATAAAAAGGAAAAGACGGACAAGAGTTGCCTATTGAAAGATAAAGAAACTCCCTAGGCTTTAGTTAAAGAACAAGGGGCGAAAAGGCCAATGGTTCCTGTAAAACAATGATGAGAAGATTCGGGAACAGGGACTGGAGTACTGGAAAGGGAACAACCACGTACAGTGAAAGAATGTTGACGCATTGTAGAACATGTAACTAATGTTGAGGGACAACTCATGGGAAATGGTCACTTGGGTACCTAAAATATTACAATTGAAAATGAAAGAACCAAAGGCAAGTATTGGGCAAGATACTTAACCAAGACTTGATATTAGCAGGTTATGAAGAGCCCTTAAAAGGTAAGGAAGGCACAAGAGAAAGGTGGGCAAGAGATATGACTAGCAACCTCACAATTCAAACAGCTAATGAACATATGAAAAGATGTATCACTGAAGGGAAATATACACTCAAGCAGGGGTGAGTTTCACCACCCCACCCCCAAGTCATTCCCACCCCTACATCAGGCTCCGGAACCCTTCATGAGCCTGGTTTTCTTTCTAGGGCACAGGACTTCCTCCAGAGCTTCTTGTGGGTTGTTGCATGACTCTTTCATCTGCCCATGTCCTCTCCCTGTCCCCCTGGGTCTTCATGCTTTGCTGCTTGCTCTTCCGAGATTCTTCAAAACTAGCTCCACACATTCATGGTTGTTTTTTTTTTTTTACATTCATGGTTTTAAAAATCTATACTGTTGGTGTTTTTAGTGCAGGAGGTGGAAATGTCCACGTGTACAACAGAGCTTCAAAAAACTCGAGGAAAAATGTAATGAACCGATCGTGGAATATGCATGTGTGTACATGCTATTTCTGTAGGTGCAGGCACATTGATCTGTAAGCGTGCATCCATGGAAAAGTCCGCAGAGTGACACACTGAGATGCGATTAATGGCCTCTCAGTTAAGGGGATTACTCCCCCAAAAAGAAAAAGCACAACAAACCCCTAAACTCACTGTCCTCTAGTCAATGCCGACTTTCATGGAGACCCTGTAGGACAGGGTAGAAGTGCCCCTGTGGGGTTCCCCAAGGTCACTGTTATGGAGTCTTCCCCCCACCACAGAGCAGCTGGTGACACTGAATGGCTGACTTCACCGTTAGCAGCCCAACACTGAGTCACTACCCCACATGGGATTCACTAGGTCTTTTAAAATGTAACTTGAAAGACCATCAACTACATTTACAACTACAATGTTGCACAGAAAAAGGTCCTAAAACGTGAAAACGGGAGTGGCAAAGATTTTACACAGATTACAATTTATCCCTCGGTTGGAACACTACACAGCCTTTAAAAATCACGTTGGCAATCACGGTTAGCAATATGGCACCATTTTCGTCACTGGATGCCAGGTCAAACCGCGGGCGATGCCAGAGAGACGGTCGACGAGTCCCGTGCCAGTTCCAGACATTACATTTAAAAAAGAAAGGAAGCCGACTGTCTGCGCCTCGAGAAAAGACTGGAAGGAACCGCATCTTGGTGTTACCTGCGCACCTCGCAGTTGTCCACCGAAAGGTGGGTTTTCGCGTTCGGTGCGTGGGCATCGCTCCGTTTCCTCGGTAAGCGAGCGTCATTTTGCCCGAATCCCGGGACATTCACAACCAACCAACCAGTTGTTGGTGGCCGGGGTGCGCGGCGCCCCCGGAGCGCGAGCCTCGGCGGGTCCCGCAGGCTTCAGCGCCCTCCGGCGGCGGGTCCGGGCGGCGCGGGGCGGGCGCGCGGAGGGCGGGAGGCGGTGCTCGGCGTCCCCGCGCTTCCCGCGAGATCCCGCTCCGCCCGCTCCGCCCCGCCAGCCGCGCGCCCTGCGCCCCGCGCCGCGCCACTTCCTGCCTTCGGTGCCCGCCCGCCAGCCCTCGCCCGCCGCCCGTCGCCCACGGCCGGCGCCGTGCCCGCCGGCGCCCCCCCGAGGTGCCCCCCGGCCCGGCCGGGTCGCCGCCCCGCCCGCCGGCCCCTCGAGCCGCTTTGTCTCGGGCGGGGTGCGCGGGAGCGGCCACCAGGTGCCCCCCGCCGCGGGCCCCGGCCCCCCGCCCCAGGGCGGCGGCGGCGGCGCCGGGCCCCGGGGCGGGGGGCGCGCCGGGATGGGCCCCAAGCGGCGGCAGCTGACGTTCCGGGAAAAGTCGCGGATCATCCAGGAGGTGGAGGAGAACCCGGACCTGCGCAAGGGCGAGATCGCGCGGCGCTTTAACATCCCGCCGTCCACGCTGAGCACCATTCTGAAGAACAAGCGCGCCATCCTGGCGTCGGAGCGCAAGTACGGGGTGGCCTCCACCTGCCGCAAGACGAACAAGCTGTCGCCCTACGACAAGCTCGAGGGGCTGCTCATAGCCTGGTTCCAGCAGATCCGCGCCGCCGGCCTGCCGGTCAAGGGCATCATCCTCAAGGAGAAGGCGCTGCGGATCGCCGAGGAGCTGGGCATGGACGACTTCACCGCCTCCAACGGCTGGCTGGACCGCTTCCGCCGGCGCCACGGGGTGATGTCCTGCAGCGGCGTGCCCCGCCCCCGGGCGCGCAACCCGGCTCCCCGCCGCCCGGCGGCGCCCGCCAGCTCGGCCGCGGTGCCCTCCGAGGGCAGCGGCGCGGGCTCGGGCAGGCACACGTGGGAGGGCCAGCAGCCGTCCGTGGTCGAGGGCTACGCCTCGCAGGACGTGTTCAGCGCCATCGAGACCAGCCTGTGGTACGACTTTCTGCCTGACCAGGCCGCAGGGCTGTGCGGCAGCGACGGCCGGGAGCGCAGGGCCACCCAGCGCCTGAGCGTCCTGCTGTGCGCCAACGCTGATGGCAGTGAGAAGCTGCCCCCACTGGTGGCTGGCAAGTCGGCCAAGCCCCGCGCAGGCCAAGGTGGCCTGCCTTGCGACTACACTGCCAACTCCAAGGGTGGAGTCACCAGCCAGGTGCTAGCCAAGTACCTGAAGGCCTTGGACGCCCGCATGGCCACCGAGTCACGCCGTGTCCTGCTGCTGGCCGGGCGCATGGCCGCCCAGACCCTGGACACCTCAGGCCTGCGGCACGTGCAGCTGGCCTTCTTCCCCTCCGGCACTGTGCAGCCGCTGGAGCGGGGAGTGGTCCAACAGGTGAAGGGCCACTACCGCCAGGCTATGCTGCTCAAAGCCATGGCTGCCTTAGAGAGCCAGGATCCCTCACGCCTGCAGCTGGGTCTCATGGAAGCCCTGCACTTCGTCGCAGCAGCCTGGCAGGCTGTCCAGCCCTCAGACATAGCCTCCTGCTTCCGCGAGGCCGGCTTTGGGGGTGACCCTGATGCTACCATCACTACTGCTCTCAAGAGTGAGGGGGAAGAAGAAGAGGAGGAAGAAGAGGAGGAGGAGGAAGAAGAAGAGGAGGAGGAAGAGGAGGAGGAGGAGGGAGGGGAAGAAGGGGAGGAAGCAGAAGGAGAGGAGGAAGGAGAGGAGGAGGAGGGAGCGGAGGGGGAGGAGTTGGGGGAGGAGGAGGAGGTGGAGGAGGAGGGTGATGTTGATGACAGTGACGATGACGAGGAGGAGGAAGAGGAGGAGGAGGAGAGCTCTTCTGAGGGCTTGGATGCGGAGGACTGGGCCCAGGGGGTAGTGGAGGCTGGTGGCAGCTTCCGGGGCTACGGTGCCCAGGAGGAGGCCCAGTGCCCCACCTTCCATTTCTTGGAAGGTGAGGAGGACTCTGAATCAGACAGTGAGGACGAGGAGGAAGATGAGGACGATGAGGATGAAGACGATGATGATGAGGATGGTGATGAGGTGCCTGTGCCCAGCTTTGGGGAGGCCATGGCTTACTTTGCCATGGTCAAGAGGTACCTGACCTCCTTCCCTATTGATGACCGGGTGCAGAGCCACATCCTCCACTTGGAACATGACCTGGTCCATGTGACCAAGAAGAACCACGCCAGGCAGGTGGGAATGTGGGGTTTTGGGCATCAGAGCTGAGCCACAGGGTCTAAGCCATGCCCCCAATCCAGATGTGGCAGTGCCAGTGCAGAGAGCAGCGCTATGGCTGGAATCGGGGGCATTGGGGGAGTCCCCTGTCCACCAGAGTTGCTTCCCCCGGCCCTGTGACAGGCCTGGTCACCTAGGTAGGGCTGGACCTGGGGGTCAGCCTCTGCCAGCTTTTGCCTCTTTCTCAGAATCTTCTTCCCTCTCCTCTGTCCCTGGGCCTGGGGGACCAGGTGACCTGGGCAGGGACCTGTCCGGTGCTACCACACCGTGCCATCTGTGGATTCAGCCACAGCAGCAGCCAGGGATAGGCCCTAGAAGCTCCTGGCCAGTGAGTGCCTGTCCCCTCTGCCATCCACACCAGATCTTGGTGGGGGTGGGGGACCCCAAAGCCATTCTGGGAAGGGCTCCCAAAGGGAGGGCCAGCCTAGAGCCCACTAGGCTGATAGCCCCACTCTGACCCTGGGCCGCTTTGAGAAGCACACTTCTAACTCACTGCAGGCTCCTGAGCCTGCTTCTGCCTGCTTTCCCACCTCCCCAGTCCCGTCTCTGGCTCAGTCCATGTTACTTTGGCCTTCGGTTTTCTTTCCACATTGGAGAACCCCAAGAGGCCTTCTAAGGGAGTGATTATGGGTACTTCCCAAGTGGGCAGCTGCAGGCCCCATGCCTCTCTCATCACACTCTGGCAGGGTCCCATCCTGGGCAGAGTGGCCTGGGGCTGGGCCCAGCGTCTGGCCTTCAGTTGCTCCTTTCCCAGTTTGAATTCAATAAATCCGTCCACCCCCCTTTTGTGGGGGTGAACATTTTAACAGCCAAGGTGCATCCTTCATGGTCTGGACTTGCGTCTGTTTTGGGGGCACGTCCTTTTCTGGTTCCCTGTGGCCCCTGCTCTGGTAGGGTATGAAAGCAAGTGTAAGGGGAACCGAGGCCTAGTTGTGACCCGGTTAAGGGATGGGGACACATCATCATCTCCAACTATCACCTAAGGCTCTGGGAGGCCTCGGGGCTTTGAGTTTGGGAGTCAGAAAGCCAAACCTTTCCGAGCTGTGGATTTAGAAGGCTGGCATCTTGGGGCTGGAACTGCAGGAAGGGCTCTGTCAGACCTGTTGGGCCAATACAAACAGCGCACACGTGAGTGCTGGGTCCACCGAAGCTGGCTGAAGGAAGCCCTTGCAAGAGGGGGCCAGAAGGACAGGGAGGAAGGTGCTGGGGTCACTCCTGTGGCTCAGATAGATCGGAGCTCGGTGGGGCATCATTAAGTGTACTGTTAGTACAGGGTGGGGACTGAGGGTCACATAAGGCCCACAAAATCATCAATACCAGCTAACATTACATGCCTAACCCCAAGGAAGCTGTTCCAGCCATCACATTAGGGGTAAGGTGATTAAATGTTGAACCAGTGTGGCCTGAGAATGAGGTTATAAAATTTCAGCTGGCTTTTGGCAAAAAAAGGTTTCCCCCACCCCTGTTTTACAACCTTAAGAACCAAAAACCCATGGCCATTGAACCAGTTCCATCTCGGAAACCCTTATAGAGTCTACGAACCTGTCAGTCTTTCCGGGAGCAGACAGCACCATCTTACAATCAAGGAGCGACTAGGGGGTTTGAACCCCCAACTGTGTGGTTAGTCCAATGCTAACCAGAAAGGGTGCCTTTGTAGGGTTTGTTAGATCTTTGAGTGAAGGTATTTGCAAGCCTGGTGGCCACTTGTTGCGATAATGACAGGAGGGAGGTGAAATTGCTGCACCCCCAAGACAAGACCTTGAGGAAGGGTTGGCGATTCCCCTGCGTTGCCCCCTAGGTGAGGGCCAGTACCAAGTGAAGGCAAACATCTATTCTGACCACCTGCTACTTCCCCCTCTGCTTTCAGGCCCAGCCCCTCCCTCACCGTCTCTCAGGGAGGCCCTCAGACCTCAGCGCTCTCAGCCTGAGGAGGGCGTTAGCCTGAGCGGGCAAGCAACCCAGGGCCCCAAACCGGTTTTCCCACCTCTGCTTGGGGGCTGACACATGACTCCTGTGCTTCCTTATCCTCCCTCCTGCCCAACCGTACTTGTACTCGGCAGTTCCTCCTTCCCCCACCCTGGGAAGTTAAACGTCCAGGTCATTTTGTGTCTCTTGTCTGCCATGGGTCTGTTGCCTCTTAGAAAAGCAAGGCCATCATGCAGGGCAGTAAAGACATGAAGGGTGGGTGACTGTCACAACCTTTCACACTTGTGACACTTGGGTGACCTTCAGATCTTCAAGCCTTCCAAACTAAATGATTACAGACTGCAGAGAACAATTGGGGTTCCCTTTGCTATCACCACCGATCACTCGGAGCCTGGGGGAGCCTAATGCAGCCCAATCTAGCCCCTGACCTGACCTGAAGCTGTGGTTGTCTCAAACCCATGTATGTCTCACCTCAAATACCATTGCGGCCACTTCCTTATGTTTCCTGCCAACCAGAACTTCTTTTGTGTTGGAACTGAAATGACCTCAATGGTCATGCCAGTTAATGTTAACAGGTCTATGGCTGTGTGCCAGGCACTGTATGAAACAGTTTAATGGGTTTGCTCGTAAAGCCCCAGGAGAAAACAAGCACAGAGATGCAGCAACATGCCCAAAGCACACAGGAAATCTGGTGGAAGCAGGTTTTCTCTCCCACAAGCTGGTTCCAGAGCTGCTACGCTCAATTTCTCCTCCCAGGCTTCTGTATTCCTAACTTCAGAGTAGGGCTGTTTTGAAATGGGACAGATTGACTCCAAATCGATTTGAACCCATTTCTAGCCCACAAAGGGAGGGGTGCACAATTATGTACGGGAGCTCTTGAGAAGTTCCTCAACCTCTAACCAACCTCCAGTGGTCCAGTCCCCACACAACAAATGCCAGTCTCTGAAACGCTACCCTTCTGCTTGGGAGAAGCTTTTTAGCGCTCCGTGGGGACCAATAGGTGAGAACCGTTCCCATTTCACAAAGGAGGAACATGAGTAAGGAGGTAAGTGCTCCAAACACTAGCTTTAAATTCCGCTGGAAGTTTGATGGACGGAAAATAGCCCATCAGGAACATGGCAGGGAGGGGTGCGGTGACACCCCTGTGAGCATCGAGCTTTAGTGGGGTGGGGCTGGGGTACCCAGCAAGAAGGCATGCTCGGCCACGTGAACACACACACACACACACACACACACACATCCCCCATGTCTCCACCCCCTACTCCTCCCAACCCAGAGGGAGCTGACAAACATCTGGGTATGAAGCATGTCCTCTTGCCCCGGAACAGGATCCCAGCCCTGGGGTTCTTAGGCCTTGTAGCCTTTGGCAGGTCGCCGAGCGGGCCAGTGGCTGGTCCCCACAGGGTGGCTTGGGCGGAGAGGGAAAGCCTTCTTGAGGAGAGGGAGACAAGGACCCACGGGCTTTTCCAAGCTGGGACATGGGAGGAAGTGACCCCACTGGCTTCTAGTGCGTTCGGCCCGGAGCGCCGCCATCAGATAGAGTAGCACTGCCCCAGCGGGGATCGAGCCTGTAACTCTCTACGGAAACAAAGTCGCCTCTCTTCCGCAGAGCGGCTAGAGAATCCCAACTGCCAGCAGCAAGGAGCGGCCCCATTCCTAAGCCACGACACCACCGGGGCGCAGTCAAAACTGCAACTCCCAGAAGCCTCTGCTCCCTGGCGGATTGGGTGGTTGCTATGGTTTCGTAAAACAATATGGCCGCGCCCAGTTGGGACTCCGGTCTGGCAGGCCGGGCGCCGGCGGCGGCTGGGGCAGCGAGCGTCTGAGGGCGGGGAGGCGGAGGCCGCTGCTGCAGGGCTGGCGCAGCCGGGCTCCTCCGGCGTGCCCATGGAGGGCGATGTGGACGAGGAGACGCTGCACCAGCTGTACCTGTGGGTCGACAGCATCCCCCTCTCCCGGCCCAAGCGAAACCTTTCCCGGGACTTCAGCGACGGAGGTGTGCGCCCCTGTGTGTCCCCGTGTGTCCGTGCGTTCTGTCTTGTGTGTTCGTGTGTGAAAGGCCTGTAGCATATGTGTCTTTGTACTTGCAGGCGGGCGGAGGGGTCTGACTGCCTCCTGGGACTTCAATGATCAATGTGTGTGTGTGCGTTATATGTGTATGGGGGAATTTGGCTATGTATATTTGGGCTTGTTTTATCTAGACATGTGTGCTGTCTGTGTCCATATGTGTCTCGAGTGTGTAAGCTTGTGACTTATTCCTGAGACGTCAGTGACTAGGCTGTGTGCTTGTCTGTCACTGTGCATCTGTGTCTGCAGGCATGTAGCTGAGTGTGTGCTATCGCGGATCTTGTGGGGGCCGTGTGCCTGTAGGTGGTCACGAGTTTTGTCTTATGTGTGCATCTGTGTGCGTACGTTTCTATGCGATTGCGTGACTGTGTAACTTCCTCTTGCTGCTTCGCTGCTGTGTGTTTGTATATTTGGGGAGGAGGATATGTGCATACAAGGGCACTCTGGTGACACAGAGGTTAAGCAGTCAGTTAGGGCTCACCAGCCACCCCATGGAGAAAGCGGAGACAATCTGCTTCCATAAAGATTTACAGCCTTGGAAACCCTATGAGGCAGTTCTAGCCTGTCCTGCAGGGTTGCTAGGAGCCAGGGTAGATTGATGGCAACAGGTTATACATACATAGGTGACTTTATGCTTGTCATGTGTGTCCTGTGTGGAGCATCTATCTGTTCTGGCTGTCTGTAGGAAGGTCTGCTCACACGTGTCTCTGCTTGTATGAGGCTCTCCTGGGACTTTGGTGTTGGAGCACACCTGCATGTCACACACACACACACACACACACACACACACTCACTCCTCTCTCTCTCTCTCTCTCTCTCTCTTGCACTGGGTGCATGCTTAAGGTCTGGCCCGGGATCCTAAAGTTCTCTCTTGGAGACTCCTCTTATAAAAAAAAAAAAAAAGAGAAGGGGGAAAAATGAGCTGACACCAAGGGCTCAAGCAGAAAGCAGATGTTTTGAGAATGGATGATGGCAACAAATATACAAATGTGCTTGACAAAATGGATGGATTTATGGATTGTGATAAGAGCTGAATGAGCCATCAATAAAATGATTTTTAAAAATTATAAATAACTTCATTAGGGCCTCTTACAGTACTTATAACAATCCATACAACAATTATATCAAGCACATTTGTACATATGTTGCTACCATCATTTTCCAAACATTTTCTACTTGAACCCTTGGTATCTGCTCCTCTTTTTTCACCTCCTCCACCCTCCCATCCTCATGAGCCTTGATAAATTATAAATTATTATTATTTTATAAAAGTTAAAAAATTATTATTATTTTTATATCTTAAACCATCTGATGTCTTCCTTTACCCAAGTTTCTGTTGTTTGTCACCCTGGGGTGTGTGTGTATGATTATACGTCAATCATTGTGATTGGTTCTCCCTTTCTCCATCCCCTCACCTATCCCCTACCCTCATGGTATCGCTACTTCCATTATTATTCCTGAGGGTTTTATCTGTCCTGGATTCCCTGTGTCCAGAGCTCTTATCTGTAGCAGTGTACATGCTCTGGTCTAGCTGGATTGGTATGGTAGAACTGGGGTCATGATGGGGGTGGGTCAGGGAGGAAGTATTAAGGATCTAGAGCAGTGGTTCTCAGCCTTCCTAATGCAGAGACCCTTTAATGCAGTTCCTGTTGTAGTGACCCCCAACCATAAAATTATTTTTGGTGCTACTTCATAACTGTCATTTTACTACTGCTATGAACCAGGCGACCCCAGTGAAAGGGCTGTTCTACCCCCAAAGGGGTTGCGACCCACAGGTTGAAAACCGCTGATCTAGAGGAATGTTCTCTATGGGAGGCATCAGCGTCCCCTCGCCCTGAGTTCAGGGAAAGGCATGCAGTGTCTCTGGGATGTGCTGGACACTCAGCCTTCTCCCCCTGATCACTCTCTATCCCCTCCTTCCCCCTCCTCTTCTACCTCTCTTTCCCTATTGCCCCTGCCTTTCCACATCTCCATCTTTCCTTCACCCCTGATTATCCCATGCTATCCATCCCCCTCCCCTGTGTCATTTCTGCTCCATCACCATTCCCTCAGTCCTGGTGGCAGAGGTCGTCAAGTTTTACTTTCCCAAGATGGTGGAGATGCACAATTATGTGCCGGCCAACTCTCTCCAGCAGAAGCTCAGCAACTGGGTTCACCTGAACAGGTAATAGTCTACCTGGGTCCACAGCCCCTACTGCCTTCTCCAGGAAGGACCTGGGGGTGGGGGTAGGGGGTGGGCAGGGGTGTTGACAGGGTGGGGTGGGCCAACGCTGAAAGAATCGAATTGATTGTAACAAAATCAATCCACTAAAATCTTCCACTAAGCCTTAGTGACTAAGGAGACAAGGGACCTTGGGAGACCCAAACAAGACCGGATGATGTGGTACCCTGCTCCCCCAGGCCTGTTCACTTAGGACTCAGACTGCTCCACCCCCTGCCTTCACCACCCCAGGACCCAGTCCACTTCCCTCCTGTCTGCCCCGCCCAGGAAGGTGCTGAATAAGCTGAACTTCTCGGTTCCTGAGGACGTGATGCGTAAGATAGCTCAATGCACCCCGGGCGTGGTGGAGCTGGTGCTCCTCCCCCTGCGGCAGCGCTTGGAGGAAAGACAGAGGCGCCGAAAGCAGGGCTTGGGCTCCTTACAGGTACCACCCCACCTCCCCGCCTTGGTGATAAATGACTGGACAAGGAGAGCCTGGCCTGAGGAAACCGGGTTGGGGAGGGCGGGGGGAGGGGGCGGTAGAGCACTGGCTCCCGGGGGATGGATGGACGAGCCCAGGCTCACAGGGGACCTGGGGTTCTTTCAGGAGCTGGCCCCCCAGGATGGCAGTGGCTACATGGATGTGGGTAGGCAACCTGGTTTTCCTTCCGTGTTGTATTCTTATCGCTTGTGAAGGAGGTGGGGAGTGGGGTGGAGGGAAGCAGCCCAGTCAGTTCCCCCTTGTACCTCAGGTTTGCCCCAGAAGGTCCGAGGAGAAGGTGCCCCAGAACCACAAGGAGGAGGTCTGACCAAGTAAGGGTTGCTGTGCCCGGAGGTTCCTGACCTCACCAACCCTGGTGGTCTGGGAGGGGAGGGAGGGGCGGGAAGGAGGAGGCTGGCACCCGAGATGAGGTCCAGGCTCCCGCTTAAGTTGCTTCCTACTTGACCCCCACCCAGGGGGGCCGGGCTGCCTGCGCCGCGGCCTCTGGGGTACAGCCAGGTGCTGCAGGGCGACCCAAGCTTCGTTGTTCAGATCGCTGAAAAGGAGCAAGAGCTCCTGGCCTCTCAGGAGACGGTGCAGGTGAGACTCGCTGGGAAGGCTGGGGTCCCCGTCCCGCAGATGTGGGGTGCAGGCAGCAGATCCCCCGCCTTGACCTCTGCGCACATCACCCAGGTCCTGCAGATGAAGGTGAGGCGCCTGGAGCACCTGCTCCAACTCAAGAATGTGCGCATCGACGACCTCTCCCGGCGGCTCCAGCAGGCGCAGCGGAAGCAGCGGTGAGCGAGCAGCGGCCGCCCTACGCGCCATGCCGGGGTACCTGCCGGAGTCACAACACTAAGACACACTCACTCACAGACGGATGGATCGGGCAACGGGGTGGCGGAGCCTGCCCTTGGTTGTGCGTGGGCGCGAGAACCCCTGCTTCCTTGGGGTGGGACCTACGGTAGGGAGAGACCGGATGGAAGCCCTTGGAGCTGTGCCCGGACTGAGCAACCTCCTTCTACTCCATTCTGGGTCAGGAGAACGGGTCGCTTTCCAGATCCCAGAAGCTGCGTGCAGAGACCCGGCAAGCCCCTCACCAAAGCGGGGATCTGGCTTTAGCACTCCCGCTTCTGGGGCTTGGGAGGCAGCCCTCCTGTTCTGTCCTCATCCCCAGAACTGGGTCCATGCCTGGCTCTGAGGACATTAGAGGTTCCATCCAGCCTGGTTCTCTGTGCTCTTGACCAAGCTGAGCCTCTCCTATGCCCCTCCTGGGCACTCAGCTGGGACCCAACTGCAGATGGAGACTGCAGTAGCTAGAGAGGAAGGGGTGGGGAGTGGGCTTCCTCTGGAAGGCCAAGGACCCTCCCTACTAACCCACTAGGGCATCCTTAGGAGTTTCTGGAGGATGTGTAACCAGGCTGCCTTTATTAAAGATGATGTGCTTTCTTTCCTAAATCTGATTTCTGGCTTGGGCTGGGATAGTCCATTCCTGTTTTGATACCTTGTGTGGAAGCCCAGAGTGGGCCTCACTTGGCCCTGGGTGACCACTGCTTGTTGGGTGATGCCATTGCCAGGCACCAAGTATTACACATCTGATGATTGCCTGCCCCCAGTCCTCTAGCCCTGGCCCCAGATTGACTCTTGAGCCCACTCTCACAGTGACCTCTAAAGTCAGCCCAAACCACAGGCTCCAGACTCCACCCAACCCTGGCCCCACCTTCACCTTCCATCTTGCCCAAGAACCGGCTTCTTTACTTGTTCATTGTATAAGTTTCAACCTAGCCCACAGACCGATTGCAGGTTCTATGGACCAAGGCCAAGCTTAACTTCCAACCTGAGCCACGGGTGACCTTAACTCTAATGGTTTACTGACTACCAGTAATGTTGAACATTTACAAATCCCAAGACCTAGCAGTTCCACTCCTAGGCATATACTCAGGGGAAACAGGCTCTTCTGTTCAGGGAGACAGGATTGTTCATAGCAACAGTGTTTGTTTGCAAAAGAAAAGAGACTCTATTATCTAGTACTGTGTAATGAATTACCACAGACAGGGGTTTAAAGCAGCACATGTTTACTATCTCACTTTTTCTCTGGGCTGAGAGTCCTGTCCTGGCTTAGCTAGGCGCATTGCTTCCGGATTTCTTACAAGTTTACAAGGAAGGTGTTGGCTAGGGCAGTGGTCTCATCTGAGGGCTCCACTGGGAAATGAACCATTTCCAAGCTCACTTGACTGTCGCAGGATTCAGTTCCTTGTGGACTGCTGACCAAGGGCCCCTGTTTCTTGTTGGTTGTTGGCCATTGGCTGTCCTCATTGCCTGGCCATGTGGCCCTTTCCAACATGGCAAGTTACATTATCAAAGCTAGCAAGGGAGAAAGTTAACAGTTGGACAGCTCAGTGGAAGTTACACTCTTATGTAATGTTAACATGGAAGTGACATCCCATCACTCTAGTATTCTATTTGTTAGAAGCCAGTCACTAGATCTAGCCTACATTCATGGGAAGGGAACTACATGTTGGTGTATGGAGTGGGCAGGAGACAGGAGAGAATAAGATCTGGGATCATGGTAACAGTGATGCAAGAAATACACATATGAGGGGTTCCCCCCCTCTAACATGGAATTTTTTTTCATAGCTCTACATTAAAAAAATTTTTTTTACAAAGCAACCTTATCACCTTCAAAGTACTCTCCATTACATTTAATACATTTGTCAAATCTGTGATTCCATTCTTGGAAACAGTTTTCAAACTCATCTGTTTGGATGACAGACAGCACCTCCCTCATTTTTTTAATTCATCTCTTCTATATTGTCAAATTGCTGTCCTTTCATGTCCCTCTGCATTTGTGGAAACAAAAAGAGGTGGCAAGGAGCGAGGTCAGGTAAGGTGCATGGGGCAAGAGAGGCATGCTGGTTTTTACTAAAACCTGGTGCGCTGCAATGGCTACGTGAGCAGGTGCATTGTCGTGGTGGCAAAACCAGTCCCGTCTGCCACAAATCAGGCCTTTTTGTTGCACACTGTTATGCAATCTTTTTAGAACCTCTAAATAGAAAACTTGATTAACAGTTTGACCTGGTGGTATGAGCTCCAAATGTACTATGAGTCAACATTTTTGTCCCTTTCGGATGTTGACAGGTGTCCAGAATGAGGTTTGTCATCAATCAACATTTCATCTCTTTTGAAATGAGAAAACCACTCATACACTTGAGTTTTTCCCATAGTGCTCTCTTTGTCAGCTGTGTCAACATGACAACAGTTTCTGTGGCATTTTTCTCAAGCAGGAAACAAAATTTCACAGTTATACGCCATTATCTTACATTGGTCACCACACACACAAAAAAAGGTTTGAGTGAAACTACTTTTATGAAAAAATTCACTGTGACCAGAGAGAACCTTCCCAGGTAACGCCACTAGGTGCACTAACTCAGCACGAGTTGCTCGTGATGCTCACCTAGCAGGAGGAAACACGTGTAATACAAAACTTCACCCAGTGGAGTTTTTTCTCTTCTCTTTTTTTCCGGGGGGGGGGGTACCCTCTAGTATATGTTTTGTAATGTTCTAGTTCTTGGCAGGTAGATGTTCATAAGTTAGCCATTCATAGCCAAATGGGGTGAGAGTATCATGAACCAAGGATTGTTTACTCCAATGGTGTCCCGAGTTCCTAAAAGAAATGGACAATAAAAATTGATGCCAAATCTTGACCCTGGTCTGATCCCCATATCCTAACTCAGGATGGCCTGAGGGTATCCCTTGGATTCAGGCTGACTCTCCAACGACCTCCAACTAACAAATACCCCAGGAGAATCAAATATGACCTTGAGTTTATCCCATCTGGAATGAGAGGACATCTCAGGGCATATTTGATGACTGAAGACCAGACGAGTTGTGGGGTGACACCCAGAGCATCATAGGCGAAGGAAGCTAAGGTCACGAAGATGACAGGAAAGATCAGAATGGATGTCAGAAGAGAAACTTGCTGTACGTGTAGAGGAGCTCAAACACAGAGAAGCAATGATGAAGGAAAGAACTGAGTGGAAAATTTCAAAAGGCAGCTTGAGAAGACAAACTACTATTATGAAATGTGCAAAGACCTGGAGTTAGAAAACCAAACGGGAAGGACATGCTCAGCTCATCTGACGCCGAGAGAGGTAAAGAAAACCCCAGGCTTCAAGCTGCAGCACTGAAGTGTTCTCTGGGCAGCGTGTCGGATGATGCAGGAAGTATCAAAAGAAGATAGAAGGAACACACAAAGTCATGATACCAAACGTGATTGGTTAGCATTCAGTCATTTCAAGAGGTAACATGTGATCAAGAACCAAAGGGACGAAGGGAAGAAGTCCAAACTGCACTGAGCGCCTTGGTGAGAAAAAAAAGCCTCCAAGAACTGATGGAATACCAATGGAAACATGTCAACAAGCTGATGAAGCTCTGAAAGGGCTGTCTTAGAGGAACCACGGTCAGATGTTCCTTAGCCGCTGGGGTGGCGAGACCTTGTCTCGTGTACTTTGGAGATGTTGTCAGGAAAGACCGATCCCTGGAAAAGGACAGCATGCTTGGTAAAGTAGAGGGTCTTCAGAAGGGAAAGCCCCTCAGTGAGATGATTGATCCCGTGGCTGCAACAATGGGCTCAAACAGGGCAATCGGCGCCTAATAACATCAGCAAAACACTCACAAGTAAAATCCTCCATTTTGTGTGCCAACTTGCTGCTTTGCTAAAAGGCATCCTCAAGGGATCATTTCCATTCAATATTTAAAGAGTATCTCAGGGCAGTAGTTACGAGGAGTCGTCTAGTCTCAATTCATCCCATATGGATTTATAAGACTTTTGAGTTCTGCTCCATGTTTTTCTCCCATTGTTTTCATGTACGTTTGTTGTGGCTTTGATCAGAAAGGTCAGTAGGGGTAGCCAGACACCATCTAATTCTTCTGGGTGCAGAGTGGATGAGGGAGTGGCTCATGTAGGCATTCCTGTGTGCAATAGGATTGGAATCTGTCAGCTTTATTAGGTTGTGCCAGTTTCCCAAAGTCACCATAGCTATTGTTTTATTAAAAATAATAGAATCCAGAATACCCTGTGTTTGGAGTTGGAGGATGTATCGTACGTGTGCTCAATTTACTCGCCTAGCCTGGGGTGCTTCAAATTCCTTGGCATACTGACCCCATCTCCAATCTGCCTGGCAGAGGCCTATGGCTTCCCTGCAGTCAGGTCCTTTTCACAGGAAGTTTCAGGGCCTCAGCACTGCTTGGATGTTGACACACCCTCTTCTGTGTACGTAGGTCCATTGGGCAGCAATGGGGCAAACATGCACCTTAGAGCTTGCACAAAGAGGTCATTTCCTTCCTTCTCCTCTTTCCTCTGGAGACTACCCAGAACTATCTGTACCCATTTGTGGCCTCTGTGAGCCTAGAGTATCCCCAGGCATGGGCAGCTCTCTATTGCCAGTCTTCCCAGTTGGCCAGTAAGCTATACTGCCTGGCACCTAGGAGTCTGAGGGGTGCTTGGCAGGGCCAGGAGACCACAGCTCTTTCTGCGAGTGCCTCCCTTTCCACAGAGCCCAGCAGTGACTTACTCATCATATGCTCACAGTAAATATTTGTGGAAAGGAATCGAAAGTTAGGGAAGAGCTCCAGGCTGCTAGCCTCTGTGTTTGAGACAGCCTTTCCCAGACAGGTTGGTGAGAAGTTGGCTAGAAAGACTATATAAAACAGGTAGGCCTTCACCTGGCTTTGAAGGAAGGGTGAGTTCTGCCTGCCCATGAAAAGAGAGTGGAAAGGGCATGCCAACTGGTAGAGTAGTAAGAAGAGGGGGAAGGGATCAAGAAATCAAAAGTCTACACCGACCTGGAAGGTCATAAAATAAGTATGAGAAAACAGGGAGTGGTAGAGATTATAGTAATTTGGGGGTCTATAAACTGTGAGGGGATGGGCTATTAGCCAGAAGCCTGGCAATGAAACCTACCCAGAGGTGCCTTGGAAGAAAGGTCTGGTGATTTGCTTCTGAAAGGTCCAAACCCACTGCCAACCAGTCAATTATGACTCATAGTCATCTGTGGTAGTGACATAATTTCGTGTCAACTTGAAGATATAATACAAGTGTAGGGGTGGAGTCTAGCCTGTCAATCAGGTCACAGCCTGATGGTGACTCCTGGTGGGTGTGGGCTTCTTATAAGGAGGGTCCTGGGAACCTCCCCCTCGCTTTCTGCCTTCAGCTTTCTGCTGGTGAGGCACTCTGGGACATACGAGAGCCCTGTGATGTAGCCACCGCCATTGGTCTACACTCTGCACCCACCCACCTGTGATCTTCCTGCATTTTGCATACTTGCATGTGGCTGCATGAGTCCGAAGAGGGACTTATGGACTTGATCTGGATTGGGCTGGGATGTTTGTTTAATATAAAATCACTTCTTGATATAAAGCTCTCTCTTACTCATACAAGGGTATACCCTCACCCCCAAACCAGAATTTTTTTCAAAGCTATATATTTACATTTTTTTTACAAAACAACCTTTATCACCCTCAAAGTACTCTCCATTACACTTAATACATTTGTCAAATCTGTGATTCCATTCTTGGAAACAGTTTTCACTTTCACCTGTTTGGATCATTGACATCACCTCCCTGTTTTTTCCTTCACCTCTTCTACATCATCAAATTGCTGTCCTTTCATGTCCCTCTGCATTTGTGGAAACAAAGAGAAGTTGAAAAGAGAGGGGTCAGGTGACTAAGGTGCGTGGGGCAAGAGAAGCATGCTGATTTTTTGCCAAAAACGCACACTGAGATGGCTGCGTGAGCAGGTGCATTGTCATGGTGGCAAAACCAGTCCCGCCTGCCACATAGCAGGCCTTTTTGTTGCACACTGTTATGCAATCTTTTCAGAACCTTTAAATAGAAAGCTTGATTAACAGTCTGAGCTGGTGGAATGAAGTCCCAACACACTATCCACCTCACATCAAAACAACAAATGAGCATCAGGTTTTTGGGGGCATATGAGTGTTATATGAGTGTTACTGGATTTGTTCTCTAGGTAACCCAGTCTAAACACACCACCCTAGATTAAGTTTCGTGGCAGTAAATCTTTTATGGGAGCAAAAGCCTCATCTTTCTCCTACGGAGCAGCAGGTGGTTTTGAAGTAACAACCTTGTACTTAGAAATCCAATACTTATCCAACAGGGTGACATGAAAACCCCACAGAGTACATTTCTATTCATGGGGTTGCTAGGAGTCAGAGCCAATTAAGAGGCAAATGGTTTAGATGTGGATATACCTTAGTACAGTAAATTAGAGTTCCCTGAATAATGCAAAAAACTGGCTCAGCTACTAACCAAGAGGTTGGATGTTGGGGGTCTACCCAGAGGCAGCTCAGAAGACAGGCCTAGGAATCAACTTCTGAAAAATCAGCCATCAAAACCCCTGTGGAGCACACTTACACACACACACACACACACACACACACACACACGTGCGTTCAGAGTCATCATGAGTCAGATTTGACTCCATAGGGTAATTGGTGGCCTTTGGTAAAGTACCAGCCTTTGGGATAGGGCTGGAATGCTAGATCTTCTAATATTTCAAGGAAGCCAAGAGTCATGGACTTAAAAAAAAAACTCCATATAGCTAAACAAAATCTGCAGGCTACTTGGACCTACTGCCTGCCAACGTCAGACCTTGAAGAAAAGAACTGGGATTATAATTGGGGCCCAGAGTGGGGCACATGGGTCAGGGGTATGCGTTTGGCAGAAGTGGGTCAGTTGGGATCGGAAAGTTCCCAATGTACGCACCGGAGGACCGCAATTCCAGCGCCAGAGTGCGCACCATTCACCCAATGCTGCTATAAAGTTTGTGACACCTGAAAGTGAGGTGGTGAGGGGGTGGGGTGGGCGGTGCTTCAGAGCCCCAGAAGATGACAGTAGAAATAACAGTTTAGGAAAATTAATTTGCCAACAGTGTCGAGGCCCGCGACTGCGAGATGGATGGGTTAAGGATCGCAGCAATCCAGAGGGTGAGCACCTTGGATCCCAAAGGCAGCGAGTCTCTCCTGCAGCCGCCCACGCCATCTCTCCCCTAGTCACGTTGGAAGGGAAAGCCCGGTGCTCCCTCCGGGCGGCTCCCCACCTGCACTTGAAATCTGCCCAAGACGGAAGAGTCGCGTGGGGGCTGTGGGCTCACGGATGGGCAGGCGGATCTGCTGTTGGGACCCCCGAGACCCTGACAACTACGCCTTTCTTTTCCCCCCCGCCCCCCCATCCAACCCCGCCAAGTCGAGCGAGGCTCATTCTGCTGCCATGGCGACCGCCTCCGTGGAGATCGAAAGCGGAGCCTGCGGTCCCCCGGGGCGTTGGCACAGTCTTTCCCAACCCCCATCCCGCGTGCTTTCTTTGTTCTGACGCTTCTGCCGGGTCCCACTGGGCTCCGAGGACGCGTCTCAGGTCTACACCGAAGCTCCCCAGTTAGGAGCACCGATGAAAAGAGAAGAGGCGGAAACCCGGACGTCACAAAGGGAGGAGTAGGATAGGGGCTGGTCCTCAATGTCTGGACAGGACCCAGCTATCAATTGGACGGGCCCGTTATCAATGGCTGGTAAGGGCGTGGGAGCTTATGGAGAAGGCAACCTCCCCTAAGCTTAGCCTTTCGGCCCAAGTTTCGCCTAACTGTCGCCGAGAGAGCAGAGTCCTCGGACGGCTTCTCTCAGGATGAAGCAAGGCAGGAGGGGCTAGTCCTGCAGCCGCCGCGAGGCAGAGGCGGGGCCTATTCGAGGCTCCTCCCCCTCCCCTTCTTTCGCCCCTTCCTGGCCTCAGACAGACCGTGTCGGGGCGGCCCGGCTGGCTTCATCGCGAGAACTTGTCGGGCTCTGGTTGGCTCTGGCTCCCATAGCGCAGCCGCGGCACTCCGTGCACGTGACCCCGGCGGCACAGCGCCAGTTGGCGGTTCTCTGGCGCCTGCTTATTGGTCGGCAGGGGCATTAGCCCCACCTCCTCGAAGCGACCAATGAGCGGGGGCGGAGGCGTGCCCTTGAGGCGGGAGGCGCGGCGCGGGGTTGCCTTCGCGTGCTTTGCGTTGGGCTCCCGTTGCTGTCGCTGTCACCGCCGCCACCGCCGCCACCCGCCGCCTCTGCTGTCCTTGCCCAATTCAGCCCCGGGGTGCTCCCCGCTCGGTGAGGCTGACCCTCCTCTGCCCCCTCCCGGTTTCGCCTTACCTGCGAGGTCTCCTCCGGGTCCCAGTCCCGTCCTAGGCAGTCGGCACCGGGGGGGCTCCGGCGGCCGTGGCGGTGGGGCTGGGGCGGGGGGGCTCCGTTGTTGGGCTGGGTTCTGGAGAGCTTCCCCGACCCCTGGGCTGGGGAGATGGGGGGACCCGGAGACAAGGGTGACCGTTAGTTGGTGAAACAGCGATATTCGCGGGGTGCTCTTGGGGGGGGACACACATGTGTCACAGTGAGGGCGGGGGCGTAATGGGGTCAGCCCCGACCCTCTCCCTCCTCCCCAGCCATTGCCAAGCGTCTTTTCGCTGTGACCTTGGACGAGTAGCCTCTCTGAGGGGTCTCAGTACCCCTGGGAAGGGAGCGGTGATGTGGTGGGGGTGCAGGTTCCTGAGACTCCTGCGTCAGTGGAGGTGAAGGTGGGGAGCCTCCAGGATTATCTCGAAGGGACAGAACCTCAGCCTCGCAGCCTGGAGGAGGGGTGGGGTGGGGGACAGCATGGGGGGACGTGCAGCTGCTCTGCCCCTGGGAAGCCAAGGCTGGAGCTGCTTGGGAGCGCCACACCCACAGGGATGGCGGCGGAAGCGAGGCGGGGGTCCTAGTCTCCAGCCCTTGGTGCTCTGGGGGCTTGGTGGACACTTCCCTAGTGTCCCTCAGCAGGAGGGAATGGGTTTGGGTTGTGGACCTGTGCTGTGGGATTTCTCTGGGCTGAGGAGAGAGGTGTAGGTTGGGTTCCTTTCCTCTTGAATGGTGGCTTTGGCAGGTGGGCACACCCCCGCCTGAGGAAGGTCAGAGGCAGCTGTTCCACCTACCCTCCCTTAATGGTCCTTATTCCTAGAGGCAGAGGCACAGGGAAGGCCAGGGGTGGTGGTGGGAGGGCATGGAGGGGATGCTGGGTAGAGGAGGGCAGCACTTCTTGGGGAGACAGGAGGAAATGGGATGATGGCATTCCTTACTCAGTTCAACCCCCTCTGCTGACCCCTTCCCCCCCCCCACACACACACTGTGGGAGAGGACACTCACATTTAGGCTTGCACCCTCACTTGAAGGGAGGGCCGGGGGGAGGAGTGGCATCAAGCCTGAGTTGATGAAAAGCCACTACACTTGACCTCTTGCCGTAATTTCCCAGCCTTGGCTTTGGTACGTAGGGGCCCCAGTTGTGTGTCCAGTCCTGAGTCAGGTCCTGGGAGTCAACAGGTCATTGTGACCATGTTTCAAGGCCTCCGTGGGCACTGTTCCCTCTACAGGCCTGAGACTGGGAGGCTGGATAGGATTTCTGCTGGACTGAGTGCTGGGCCCGGGGGAGGTAGAAGGTGGGGAACGGTGGAGAAAGTTGTGGAGTTCAAGACCCAAAGAGAAAAGGGATGGAGGAATCATAAGAAGATTGGCCTTGAGAGGCTGGGACCATGCCCTGACCTCATAACAAAAGGGAGGACAATCTGGGCCACCCCTGTGATGCCTTCAGTTTGGGGCAGCGAGGTGGGGTGGGGAGTACAGTGGTGGCTTGAGGGGTGTGTGTGTGGCAGGTCCTGGAGTTCTGCTTTGATGTGGCTAGACTTGTGGCATTAGCTCTTCTGCCAGTTTGGAGCCTTGGGCCCCAGCTCCGGACAACCTGGAGTAGCAGCTTCTAGGGTGCTGTGAACCCTGGGTTCCTGTGTGGCTGTGCCTCTCTCTGTGCACTTGCCATGCCCCTGGGCTTCCTCTTCAGGCCAGAGGCTCCCTGGGTCTGGCTGAGCCCTCCCTGGGAGGAGCCTTTCCTCAAAGCTGAGAGAGCCCTAAGCTGCAGCTCTTTCTCCCAGAGGGAAGTTCCCTCAGTCCCCATCCCCCAACCCCACCAGAGCAACTGAAAGCCAGAGAAGAGCTTAAAGCCCTTGTCCCAGCTTCCTATCCCTGCCCGTCCTGTGATTGTTTGTTGTTTCAAGACTAAGGGTGAAATTTATTGCAATAAATGTATGAGATTCTTGGATTTATGCATCTTAAAGGGATATATTTTCTTTAAAAAACATCATTTCATTGGGGACTCTTACAGCTCGTATAACAATCCATACATCCTGTGATTGTTTAGGACCCATGACCTATTGACAGCTCATCCAAGAGGTGAGGTGTGTGTGTGGGGGGGTTGCCATGTTTCTTTTGTTTTTCCTGAGGAGGCCACCTGTCCCTCCCTGGTGGCATTTCTCAGGATGGACATTCTCTACATCTTTTTGTGATCAGGACAGAGACTGGGGACCTGGACAGAGGTTGGGTGGAACAGGGATGCAAAGCAGCTGGCCCTCTCGCCCTCTCTGGAGACCTGGCTGGTGGGGAGGGGGAGGCAGAAGGCGAGGAGGAAGGGGGAGGTGTTGCGCTGTTTTCTGAGAAGGCTGAAGTCCCTGGAGCCCACCATGGCTGTTCCGGGAATGGCCTGAACCGCCTCTGCCAGTGCTGTCCTGGATCGGTGGTTGCTTCAGAAACCAGGCCTTTGGGGGTTTGCTTTCACAGAGGTCGGGGAGCTGCTGGGCGGGGGTCGCCTTGTCATAAGAGTCAGGCAGAATTTCTGCCTGCCGAACCCCAGAACCCCCTGGGTTAGTGTTAGCACTTTGTTATCCTGTGTTACTGAGGAGGAAACAGGTAGCAGAAGTGAAGTCATTTGCCCAGATCAACAGCCAGCAAGGGCCTGAGCTTGAATTTGAACCCAGACTGCTGGGCTCTGCTGCCCTGGCTCCTGACTGGCTCCCTGCTGCCTGGCAGTGGAGTGAGGTGGGAGGTGGGAAAGGTTGCCACTTGATTTAGGCCAAGCCTAGGGTTTTGGTGGCCTAGGAGGGGGCCACCCAAGACCTGTCTTGAACTTCCTTGGGGCCTAGCAGATCCCCGAGGGGCCCTGGTGATGCAGTGGGTTAAGCATTGGGCAGCTGATGACAAGGTTGGTGGTTTGACCTATCAGCAACTCCACTCAATAAAGAGGCAGCAGCCTATTTCAGTGCAGCTCGTTCCCTGCTTCTCATGAGGACAGGGGCCCCGGGAGTGGTAAGGTCCTTTGTGCAAAAGGAGGTTTGGTTTTCCAGCCTGCTGGAGCCCCCGGGTAATGTAAACAGTTCAGTACTCGATGACTGACCAAAAGGCTGACGATTTGAACCAAGCCAGAGGTGCCCCAGAAGAAAGGACTGGTGGTCTGCTTCTGAGGTCACAGCCATGGAGACCCCACGGAGCATAGTTGTGCCTGCACCTCTGGGGTATCTCTGGGAGTAGGACGTGACTAGGAGACAACTGGTTTGGCGTTTTGCATTATAGGCACTCGAGGTCAGTTGCCTGCCCCTCTGGCCCCTCACTCTGAGGGCTACGGGCTGTTCCTGAGGGCTTGCTCCATGCTGAGTGCGGGTGCCCTGCAGCAGTGGTGGGTCCTGCCCTGGGTGTGCCCCCTCTGAGGGCAGGGGTGGGGGCAGGGCAAGGCCTCTGCCTTCCTGTTCACCACATTTCACTCAGCACACCTGCTGGGCGCCGGGGCCACAGGGTTCGTCCAGAACACAGGCCAACTGCCTGTGTAGTGCTGAAGAGAGATGCCAAATCCCTGGATAGGAAAAGAGGGATCCTTCAGGCATATCCTGGGATGAAGGGGCTTCCCTAAGACAATGACCCCCAGGGTAAGGACAGGATTGTTACCCGCAGAGAGGAGGGCCCTATGGCCTGGACAAAGGCAGCCAGGATTTGGGATTTGGTCTCTAAGAGCAGTGGGGGGCGGGGGCAGGAGGCTGAGGGGCCCTGCATGCACAAGGGGTGGGTGTTTTGTAAAAAGAAGCCCCTGGGAGCCTTTGTTCTTACTCACAGCTGTTGGGTAAGATGTTGCCCAGGAGGGGGTCTGGTGGCCATGCCCCCATGGCCAGAGAGACCGGCTGGACTGGCCTCTGGAAGCTCAGAAAGGGACTGGGAACCCCTGACTTGAACATTTGTCACGTGCTGTGGGCCCACAGCTTCAGGAGATGGCTGGAGCTGGTGGAGTGAGTGGCAGTTGCTTCCCAAAGGGCAGCTTTCTTGAGAGCAAGGCCGGCATTCTAGGGCTGAGGGCCTAGCCTTTTTTGTGGCTGACCCACCCTTTCGGTGAGTAGGGGCCCAGTTCTCTTGCTTGCTCCTGGACTGAGGCCTGGGTGCTAGCCCCTAGGGCGAGGGTGCTGGCCAGCCTGGCTCTCCCCTGCACCTCCTATTAAGAGATTCCTGCTCCCCAAGCCCTTCACCCTTCCCGCCTCTGAGGCTGAGCATGACCCTGGGTGGGGGCGTGTGGTGTTGGGAAGTGGGGAGGGAGGTGAGGTCACAGGTTTCCAAATACGTCAGTCTGTATGTCGGGACGATAAGGATAATATCTTTACCTCCATAATACCATTCTCTTCTCTCACTTAAAATCATCTCACAGTTCCTGCTATTTTCCTGTGTCCGGTCCCAGTTCCATTCCCCAGTTCTCTCCAAATGCCCCTTTTTATAGGGAGTTGATTAGAACCTCTCTTTCAGTTAGTCTTCTCTTCTGGGATTGATTGATGTGCTTGGGAAAGAAAGCAGGTCAGTTGTCCTGTAAAACAACCCACCGCTTTGGTCTCCTGAGTGTGTTGATCTAGAACTGGGGTTGGCAAGCTTTTTCTGTGACGGGCCAGAGAGAAAATGTTTTACGCTTTGTAGGTCACTTGGCCACCCCAAGGAGTTTTGCTCGCACACGCAAGCAGCCATAGATGATGCGCAAACGCATGACGGTGACTGTGTGCCAATAAAACTTTATTAAATGGGAACAGGTGGCAGACCTGCAGTTGGAAGGCTGCCAGTTGCCATTCTAGAACAAACCTCCCTCCAACCCCTCCGCTGCCCCTTTTTCCCTTGCAATTCAAAGGAACCAAACCAAGACAGTTGTCCTGTAGAACATCCTGCCTTCGGAGTTATTGCTCTACTGTTTGTTCCATTTCCCGGGACATTTCTGGTACATTTCAACGGGGCACTGCAGGGCGAAGCAGTGGTGGTGTGACTCTATCCCCTGCCACAGACATGGAGTGTGTCAGGGGTGCGTCCTCCCCTCCCCCCTCCCTGGGGAGCTGAGATTATTTCCTGCCGCAACTGGATCGATTCCCCCACTGCAAACTTGTTACTCCCTGAGGGCAGCCCCTGCCCGCAGACCTGGGCAGCGGTTCCACATCCCCTGGGCCGACGAGGCCTTTGTCTCTCTCCAGAATGACTGCTTTGGGTCATTCCCTGGTTGGGTAGTAGCCAGAATGTTGTAAAGCCAGCCTTTCCTCTGGTCAGGAGGATAGTTTGGTCACAGGAGAGGCCCTCTGAATCACCTCTCACTTATTGCAAGGTTTTCCCCCCACAGGGTGGATAGTGAGGACCTTGCTACGTCAGTGGTGACAAATGAGGCTTTGGGCATGTTTGTTTGTTTGTTTTGCTTTAGTGTTTTTTGTTTTCCCTCTGTGATCACTGTGAATGCACTGATTTCCTGCATTCCATCTGTTCCCGGCATTTGCACTTGTTCTGTTTGATGCTCAAATGGTTTCAGCTCAGCCCTTCCGAGCCCAGGATGTTCACAGGGGATCCCGGAACCCTCACTACCCCTGCACCAGGACGTCTGTTCGGTTCCTGACCCTGATTGCCAGGACAGAAGCTTTAAGAGAACCCTGGTGGTCCGCTGTTTGTGTTTACCTCCCCTCTACCCACCACCCACTCTCCTACCCCCCCATCCTGACTCTGACCTGGACTCAACTGCACTAGGCATGAGGCCTGAATGACATAACCCCTGTAGCTGTGGGGCAGCACAGCCCTTTGTCTGCAATGGGCCAGGGCTCAGGGTCTTCGGCTCCCCCTGAAATGGCCCCTGGAAAGTATCAGGAAAGGCCTCTCTTTGCAGGGTGTCTTGGGCAGGCTGGGGCACAGGAGACCTGTGCTGGCATTTTGGGACCCAGGAGCCACTGCTCAAGCTCAGGCTGATAGACACTCTGGTCAGGCCTGGGTGAAGGCTCATAGTGCATTCTGGGCCAGGTTAGAGAAGAGTTGGTGAGCAGAGGCCCTCTGTGCCGGAAGGTGCCGGCTGCTGAGAGCAGCGGGGTCTTTCCGAAAGGGAGGCTCTCTGCTCTTCCCCAGCCACCGCTATGGGGGACCCTAACCCTTGCTCTCCCCTGTCCTTGACCTCTAGGCTCCTGTTGGTGTGCTCAGAGAATGGGAGTCTGCTAAGCCCAAGCAGTGGTGTTCGGTAGGAGCTGTGTGTCTCGCCTTGTGGCAGGGAGGGTGTCCATGGCTGCAGCCAACAAGGGTGAGTGTCGTGGCCTGGCAGGAACTGGCATCTGGGGCCTGTGTCAACTGTGAGTGTATGTCTGAATTGAGTCCTACGCCAGGTCTCTCCTGGGACTACTGACTCAGACCCTTATGCAGACCCCCATGGACTAGCTAGCTAGCTCCCTGTCAAGACATTTGCCCACTTGGTCCAGCCCCTCTGTCCCACTGTGTATTAGGTAACACGGGGAGCTTGTGGTAAGTGTGCACAGATGACAAAGACACAGCAGGCTGTGGAAGATAATCTGGATCCCAATCAGGAGTCCTGAGGGCTAATGGTGGGTGGGGGGAGGTTCTGGCTGGGAAAACTGGGTAAGGTTTGAGCATTGGGTTTAGGGTGTTCAGGGCATTGTGGGGCTGCTAGGTTAGCTTCCAGCCCCAAGAACCCAGACCAGGGTATCCCAGGTCCTCCCTCCCACCAAGAGGCTCTGCCCATCTCGCTGTACCTTTCCTGGCTTTGGAGAAGCTGGCCTCAGGGATGGCCACAGGCTTTGGTGGGGAGGGCCCCCTGCACCTTTGCTTCCCTTCCAGTGATCAGCAAGACCTGGAGAGAAAGTCCCAGTGCTGAGGAGCCAGCCACTGAGAGCAAGCACTGGGCTGGGAGCCAGAGGTCTGGGCTAGTGAGCATCTTGAGGATGGTTTCTTCTGTCTCCAGCTTGAGCGCCAGCCTCTCTGAACCCCACCTGAACCAATCTGAACCCCACCTCCTGCCCACTCTCAGGTTGGGCATTTTTGTGGTGGGACTGGACAGGTGTTGGACAGAGGGCCTCAAGTCTCATGTTTTCAGGGCCCAGTAGAGAGATGGCCCAGTTCTGAGGAGGTACCCAGCCATTGGGGTTGGTGCTGGGTGATATCAAGGACAGCGAGGTTAGTGGTGAGGGGGACAGGTGAAGCCATCCACGCCTGGCGTCCTCTCCTTCTAGGCAACAAGCCCCGAGTCCGGAGTATCCGATTTTCAGCAGGCCACGATGCAGAAGGCTCCCACAGCCACGTGCACTTTGATGAGAAGCTGCACGATTCCGTGGTCATGGTCACCCAGGAGAGTGACAGCAGCTTTCTTGTCAAGGTACGTACGCACATACACACCCACCCCCTCCCAGACCTGCCTACTTCCCCTGGGCCTGGGTTCATAGGCACATTTCTGTCTCGGCCTGGGTCTTGGTTTTCCTGCCTGCACAGTGGGTGGTGGTGAGGTTTCACAGAGAGGCCAGTGTGAGCAGAGTGGTGACCTCAGGCTCCTGTGAGCAGCATCAGGGGGAGCAGGGCATCCAGGCTATCATTTCTCGGGACTGGGCCTGCCATTCTGATCTGAGATCTTGGGCAGGTCACCTCCATCTCTTCTGTAAAGTGGCGTTGACATGAGAATGAGAGGAGAATAGGTGTGCGTGGCGGTGTGGTGACTGTTGATTATTAGGGCAGTAACAATGTATGACTTTATTTACCCTTTGCCAAATCTCTGGCTGATGGGGGCTCTCAGCAGGAGTCGTGAACTTCTCTACATGGCCACACTGCACCCCCTGTGTTGTGGCTCCTCCACCTTCTGGGACACCATCAGATTCCACGTCCCATGGAAGAGGCAGGAGACAGTCTATATGTGGAGGATGCAGGTTGGGGATTAATCGGAGGGTCAGCCCTCTGTCAATAAACTGAAGACCCAGAGCTGAGCATAGTGCTCCTGGGGGATGGGGGTGGGAGGACTGTCTGTCAAGGTGGTGTGCTGCCCTGCTGAGAGGAGCCCAGGTTTGTGCTCAGTTTTGTCTGACTCTGAAATGCTCTTTCCCCTCCTAACTGACAGCTTCCCCAGGGGAGTAAGTAGAATGAACCAAACCTCTTAAAAATAGCTCCCCTTCACTCCCCCAGTTGTGACTGGGATATCCACTCCCGTCCCTTAGAATGTGGGATACATGGAAAAATACCAAGAGACCAAGAAGAACCACTGTCGTGCAGTCAGAGCAGGCTGATATTTTGACGTGTGCCCTTCCGCCCGTTTTCTTTCTCTAGCACACATGCAGAACTCAATACACTTTGTGTTTGGCCTGCCTTTGTTGTGTGCTGTTGGCCATCTGTGGCAGTGACTCACTCTTCAGGAGTGCTTACAAACTGCCTGCTAGCCCATTATGTGGCTCCTCATTGAGCTCTCCTGGGTGTTACAGTTGTTCTGGTTTCTCTCTTTGTAAATAGGGCAGCAGTGCGTATGCTGTGGCACATTTCTGAGGACTTCCCTGGGAAAAGTCTGCAGGTGGGGGAGGCCCAGCTGGCAGGCAACAACTGAAGTCCTCAGGAGAGGTGTCGGGGAGGGGGCCCATGTGGCCTGAGTCCTAGTCCCTGCGAGATCCAAGGGCAGCCTTCTGGAGGCTTGTAAGCCTTCACCCATGGGACTAGAGTGTCCGAGGATGGTGTCTGTCCCAGAGGACATCAGATGTTAAGCAGTGTGTGAACAACAGGAACTGCATAGGCTGTGAGGAGAGGCCGTGGGGCCCAGGGAGCCTTTGAGTGGGTGGACAGCCATCCATGTTCGGGTGCCAGTGGAGCAGGCAGGAGCCCCGGTTGATGGCAGGTGCCAGGACTGCAGACTAGCACTAGACTGTGTAATAACTGACTAGTCTAGTGTGTTTTTCTCTGATCCCATCTTAGTCCTCGTCCTGTGCTTTCTCTGCTGCCTGGTGCTTCCACACGAGTAACTGGAGGACCAGCATCCCTGGCTCTAGCAGGCGCTGGTGTGTGGGAAGGTGGGGTAGGGGGTGAGCAGGTGAATGCCCTGTGTCATGGGACTTTGGGCAGTGGTTGGTGCCTTGCTGGGTGCCCTAAGCTGGAATGGCAAAGAGGTCTCTACCCTGTCCTGCTGTGTAATATCTGGCTAGTCATTTCCTGGCTTCCTGGTTTGTCTTCTCGAGAATGGGCTCTGAGGAGCTGTGGGTGCTAAGGATAGATGCCTAGGAGGCTCTCAGGGGAAGAAGTGGCCACGAGCCTGGAGCCGTGTGGCTGGTGCTGCAGTCCAGCTGGAGGGATGGTGGGAGGAGTACCTACCCTGGGGTGTCTAGGGCACCAGGTGCTTGAGCACACAAGGGTGTCATGGCATGACCTGAGGCCCTTCTTCCTGCCCCCTTCCCACTCAGGTTGGCTTCCTAAAGATCCTGCACAGGTACGAAATTACATTCACCCTGCCTCCAGTGCACAGGCTGAGCAAGGATGTCCGTGAAGCACCTGTCCCCAGTCTGCACCTCAAGCTGCTCAGCGTCATGTCCATCCCAGAAGGTTTGGCCCCTCCCTGGAGTGCTGGAGTCCTTCTCCAGCAGGGTTATGGTGGGAACGAGAGTGAGAACTGAGGGCCCTTCAGCCCACCCCACCTTCTAGAGTGGATGGGCAGTTCAGCAGTGGGCATGTCTCTTTGGGACCCCACAGTGTGACACCTTGGCAGGTCCCATGCCTAAGCCTAATTCACACCCTGGACCAAAGCTGAAGGCTGACACTGTAACCCTGCCTGTCCATCTGTGTCCTGTGCTGTCCCCTCTGTGGGATGAGGGGTCCCCTAGCCCACCCTCCTGCCCTGCCAAATCAAATACCTGCTAATACCCCAGGACTTGGGTGGCCAACTCCTAACACTGGCTGGCCCTGGACTTTGGGCCAGGAGCTCCTTCCCAGCGGGTGGAAACCCTGTGGGTCTTGGTCCCTGCCCTCCTGCTCCAAGCCTACAGTTTGGCAGAGGCTAGTGTGGCAGTGTGCGGCTGAGAGCAGCCCCAGCTTGTGTCACATCCCTCACCCCACCTCCGGCCTTTGCCCTCGTTCTTCGGGAGATTAGGCAAGACTCCACAGGCCTTTGCCTCTGCTGGCCTATCTAGTCAAGCCTCCTTCTGGGGGAGATGGCAGGTCCCCCTCATGAATTTGCTCAGCTTCACCCGGGAGCCCTACTCAGGTGGCACATGGACCCGTTGAGGAAAGGGGGATTTCCCTGGCCTGTGAGGGGCAGCCCTTTGGGGCTCCCAATGGGCTAGCCTTACTACTTTTGAGGGGGGTTTGCAGGGCTTGGTGGTGGGTGTCGGCCAGTGGGTACTGGTGGGAGGGGCCAGGAGGCGGAGAAATGCTCATGGTCAGCCTGGACCCCCGTGCGTGCAGGTTACAGCGTCAAGTGCGAGTACTCTGCACACAAGGAGGGCGTCCTTAAGGAGGAGATGCTGCTAGCCTGCGAGGGCGGCACTGGCGCCTGCGTGCGTGTGACGGTGCAGGCACGCGTCATGGGTGAGAGTGGGCCCCAGCGGACCCTGGGGGTGGGGTGGGGTGGGGGTGGCTGGCTGCGGAAGGGAAGGGCAAGTTTGATGACAGGGCCTTCCGCCCACCTTCCCGGGACCCCGGTTCAAAGGCTGACTCCTTGCCCAGGTCCAGGGTTCCAAACCTCCGTGGTGGGTTCCCTGCCAGCCCTGAGGGAAGTGGGAGGGTTGCCCCGTGGGCGCAGCCAGGGGCACACCGGCCCTGACCTGCCTCTCGTCCTGGGACTTGTAGACCGGCACCACGGCACCCCCATGCTGCTGGACGGCGTCAAGTGCGTGGGCGCAGAGTTGGAATATGACTCCGAGCACAGCGACTGGCACGGCTTCGACTGAGGCTGTGCCCCCCCGCCTGCCCCCGCCTGCCGCTGGGCCCTCAGCCTTAAATCCCACCTCTTCTCCCCGACATGCTGCGTGATGATGTGGCTTACTCCACCCTTCCCAGGGTGCGCTTGGGGCAGAGTGCCCCGGGGCTTGAGCCTGGGTCTCGCCCATGCCTCTCACCTCTGCCTTCGTTCTGCAACCGCCCCTTCCCGAGGCCTCCTCTCCCGCTTCCTCTTCTCCATGTGCCTCAGTCTCCTGCTGGAAGGAATGGATTGAGCCCCCAAGGAGGCTATCTGAGGAAAGGAGGGGGAGAGGGCCAGGGGTGGGCTCGAGCCACCCCCACCCAAGCCATAGGGGCTCCAGCAGGGCTGGGGAGCGGAGGGAACTGGCGCAGGGATGCCGCTCTGCCACTGCTGCTGCCCTTGAGCTTTAGCCACCTCAGCTCCCCTTCCTCACTGCTGCCCACGGTGAGTCGGAGCGAGGTGCCATGCCCCCACCCCCAAGGCCTGTGTTACTTGGTTTTTAAACAACTGATTGGGATAAAACCCTAAACAAATAAAATGTACAGTGGCTACCAGGGGCAGCTGCACTTTTTTGTTCTGGTTCACAGGTGGGCTGCAGAAGAGACCCGGGTACAGGGACTCCCTGGGGAGACTAGGGCAGTGCATGGTATGGCATAGGACTGTGCACAGGGACAGCATGTCAGGTGAGTGCTGTTGCCAAGACAATGACAGCATTGGGCTGGAGAGGAGCCACCTGCCCCAAGCCACCTTAGTGCTGCTGAGTCTTAGACTCAGAGTGACCCCCTGGGACAGGGTAGACTTGCCCCACGGGGTTTTCTAGGCTGTT
Source organism: Tenrec ecaudatus (assembly GCF_050624435.1). NCBI lineage: Eukaryota > Metazoa > Chordata > Mammalia > Afrosoricida > Tenrecidae > Tenrec > Tenrec ecaudatus. The sequence goes on along the minus strand of NC_134541.1, from coordinate 35,072,549 downwards.
ACCCCCACACAAGCACATCATCAGGGCCACTGATGATCCATGATGAGGTGGATTCAAGCGCCAGCCTGGCAGCGGAGTTTCGTCTCAACCACCAGGGTGGAGTGGAGTTCCATTTGGAAGGCCTGACAGGGTAATATTGAGGCCTTCTCTGGTCAGTTCCTAGCCTTGGACACTGGCAAGCTTTCTCCCTTCCCTTTTAGAACCCAGGCCCCTCAACTACTCCACTGTTGGGTTCCCTAGTCATGTGGTCCCAGGAGACTGCGGTGTCACTTTGAGCTTACATGCTTTATTATCACCTTGGGGTTCTCAGGCAGGTGGGGTTGTCCCAATGTCACAGTTGGAGGGAAGGTACCTGATAATTCACACTTCGGAACCCTGAGGCCTATGGGTGGGCCTTCATTCCCCTTTTATCTCCCCTGCTCCGATTTGCACTGCCCTTCCGTGTTTGGGTGGAGGTGCCAGTGAGTCCTTTGCAGGGTGGTCCTCGAAGCCTCACTGTGTGAGTCACCTGTCTTGAAGAAAAGGCCCGACCACACTGCCTCACATCCCCTTGTGTATCTACCCCCTATCCGTGGCTACTTTTTCTATGGTTGACGGTCAGGCATTGGCCAGTACCACCCTCGTCCCCTGGTGTCTGCTTTCAGTCACTTCCTTGCCACACAGGGTAGCGCTGCAGGTTTCCAGTGTGGGCTGGCTCCTGTGAACCTGGCCCTTCATGTCCCAGTGAAGAACTCCCTGCAGCCTGCCTTGACTTCCTCCCGTGCTCAGGTCAGGGCTGGCTCTGCTGGCCTTTTCTGTCTGTCTTCGGGCCCACAGGGCCTGCATGGTCCAGTCGGGCTGGGAGTGGCGGCTTGCAAACCTTTAAGCCTGCCCCAGATCTTGCCTGGGACTTGGAGTCTTCCAGTTAGCAGACTAGGCCCAATCTCAAAGCAGTCTGTGTGTGTGTCCCCACCAACCCTCCGTGACCTCACCTCCCCAGAGCAGAGGACCAGGAACGGGGCACCGACATGGGAACAAGCAGATTAGGCTGTCCCAGCCGGCTGCCCACTCTGACCTAGAAGAAAGTAGTCAGCAGGGCGGAGCACAGGGTGGGCGGTGCCGTGTCCCCCCCCCCCCCCCAAGCCCCTCAGTTGGACAGAAAGTCAATGGCGGCGCGCACGGAGCGATTGGTGCTGACATCGACCGCGGTGACCTTAATCTCCGTGTCGCCAAACTGCATGGCGGCGCGGATCTCGCGGCGGGCGGGGGGCGCGCCGTCAGGCTCGGGGGCGCTGTCAGCGGGCTCGAGCTCCAGGCTGAGCGCCCCGCACTTGCGCACTCCCGGGTCGGTGATGAAGCGCGCGTCCTCGGCGGCGCAGCAGTACAGGTTGATGAGCACGCGCCGCTGGCCGGGCCGCGCCGGACAGTAGCTGCGCCGCACCTCCTCGCCCAGGGCCACCGACTGCTCGGCGGCCACGAAGCGCTCGAAGACGTCGGTGCACCAGCGGCGGCCATCGCGAACGAGCAGCTTGTCCGGCGGGTGGCGGCCGGCCACGAAGCGGTTGAGCACGCCCACGCCGTAGGTGAGAGGCGAACGGCGCACGCGCACCACGCCGGGCGCCTGCCCGAAGAGCACGGCGCCCTTGAGGATGGTGAGCCCCACGTCGAGCGGGACGACGACGCGCAGCCCGCGGGCGCCCAGCGCCGCCTGCACCGCGTGCTGCAACACGGCCGACTCGGCGAAGCCGCCCACCAGGAACAGCAGCTTCACGCCCTGCACCTCGGGCCGCGCCAGCAGAGCCTCTGTGGGGCAGGGAAAGGGAGAGGTCGGAGCCACGAAAGGCCTTTCGGGGAGCACAGACCGCCGCTACCCGGCCGCTGGCGCCCCCAAGAGGAGCACGGGATGTGCCCCCTTGTCAGCTCAAAACTAAAACCAAACCCACGCCATCTACGTCTAGTCAGTGCTGCTCAACCTTCCTCATGCGCGGCCTTGCAATAGTTCCTCATGTGGTGGTGACCCCCCACCATAACGTTATCTTCGTTGCTACTTCATAACTGCAATATTGCTACTGTTATGAATCGTCATATAAATATCTGATATGCAGGATGTATTTTTATTGTTAAATGGAACATAAAGCATAGTGATGTCACAAAACAATATGTAATTATATACTGTGAAATATTTATGCGTTTTCCGATGGTCTTAGGCAACCCCTGTGAAAGGGTCGTTCAACCCCCAAAGGGGTGGCGACCCACAGGTTGAGAACCGCTAGATGCAAGTCAGTCCCCACTCAGCGAGCCTATAGGACAGGTTAGAACTGCCCTTGTCGGCTTCCTAGGCTGTAACTCTTTAACGGAGTAGGAAGCCTCATCTTTCTCCTGGGGAACGGCTGGTAGTATTGAACTGACCGCAGCCCTGAGCACGAGGGAATGCTGGAGCACTTTGTGCTGGGTACCACCAGCTCTAGTAGAAACCAGACAGCTGGGTTCTGGCTGATCAATGAGGGCTGTCACTGGGGCCCACTAGCAATTCGCTTTGGCGCTGCCTTCCTGACACACTACCTCGGCCGTGGGTAAGGATGTCAGTGGGTATGTATAAAACGCCTCCAGCATGCAAGACGCCTGCACCAGATACTTCGCTCATTTGCTCTTGGTTAAAACATTTTGAGGAACCCAATATTTATAGGTAGGGAAACTGAGGCATCGGAGGCTCTTTGACTTGACAAAACCACACACCACCTCTCCTAGCTCCTAGTCACTGCAGTGCAATGTGTCCCCGGGCATTCCAGGTGACTCTGGGTCACGTCAGTGTGATGGGATTGTGTATCTCTGGATGCACGGGGACCCCGAGCTCGGGCTCTCACCAATGTGCTGGATGATCCCCGTGACTGTGGGCTGGAAGAGCTCGTTCATGGCCTCGCAGGACATCCGAAGCATCCCTTGAGAGGACCACTTCACGAAGTTCACGCTGTGGGCGGGGAGGAGGGAAGGGCTCAGGGTGTAGGGCCCAGCGGCCTGCCGACCTTGGGGGTGGGACCTGCCTCAGGGCAGATGCACTTGCGCTCAAACTGGGTCTGTGTGAGGGGTGACCGGTCTCCCGGGATCCTCATCCCCTCTCTACTCCCCACCAACTGACGGGTACCCACGCCCCTGCCCTGCAAGGGGTGAGATGCGGAGTGCATGCAGGGGTGAGAGCGAGCACAAGAGTGAGGGGGACCAAGCGGACTCTACCACCCTAGGGCCTTCGACCCTACCTGGTGGGGGCCGGGGAGGGCTTTGCCCATGCGCAGACTCTGCCCTCACTGCGGCACCCGACTCACCTGCTCCGGCGCAAGGCCGTCTCCACATTGTGGCCCCGCTGTTTCCGGTAGAAGTCGATGAAGGAGAAAGGTAGGGAGATGTTGAGCGCGCCGGCCCGGTGCGGGCCTGCGGTGCGTTTGCGGGCCTCGAAGGCGATGGTTAGATCCACCCAGGCGGCAGGCCGTTGCCGTTTGAACAAGGTGATGAAGTCTTCGCCAAAGATGCGGCCCAGAAGCTGCTCAAAGGCCAAGTCCACGCCCACCGCACCATAGGGGCCGCCTAGTGTGGGGCGGGGGAAGTCAGTGCCAATCTGCCCCCAGGGGGTGCCAGCGGGGCCAGGGTGGGGGCGCGGGTGCCCAGGGCGGCCGGGCTGCCCACCTGATGCCTTGTAGAGTTCTTTGAGGGTGCCGTGAGGCTGCTCCAGCTGGTGCACGGTCAGGTCCACGGTGCCTCCCCCGCAGTCTGCCACCATGTAGCGGTCTCCTGCGGTACAAACCAACCGGGCAGTACTCCCCATCCAGGGCTTACTTCACCCCCACTGCCCTCAGTGCCTTCGGCCTCGCCCAGCCTCCACCCCTGCCCCAGTCTCCCGAGCCCTGTCGGGAGGAGGTAGCGGGCAGGGGCAGTGTTGGCTGCTCGGAATCTCAGGTCACTGGGAAAAGGGCGCAGGATGGAGCGGGCGGGAAGAAACGGCTCCAAGGGTGCTACAACTCCACGGAGATTCTCTGGGAGGAGTGGGGCTAGGTGTGTGAATGTGGGTGTGGGGCTAGGGACACGGGAGGGGAGAGGGAGGGGCCGGACTCCCAGGGAATGTGCCCCCCCCAATTCCACTCATACACAGTGGGTTGCCCCACGTGAAGACCAAAGCCACGGGCTGCCAACGGGGTCTAGCTCCTAGTGAACCTGGATCAATGCTCCCATGGGCTTCTGAGGAGCCCTGGTGCTGTCGTGGCCTCGCACGCATCGCACGGCTAACCTCAAGGTCAGCAGTTGAAAACCACCAGCCGCTCCACGGGAGGCAGACAGAGCATTCTGCTCCGGGAAGAGCTACAGTCTCAGTAACCCACAGGGGCGACTCCACCCTGGGTGTAGCATCCCTGTGAGTCGGCATGACTCGCTGGCAGTGAGGAGGCTTCCGAAGCTGTAAATTTCGCTGGAAGCTGCATCTTTTTCTCCCCTAGGGCAGCTGGTGGGTCCCACCCACCCACCTTGCGGTTAGCAGCCCAACACGTGACCCACTGTGCCACCAGGGCCGCCCCCACAGGAGCTTTGTACCCACCTGCTTGCATCTCTGCCCACAGCTCTCCCACGCCTGACTCCACCAGGAACGTGCGGCTGTGGCGGGACCTCCGCAGCTGCTCTCGGGCTGAGGGCCGGGAGACAACCAGGAGTGACGTGGGGTGAGAAGGAGGTTGTTCAATCCTTACCCACCTCCAGGCCTCCCCTGAGCCCTGGGCATGGCCAGCGGCCCTGAAACCTTTGCCTCACCACTGAATTCGAGAAGGCCATGCTGAACCCGCAGGAGGTGCCCTCTGTGGGTGTGATGGGGAGCCTTCCCTTACCCCTGAGGGCACAAGTTGGCCTTAGGAGGGTTTTGAGTTGCCCTATTGCTGGGGGGGGGGGGGTGTCAGGCTGGGAAGGTCCCAGGGGAGCGCCTTGACAGCGGACATGGGATTGAGGGGGGTGGCTAAGTCTGACCATAGCTGCCCTCTCCTGACCCCAGGAGCCTGGGGCCAGTGTGCGTGCACATGTGCTCCCAAGAGCGCGTATAGAATGATAAAGGGGTAAATGGTGGCACCGTGGCAATGTGAGGTCCTGAAGACTTCTCCCTTCAGCTCAGAGTGGGTGCTCCGTCTACATCCCATTGCTGTCTGCCCCCCAAACTGAGCCTCCCATGACTGAGTCCTACCCATCTCAGTTCATGCTTCCCAAGAACAGAATCAAGTCTCTACACTCAGATGGAGCTGCCCCAGGCCAGAGCTAGGTCTTTCTCCCAGACTGGGCTGCTCTGCGGATGCGTCTTTCCCTCAGAGGAGGTAACCTTGGGCAGGGCTGTGTCGTGCCCCTCCACCCCCACTCAGACTGGACTCCTTCACGGATGTTTCTGCCCCCTCAGGTTGGGTGTTCCCCGAGAGTGGGGGCTCACCCCATTTCATTCTAGACATGATCCCTCCAGCCTCAGCAATCCTCAGTGACCCTTTGAAAATGACCCCCTCTAGGCTGAGCCCTGGGCAGTGGCCCTCAGCTGCGTGGCTCACCCTGCCGGAAGCTGGAGTCAATGGAGCGGCGCTCCCCCAGGCGCCCGCCTCCGGGAGCCCGGCCACTCAGGTCTACCAGCTGGTGCAGACGCAGCTTGCGACAGTAGACAGAGGCAGCCTCGGGCTCCAGGGCGATGAGTAGCTGCTCCGAGTTCTCTCGGGTCACCAGGCCGGCCTAGGGGTGGGGGTGGGCAGGATCAAGCAGTGCCGTGGGCTGCCACCCTAAGCTGGCACCACAGGGTGGGAGACCAGGCCCGGGTGGCTCCTGCCTCCTCCCCACCCCACCTCACCCAGGCTAAGCCTCCCAGGCCTTTCCATTCTGTATGTATTTGGAGTTGCCTGGGAAGCCCCACCAGACTCCAGGAGAGGCTCAGACTAGAGGGCCAGGAACTGCCCAAGGAGGCAGGGGCTAGAGCAGCCCCTCCCACCCCCCATTCAGCTACAGGGCTGGCCACAGTTGGGAGTGTGATGGTGATACCACCGATCAGAGGTGTGGGGCTGCTTTTTGCTCACAAAGCCCTCCTCCTCCAACTCCTTGCTGGTGCTGGACAGTGGCCCTAGGCCTTCCCTCTCTCAAGAGACCTCTGGAGAGAATCTGGTACAGAAGGCAGGAAACTTAGTGGTGGAAATCCGGACACCAAAACAGGCTGCTGGGAGGAGCATGCCACTTGGAATAGGTTATGCTATTGCCTGCCCCCAGTCAGGGGATCCCCATGGAAAGTACTTTATGGTGTTGTGGGGTTTCCCTGGATTCTGACCAGAGGGAGGATGGGTATGGGTGGGTATGGAGACATCCTGCCCAGGACCAGCCCTTCCTGAGCATGCAGGACGGAACAGTGTGGGTGGATGGCAGGGGGACAGTAGGGTGCGGTGTTTGTGCTGGCTGGGGACAATCTTGCTTTCATCCTGGTGCTGTGTGAGCTCAGCATTAGCTCCTGCCAATGACAAGCACAGGTGCCTGCCGAACTGGTTCATGGGATACACCTGGCTGCTCACAGATGTGCTGGGGGTTGTTGGGGGTCCTGGTCTCCTCCAGTGGGGCATTCATAGGCAGGTTTGAGCTCTCTTTTGGAAGACCTTCAGACTGTCGTCCAAAGTCACAGGGGGCAGGAGCAAACACTGAGTCTTGCTCTGGGAGGCCATGTCCCTCCTCTGTTTGGTGGAGCGGAGTGCTTGGACACCCCAATTTGTTTTCTAAACTTTTGAGCACCTCTTGGATGAAGACTAGAATCACCTCCCTTCCTAATTTCAGAGCCCACATGGTGGCGAGGGAGCACTTCCTCGGAGACACCGGTACAGCTGAAGTGGAGGCTGCCTGGCTATGGGGAGCGCTGGTTGCTACTGACTCGCCATTTCCCTCTTCTCTGCCCGCAGCTGGATGGGAACCACCTCACCTCCAGAGATTTCCATCCCTCTCCTCCAGTCACGTAATGACAGACCAATAACAGACCACAGAAGGCCAGCCCCCTTACCTTACCATGGCCAATTCAGGGGTACAGCTCTTGCTCCAGATCTCCCATGGGCTCCAGCTGGGGTGAGATTCCAGCTGAGACCACTTCCCTGCTTAGCCCTTCCTACTCTCCTGTTTCTCTCCTTCCTCCTGAGAAGCCTTCTTCCTTAGTCCACATGCACTTACTCATCACCCTGGGCTCTGCTACTAGGCAGCCTGACTTCAGACACCGGGTATGCGGGCCTGCGCCAGTCTGCCCTCTGTTCCTGTAGCTCCAGCCCCTGTCCTGGTGGCAACAACTAAATCGTCCAGCAGGGGTGGTCTGGAGCTCTTTGCACAGGACTCCTGGGTCCTGGGGGTGGCAGAGTTGATGAGGGTGGCAGTCATCCCTGGGCTTCCCTGCAGGCCCTCACCAGGTACGCAGCCTCCCGCATGAACTGCTTGGCTGGCTGCTTCCAGATGGCGGGCACCGTCAACACCCAGCGCACACTCTCCTTCTCTGGCGACAACGGGCACTGCTCCCTCAGCTCCTGGAGTGGGAGGAAGGAGGATGGGGGCATAGATGAACGGCAGGGTGGGGGGCTGTCGTCTCTGGGAGTTAGAGGGACTAGTCTAACCTCAAGAAAGACTGAAACCCCCACCCCACCCCCAACTATATGGTCTGCTGCAGCCTCTGCAGACGGGAAGGCAGAGGGTCCATGGGCGAAGCCGGTGGGATGAGGACAAAGGACAGGAGCCGAAGGACCTGGGCAGTGCCCCACCCCAGAGCAGCAGGGTGGGCACACAGTGCACCTGAAGGGCGTGCTCCTTGAAGAACCGCAGGGCATGGGCGAACACCTCCAGGGCGGGCATTTTCTTTCCATTTACAGCCTCTAGCTGGGTCTTCAAGGTGAGATCCTGGCAGGGGCACAGGGTGGCTCTGTGGGGGGAATGCCTAACCCTGCCCCCATCTCCTGAAGATCTTGCTCTTAAATCACCCGATTTCCCACTGCTTCCCCTCTCTTGGGCTGCACCACTTTCAGTTTTTCAACCTCATTCCTCTTTAGCCCCATCTAATGCCATTCTCCCTCCTTAGGACCCCACTTTGAGCTCAGCTTCCACCCTAGTCTCTTTTTAGCCCCGCCCGTCATAGCCTGCCTCCCTTTGAAACTTTGCTCCACCCTCCACTGGCCCCGCCCCCTCTCCTCCCGGCGCCGCCTCCTAGGCTGGCTCACTGTGGCGCTGTGGATCTTCATCTTGAACTTCTCAAAGTACAGCCAGTCCCGAGCCTCCTCGGGGTCCAGATCGTGGTAGTAGTCGCGGGCTGTGTAGCCAAAGCTGTGAAAGGCGCCCTCGGGGGTCAGCAGCAGGCAGGTGGGGGTCTTTTGGTGAGCTACGCCCGGGTCGCCGCCCTCCCATTTCCTGTGGAGGTATAAATAGGGCAATGGGTCAGTGCCAATAGCTGAGACTCTCCCCTCAGGATGTAGGAGAGGGGCGCCAGCTGTGCGATCCTGGGCAAGTGACTGCGCCGCCGCAGTCATCCAATCTGTCAGCTGGGGATACTAAGGGTACCTACCTCTGGGTTCTTGTGAAGAGCAAATGTAGGAATCTGGTCCCTGGCATTCACTTCGATCTTCATAGACACTGTCCTCAGCATCCTCCCCATCCTGGGGACCACAGGTCCGCCCTCACCTGGGCCCATTCGCATACCACCAGCAGCTGCCCATCACCCATCTTCCCCAATCCAGCCTTCTGCTGTACCTCTCCCCACCCGCTAGCAGGAGCTTTCTCCAGGCCAGCAGGTCTGCCTCCTCCAGGCCATTGCTTACAGACCAGCCTCTGCCAGGTCTTTCAAGACCAGGCCCATCTGCACTTCCGGCATGGCCCCCAAACCTAGAGGAGAGTCTGCACTTCCCGGTACCACCCAGACTTGGTTGGAACTCCCTGCCCGGTTGGTTTGCCTGGCAAACCTTTCCTCCTTTTCCTCTTCCTCCTCTGGTGCCCCCACCTCTCCAGGCCAAGCTCACCACTGCAAGCCTTTTGAGGAAGTTTGGGAATACAGGCAGAGGGGACAGCATGTGTGAATGAGCTGGGCAGCAGAACATAATGGGGTGCTAAGGACAGATAGGAGCCCTGGTAGCATAGTGGTTCCACATTGGCCTGCGATCTGCAAGGTCAGCAGTTTGAAACCACCAGCTGCTTCGAGGGAGAAAGATGGGGTTTCGCTCCCTGAAACAGTCTCAGAAACCCACAGGGCAGTTCTATGCTGCCCTATAGGGTGACTATGAGTCAGCATCGACTCAATGGCAGTGAGTTTGTTTGTTTTGAAGGGCAGAAAAGGATGAGGCGCATCGGACACCATATCAACAGTCCACCTTGCTCTATGTCAAGTAGGGGAGTGAAGGTGAAGCAAGGTTATTGGTTCCCATGTGGTAAGAGGGCAAAGGTAAGCCAAGCAGGAGGACGCTACAACTGAGCCGTCCTCTCTGAAGGGTGTGAGTGTGTGAATGAAGACCAGGTGATGGCCACGGCAAGACGTGGATGGATATTCCAGAGTGATGAGGAAGACACAGAAATGATGAGGCAGGAGTGGAAGGGAAGGGGTTGGGAGGAGGCCAGGACACGGTCCACTTACCCCTGTGACTGCCACCCCCAGGGACAGAGAGTGTCCCTTCATGTTTCCTTGGCCCCAGGACACATGTGCTGAGGACCCTGCCAGCTGAGAGGCCGTGCAGCTCCTAGAGGGGCATAGTGCCCAGAGCCTTGGTGGCTCTCTGTGGATGTGAAGTGAGCAGAGAAAAAGGAAGGGGACCCAGCATGCAGGCACATGCAGCTCAATCCCTGTTCATTTCTGGGACAGAGACTTTTCTGTCTACCCCTTCCACTCACCACCCCAGGCCTTGGGGAAACTCACCTATGTCCGCCCGCTTGGTCTGTGTAGAAAGCTTTGGGGCCTTCTGCTATTGCCCCACACACTGGCGGAAGCCCCACCTAAGGCACATTGTAAGGGGCAGGGCCCAGGGTGCCATGGGGCAGTGTTCAAACAAGGCCCAGCAACGTTGGAGTGGGTTTTTCAAACATTTCTTCTATGAAACCCGTGACTTGGTTAGCCCTCAGGATCTCCATTTCCTGGGACTTCCCTGGAGATTTTCAAAGCATGCATGGCATTGCATTGTGACTTCAGTGCAAGTTCACACGCAAGTTAGGTCTCCACTGGACACATTTCTGCACAAGTTGCTCAGTGATACCAGGCACAGTTTCCACAGAGCGGCTGGCAGATTTGAACCGTCAACCTGATGTTAGCAGCCTGCAGCGCCAGCGGGGCTCCTTGGGTGTTGGTATAAACCCAGAAAGAGATCTGTGTCGTTTACTGGGTATGCATGATCTCTCAGTACAAATTTTAAAATTAAACTCAAAAGTCGACATTTCCTGCAAAGACTGCGACTTGCTCCTGATGCCTTTACATTGCCTACACTCGGGAACCCTCATGTCTCCTCGGTGACACTATTTCTGGGACCAGGCCCCCCCCCCACTCCCAGTGCGGCAGCCCTCACCTCATCATGTGGATGGCCTCAGGGTCACTGGCAAAGCTGAAGGCGTAGCCACTGGACGTGGTGCCAAAGTCAATGGCCACCACCACGGAGAAGAGCACTTGCTGAGGGGCTCGGGCCTCGGGCTTCTGCAAGGGCAGGAGCAGGGTCAGCAGGCGGCCAGCAGGGGCCCCTGAATTGTCTGTGGGAGCCCCTCCTCTCTGTTGACTGGGCCCAGCCCTGGCCCATGCCCCCTGCTCTCCTGCCAGGCCCCTCCCACACTTGGCTGATGCCAACTGCAGAGAAAACCCCAAGGACCCTGGGTCTCCCTGTACTGTTTCTGGCTCAAGTCCCTACTTCCTAGCTTCCACCTCACTGCTGGCTCCCCAGCTCCTGCATGGACTGCCCCCTCCCCAGCCCCACCTCCCACAGCCTTCCAGCCTACCACCAGCCTGGCCTAGTTGGGAGCAATTTTGCTCCTCTGGGCAGCTCCCTAGGGGCGCACAGCCTTGCTCCTATGGCCACAGTGACACAAACCAAATCTTCACACTGATTAGGAGAGAGGCTGGGGTGGCCCTGCCGGCCCTCTCCAAGGTCAGGTTAGGCTCCTGCAGAACAGAGTATCCCCCACCAACCCCTCTGTGGTGGACCACCAGGTCAATGTTATCCATGATGGGGTGACCCTGGGAGCTTGGAGGTAGGGGGTGGGCTGTATCCTGGATACTTGTGGCTAGTCATTTAGAAACCAGGTTTTAGCAGGGCTGTCTCCTCCACCCCTGGGATGAAGACAGGGCTCTGGTTGTTGGGTTTGTGTGTGGATGGTGGGTGGTGGTGGTGTGTGTCCTGGGGTAAGTGGGGACTATCTGGGAGACCAAGCTTTCTGAGAACCTGAAAACACTCACTCTCAGAAGTATGTATACTTAACACTCATATACCTGCCCCAGCCAGGCTGGCTTCAAAGGCCCTGGCTAGCACCTGGAGTTCACCTTCTCAGTAGAATGCTTACCTCTATGGTCTGAGGTCATCCAAGGTCACCCCTGCTGGAGTGGATGAGGAGAGGTGGCATGGACCACCCCCACCCCCAGCCACTCCTCCTGGCCAGGCCCCTGCTCTCAGGAGCCACAATACTTCTCCCTCCCCCACACCATACCACCCCCACCCCCATCCCTACCCAGACTTACTGGAGACTGCGATGGTGTGAGGGGGGCAATACCACAGCTTTCCTGGGCCCTCGGGGAGGCCGGTGGGCTGGGCACCGGAGACCGTTCTGGGCTGGAGCCTAAAGGGAAGAGAGGGTAGGTCACCTGGGTACCATCAGGGCAGGGGGCTGGTCGCCCTGCCTCAGCACTGGAAAGTGCCCAGCAGTTCCTGTTGGACAGGGGCAAGGGGTTCCCTGCTGGGTGAGGGGGCACTAGGGGAGGATAGGAAGGACAAGATGGGAGATGGGGTGCGTGGCAAAGCTGGCTGACTGCTGGGACCCTGGACATGGGCTTGCGCATCTTGGCCCCATAAAGGTGCTGAAAAAAAGTGTGTGTGTGTGTGCGTGTGCGTGCATGTGTGCGCGCATGTGTGCACGCTATAAATTGTTTAGGGGGTAGGACTTGAGGCCTTGCCAGGGAAGTGCCTGGTCAGTTATGGGTTTTCTCAGTGGGCTTGGGGCCTGTTATTAGTCAAGAAGCACCCCATCCCTGGAGGTGACACCACAATATGTGGTGGGGGAGAGATTAGAGGCACAGGAATGATGGGGCAAGTGGGTGCTGAAGGGCCCCTGGGGGAGGAGAAACTTTTGGAGAACTAGAGACCTAACTGGGCGAGGGATGAGGTTGGTGGGACAGAGAGGGGGCTACTCCCTTCCCCCCTCAAGTCCAGCCACATGGTTCCAATCAGGACTGGAGGAAGCCACCCCTTCCCCCATCCTGGCACAGGCCACAGATTGGCCACCTGGCTACTTGGGGAGAATAAAGATGTGGGAGAGCAGCACCTCCCCCAACTCGGGCCTGAGCTGGGGCATGCCCATGGAGCTGGGGAGTCTGATGTCTCCACCCCCCATAAGCACCGCCTGGAGTCAGCATTTGGCTCAGCCTCCTGCCCCAGGACGAGCCTCCTGCAGTTCAGGGCCGAGGGGAGCCTTTGGTGGAAGAGAGGTCCAGGAGTCACAGGCCTGGCTTGGAGGGCAGGGCTAAGGGCAGGAGGCTGACTGGGCGTCTCGGGCTGGTGGCTAGGGGCTGTGTGAGGGGCTCCAGGGTGGGGGTGGATGTGTGAAGGGGCCTGGGAGGTGGAGTAAGGGCAGGCATGAAGGTCTGTGAACAAAGCCAGCAGTCTGTTCAGTCCGAGCCACAGCCCTGCCCTCACTGGCCTGGGTACATATCTTACATACGTTGGGCGGGACACCAGAGTGACGCTGGGAAATGAATGGACAGGGCGGAAGTCTGTCAAAGGGCAGGGGCCAAAGGGCAGGGGCATGGAGACTACATTCTGAGAGCACCCTTTCTTCAGAGAACACAGGCTCGGGCCCTGCCACCAGCTCCAGCTTGAGAGGCTGAACTGCCCGGGTTTGAGCCTGGGAAGGGAGGCAGGAAGGAAGGGCCCAGCCCACCAGGTCTTTGTGAGTGGACTTCCTGAGGAGGTCCCTCCCACTCCTGCAGAGAACCCAGTGTCTGCTCCCAGGCCAGGCACAGGCAGGCACACTGGCCCCCCTGAATTCTGAGCACGCAGACCCACCTGCACATACACACACTGCCACACAAGGCCCTGTACACAGAGACCTACCTTACCTGCAGGCAGACAGGCACGCGCGCGAGCACACACACAGACCCTGCACACCCGCATACACAGCGCTGTGCACACTCACTCTATCTGCAAACACACACTCATCTACAAGGAGTTTTAGGAACACAGACCTGCCTTGAGGGTGTACATACACTTGCACACACATACCTGTGTACATTGACCCTGTATACACACGCACATTGACACATACACATGAGGGTGCTGTGAACACAAACCTGCCTTGTGCATGTATACACATACACTGCCCCCCACAGTCCTGTGTACACAGACTGCAGGCATACCCACCCTCAGACACTTGCAGATATACCCGCCCTCCCCCAAGGCCCTGTACACAGCTGACCTGCAGGCAGCTAGACAGGAATACACACACAAGTCCTCTGTACACAGCCCCTGACAAAACACCCCCCCCACATACACAGTCTGTGCACACAGATGCAGACGCACACATTCATATACACACACGGGGTAATACACACCCACCCGCCTGCACACACATGCATACACATGCAGGAGTGTAACAAAGATTCTCCCTATGCACACACACTCTCATACATACACACACGGGGTAATGCAAATCTGCCCTGTGCACACTCACAAACACAAGTTTGGCATACATACACACACACATAGAGGGTAGCACAGATGCCCTCATGTGAGCACACACAGTCCTGTGCACACAGATTGCCTTCTGCACACGCACACTTACAGCATGACGGTCGGGAGAGGCCGATGGGGACAGAGTGAGGGATGAGGTGGGTGGTGGGGAGGGCAGAGTGGCCGGGGGTCTTACCAATGTACAGTCCCTGCAAGCCTGTCTCCGGGACAGCCAGCATCCTGGCGGGCTCTGCGGCTGTGAACGGGAACCCACAAACAGACGGGGTTGATTTGTTCCTTTGTTCCCTCCCCGAGTGTTTATTGACTTTCAATATTTACTTTGGGCTAGAATTCTCAGAAGCAAATCCCAGGCACCATGCAGGCTCACCTATAAATTCTTCAGAAAGCCCTCCAACAGAAACAGCCCCCCCAAAACCATGACCACAACAGCACTGTCATGTCTAACAAAATTACCAGTAACTCCTTCATGTCATCTAATGCTCCCCCCTCTCCTCCTCCCACTCGAACACTCAGAGGGACATGGCCTGGTGGGGGAGGCCAGTCCTAGCCAGATACCATGAGCACGAGTTAAGACTACAAACGAAGCTGGGGTCGTGGAGGGGGAGGGCACAGTGGGATGCAAGGCAGGCAAAGCCTGCCTGGGGCACCCCTGCGGGCTGGCTCATGAAACCCTTGTTTAGACTTCAGTTTTATAGGAAAGGCCATGGTAAATATGAAAGGGCTTAAGTGACAGAGTGGGGATGGCCCTGTGACTAAATTTGCACAAGAAGAGGGCTATAGGCAGGTAGCAGGGAGCAATATAAAAACAGAGGGTCAGGTCCTAGCAGTCATCTCTGTGTAATGAATGAGACTGTCTCCAGTCCTGGACTGATTTTTAGAAATACATCACCATCCAAGTCCATCTTAATCTGGAAGTTTCACTGACACCTGTTCAGCATCATAGCAACCTAGGCCTCTGCTGATGGATGGTTAGTAGCTGGACCCGAGATACACTGGGAGGAAATCAAACGCCAGTCATATATATACCCAAACTCATTCCATTGAGTCAATACGCATAACGACCCTCCAGAGCAGTAGAGCACTGCTCCTTCAGGTGGCTGAGGTTGTAAATCTTCATGGGCGCAGAAAGCCTCATCATTCTCCTACAGAGCAACTGGTGGCTTCAAACTGCTGACCTTGTGGTTAGCAGCCCAACACATAACCCACTGTGTCACCAGGGTGCCCGAGCGAAGGGAAGAATTCTGACATTAAACCACCTGAGAGACATTTGAGAGCGAGTCAGACGTTAGAAGCCACAGGACTGGTGAAAGGCATCTGGATTTGGTGCGTGGGATTAGGAAGAAGGTGTCAGAGGCGACGCTGTCAAGCTCAAGCTGCAAGGTGGACAGCACGTTGGAGAAGACTGGAGAAAGAGCAGGCTGGTAGGGAAGGGGGCAGAGTTTGGGGTGTGGCTAAGGGAACACACCAAGTAGCCAGATGCCATCTGACCTGGATGGAGGTCAAGGAAAAATCTGAGTTGAATTCATTGTCTTGGGAGGCTGCAGAGAGAGGAGTGGGGGGCGGGAGGGGAGCAGAACCTGTGCTTACGGGCTGGACCGAGGAAGATGGACCGGCCAAAGAGATTAAGATGCGTCAAGATAAGAAAGAGGGTGGTGTGAAGCCAGATGTCTTTGACAGGTCAAGTTGCATAAGAATGGACACACCTGTTGTCCCCCTTGCCCACAGCAGGCATCGCTGTGAGATGGGGACAGGAGGTGGCCAGTGGATGAGGAGAGAGCAAGAGGTGAGGGAAGGAAGTGGGCCTTTTGAGAAGCTTGGCTGAGATCACGAGCAAAGGTGAGGGCCGCAGATGGAGCTTGAAGGAAGCAAGGAAGGGTTTGTAAAATTCCCTGATCAGGCTACAGGCCGCAGAAAGTGAGTGGGCAGCCCACACCTCTGCTTGGGGGACAGAGCCACTTAGCCCACAGCTAAGTTCAATAGTAAAAGTTCTAGGGTTTCCCATATGGGCAGAGCTTGAACTTGTGTCTGTAAAGTTCTGAGAGCCAGGTAATCATCACCATCCCCCAGCTTTAGTGTCAAAGTGCACACTCAGGATCAGCTGCCTCGGTATCACCTGGGAGCTTGTCAGAAGTGCCCGACCGAGAGCAGAATGTACATATCAACAAGATCTCGGGGATTAAGGTGTATACTCATACCCTGAAATTTCCCGAGTGCTGCTGAGCTGGGTACTCTGGGCCCAGGCTTCAGATCCTGGAGGCTATTATTGAACTTAGCTGTGGGCTACGTGGCTCTGTCCCCCAAGCAGAGGTGTGAGCTGCCCACTCACTTTCTGCAGCCAGTAGCCTGATCAGGGAATTTTACAAATGGAACCTAGTCACAGAGCTGAGCATTAGTCCGGGCCGGGCCACAAACTCCACATGCAAACACCCATGGTCGTACACAGTCCACACACATCCAGCCCCATGGTGAACCGACACCTAGATTCGTTGACAGTTGTGATTCTGCATGATCAGACCCATGGACTCTTTGGACGCATGCAGTCCTGTTGTCATTGGAGATGCACAGGGGGATGTCCGAAAGTCAGAGTCCTGGGCATGACAGAGGCTCATTGTGGGAACTCAGTTGGATGATGCTGAGAGAAGGGAAAATTAATTGAGGGGTGGGACTTTAGGAACCAGGGATAGGCAATCAAAAGCTCTTGAGAGACGGTTCTGTGTACCTCTTCCCAAGTCATTCTTCTCTGTTCAGCGACGTCACATTGGTAGCTTGACATGGCAACGGTGATGGTAGAAATATCTGTCGCTAGGTGCCCCCGGGTCAGCTCCAACTCACAGTGACCCTATGCCCAACAGAACCAAACCCTGCCCCGTCCTGCGCCATCCTCACCATGGTTAGGTTTGAGCCTGTAACTGCAGTCACGGAGTCAGTCCATCTCACGGAGGGTCTTCTGCCTTACCACTGACTCCCTACATTACCAAAATCGTCTTTTCTGATAACATGTCCAAAGTATATGAGACGAAGTCTCGCCATCTTCGCTTCCAGGGAGTGGTCTGGCTGCATTTCTTCCCAGGCAGATTTATTCGTACTTTTGGCAGTCCAAGATACTTTTTTCTTATTCCTCACCAGCACCACGATTCAAATGCATCAGTTCTTCTTCAGTCTTCCTGATTCCGAGCTCAACTTTGCTACGTATATGGCACCACTGAAAATACCATAATTTGGGTTAGGAATATCTTAGTCCTTTAGGCGACAGCCTGGCTTGTCTAGACTTCAAAGGTCTTGTGCAGCATGTTTGCCCAATGCAATGCATCGTTTGATTTCTAGACCGCCAAAAGTATTTGCACTATAAGAATTTACACTACAAATCAGCCTGTTTCCATTTGGAGGTGTTGGTCACAACACATTTACCAGTGTACCCCTGTATTACAGCCACGAGGGAGGAGCTGGCATCTCTTTGTAGGTTGTTACAATTATTCACCAGACACCAAAACATTCTTTGTGCCAAGCTCTGGGAAAAAATTTTACTGAATGAATGAATGAATAGGTTTTCCGGACCCAGGCTATTGTATCTGAAGGAGAAACAGTTTAGAATTGGGAGGGGAAAAAAGATTTTATGTTTGTCATTCTGAGCTTGATTTCATGTTCAAACCGTGTGTCATATTGGGTGTGTGACACAATGAGAGTCTCTACATTGGCCTGCTTTGGCAACTGGCTTAAATGCATCCCACCATCTCTGTGTGCCTTGGGACCCTTTTCTTTAAAATG
The DNA here is from genome assembly GCF_050624435.1 of Tenrec ecaudatus. Taxonomy (NCBI): domain Eukaryota; kingdom Metazoa; phylum Chordata; class Mammalia; order Afrosoricida; family Tenrecidae; genus Tenrec; species Tenrec ecaudatus. The sequence continues at coordinate 35,054,883 of NC_134541.1, read as the reverse complement.
GGTCAAACAGGAGGCTTATGAGGACCAGCCAGCCCAGCTATGGAACATGGCTGGTAAAGACAAAGAGTTGGTTGGATGTGAGCAGTGTTCTTTCCTTTCACGGTGTGGACCCTGACGAGTCTCCTGATGGAAGTTTCTGGTCTTACTGAGATGTTGCTTCTAGTTGTACTGAGTTCTTTAGGGAGGGAGAGAAGACCCGTATCCATCAGTGTTAAAGGAAGAGGATCTTGCTGATTGCTCGAGAGGTGGAGGTGGAAAGGGCTAACAGACACACACATACACATGTGCCCTGCATGTTCTTGGAATGCCCCCCACCAATACACACCCCCATAGACATTCCAGGAGAAAACTGACCACTGTGATCAGAACAGCAGCTCTCCAAAGCTGGGTCTGAGCTGAGTCCAAGGTTGGAAATGGGGTGGGGGGCAGATCTCACCCCAAGGGCCCCCTTAATTCAGGACTAGAGATGCGTAGAGAACCGGGTGGGACAGCATCTGTTTCCTGGCTACCAGCACATGACTAACGCTGCCTCAGCTGTATCCTTCTCCTTTCCACAGACAGACAGAGCCGTGGTCCTGCCCATGGACTGACCCCGCACCACCCAGGGACTGATTCTTAACCCTTGGCCTCATTACTGACCTCTAACCTTCAGCTTCGCCTGACCCCTGACCTGGCTTTCACACAATAGGGGAGATCAACCAGCTATAGGGCACCAGGGCAGGGTATGCCTGAATCACTGTTCCCAATGGAGACCCCCATCTCAGAGTGACACCCCCCACTCTTACCCCCCACCCCCTGACTCACAAAGGCTAGGGCTTTTTGCCTGATGAAGAGAATCCTCTGAGAATGTCTTTCTGGGATGGGGGCATTCAGGCTCTCGTCACCTCTAGCACTAGAACCCTGGGGGTAGATAGATGGCTTTGATAGGCTTTTGACCACTGCACATGCCTATGTCAGCTGTTAGCCCATCCTGAAATTTGCTCGGCACCCCCTTCACCCCTTTTGCGGGCATCCTTTCCCTGGGGATCCAGTCTCTTCTATCTGCTGTTATCGGCACAGCATCCCGCCAGCCCTTCCGTGGGAAAGGATTCCATCAGGGGAGCAGGATTCTATCAGCAGGCTAAGAGAGGCCACAGGCATTTCTCCCAAGCCACAGATTGTGCCAACCAAGGGCAGTAGGCAGATCAGCGATGGCACTGGAGGGCTGCCCCACCCTTTCTCTAAAGAGAGACCTCTTCAAAGAGAGGGGACCACAGGCAGGAGGCTGGAATGGGGAGGCTGTCTCTTTCCTGTGCTGGATCAGTGGGTGCCAGAAACGGCCTCCTGTGGTCCCTCCCTGTCCTCAACTGTCCTTTCCATACATCCTGCCCCACCCCCTTGGGTCCTCGTCACCGGAGCAGCCAGTTCATAAACAACCCCGGGCCCTCCCATCCCCTGCCCTACAGGCCCCCTTACCTCTCTCAGGTCCTGGGGCTCCAGCGCCGGGGTTGTTCCCTTGGGAGTCCATACTTTACACATCTGGCCCTCCCATTCTCTCTCTCTCTCTCTCTCTCTCTCTCTCTCTCTCTCTCTCTCTCTCTCTCTCTCTCTCACACACACACACACACACACACACACACACACGGCTGCGACTCCACCACCTGGACTACCAAGCTGACCTCACGGAGAGAAACCAGAGCCGACCACACCTCAAGGCCCCGGGCCCTCTTCTGTACTTTCTGGACCCCAAGGGGTCCCAGAGACACTCCGTCCAAGCTCTAAGACTCCACCTGAAGCCTAGGCACCCCACTCTATAGATGGGCTCCCCTGAGCTGGCCCCAGCTCACACCAGTTCTCCTGGATCACCCCCCTCCCAGTCCCTCCACCCCCGGCACAGGAGTCTTTCAGGGCCTGGAGGGGAACGTGAATGGGGCACCCAAAGCCCAGATGGGAGCCAAGGTCACAGCCCCTCCCCTCCTTCCGGAGCCAGTGGCTCTGCTGAAGAGAGAGCTTGGAGCTCTGTCCCATCCGGCCCCCTCAGGCTCAGGAAGGCTTCGGTGGGGGTCTCAGCCTACAGTCCAAGACGACAGTCCCCAGCCTCTCAGGGGAGCTCAGTAGGACAGCGATCCCCGGCCCACCGCCCTCGCCCACCCAGACCTCACCTCTACTCTCTGGACAGCTCTCCTAGGTGCGGCCGCCTGGCTCCCGCAGCCCTCGACGTGCGCCCAGCCCCACAGCCCGGGGCTTCCACGCAGCGCCCGCCCCTTCCCCAGTCCGGATGGCCGCGCTCAGGCCCAGATGTGCGAGGCTGGGGCGGGGCCTGCGAGCGCAGGCCTCACCGAGGGGCCCACCCAACCGGCCCGCGCCCCTCCCCGCCGGCGACGCCTCCCCTTCTCTGCCCGCAGCACGGGAAGGGGTGTGGGGAGCCAGGGTGAGCAGGGAAGGTGGAGGGAAGAGGAATGCCAGACCCCTCGGCGGCCTCCCTCGGCCCAGCTGCGGAGGGGGCTCCCCCATGGCCGCCCCCCTTCAACGGGCCCACCTTGGGGGTTGGCCGGGGTCCAGGGCCTCGCCTGGAGAGGGAGGGCCTGTTGGCTCAGACCCTCCGCGTCTCAGTCCCTACCCTGCCGCTCCCCTTCTAGGTCTTTCCCCAGAATGGGCAGAACTGGGATGTTTGGACCAAAGGAGGGAAGGCTTCTCAGGCAGGAGCATATCTTCCTGAAAGGGGGTCATTCTGAACCCTTCCTGCCTGTATGGAAGGAGCCCTTCCAGGGCTCCCAGCCCCCATCCTGTCCTAATCCGGGCCTTCTTGGAGATGCTGGGCAGTGGCCTCCAACCACAAGGATTGTGGGTTTGGAGATGAAGGACCTTATGTTAGTTAGTACTAGAGTTGTATCTTTTCACCAAACATTCGATCTATATTCTGATCAGACAATACAAGAAGCTGGACTACATGAAGAATCAGCATTAAGAGTAGAGAACGACTTCTCAAGTAGAAGGAAAAGTCTTTGAAACGATGATGGCAGCATATGTACAAATGTACTTGAGACAGTGGAGGGATGTATAGATTGTGATAAGAGTTGTAGGAGCCCCCAATAAAATGATTTTTAAAAAGAGTAAAGAAAGACTTATTAGCAACTAATGATACACAGATAACACACCTTTACTTGCTGAACGTGAGGAGGACTTGGAGCCCTTGCTGAAGAAGATCAAGGCTCCACATCTATTGAGAAACAAATTCAGGACACTCCTATGTATTTAAGAGAGAGCTTTATGTCAAAGAGCACTTGTATATTAAGAAACATCCCAGCCCAGTGCAGATCTTGAAGCAAGGCTGGTGAAACTTCATCTCACATCCTTTGGACCTGTTATCATGAGAGACCAGTCCCTGGAGAAAGAACATCATGTTTGGGAAAATGGAAGGGTATCGAAAAGGAGGATTGGCACAGTGGCTGCAACAATGGACTCAAACACAATCACCATGAGGACGGCACAGGACTGGGCAGTGTGTCCTGCTGTTGTGCACGGGGTCGCTGTGAGCCAGAACCCAATCAACAGCACTTACAAGCAACACCCCAACCCACAGTCATTGATTCAGTTCCAACTCACAGCGTTCCTATAAAGCAGCAGTTCTCAACTTGTGGGTAGCGACCCCTTTGGGAGTCAAATGACTCTTTCACAGAAGTCGCCCGATTTATAACAGCAATATTACAGTTATGAAATAGCAATGAAAATCATTTTATGGGTGGGGTTACCACATGAAGAACTGTATTCAAGGGTGGCGGCATTAGGAAGGTTGAGACCACTGCTCTAAAGGGTTTCGGATGCTATAAATCTTTAGGGGAACAGAAAGCCTCATCTCTTTCTCTTGAGGAATGGTGGATTCAAGCCCAATGTGTAACCAGGGAGACAAGCAGTTATTTATAGGCCCAGGGGTAAGGATTTCAACACACAGTGAGGATGGGGGGCAATGCAACCCGTAGCACCTCCCCATACTCTCACGCTGTCAGTTCTCTCTGGCTTGGTTCAACATCTGGAATAAGATCAAGGCCTGCCAGCCCCTGTCAAAAGGTTCCTAGCCACACTCACAGACGGATAAACACAGACAGGCGCAGAGACACACAAATGTAATTCATACACAGCCACACAGACATTCCAGGAGACATGCTCACACAGAGATGCACAGGCGCCCTCATGCACACCAAGCTGACACACTAACAGAGACACACTCACACAGACCCACACCTAATGGACTGCTGAGGGGACCTCTTGCCAAGTACCCCCATCCAGAATTGCCTGGTACAGTGTCCTCCATCCCACCTCATTGCAGGAACCCTCTGGAGCAGTGGCTCTGGTGACGTGGAGGGAGGTGACACTTTACCTGGGGAACCTTTGGGATTTGCATACAGGTGGAGGGAGAGCCTTCCAGGGAGGGAAATTCAAGAGAGCAAATGCTTCTGGGTCAAATGTGGTGCTCAATAGATGTGGAGCCTAGATCTTCTTCAGCAAGGGCTCCAAGTCCTCCTCACGTTCAGCAAGTAAAGGTGTGTTATCTGTGTATCATTAGTTGCTAATAAATCTTTCTTTACTCTTTTTAAAAATCATTTTATTGGGGGCTCCTACAACTCTTATCACAATCCATCCATCCCTCCACTGTCTCAAGCACATTTGTACATATGTTGCCATCATCGTTTTCAAAGACTTTTCCTTCTACTTGAGAAGTCGTTCTCTACTCTTAATGCTGATTCTTCATGTAGTCCAGCTTCTTGTATTGTCT